>NC_050456.1:76042233-76349733 GCF_903995425.1 Onychomys torridus | reverse complement strand
CTTGGTCCCGAAGAGTAGAGGTACGATGGGCACCAGATTATAATCTGGTCTCATTGTTGCAGTTCTGCTTCCCCTGCACCTATCCTGAGTGGTGGCAATGACAGTTGTCTGTCCTTCTGTCCCCTGTACCTAGTTCCAGCCATGGCAGCCCCAATCTGCCCACCAGGCAGAGCTGAGGACATGACCTTCTCTCTCTGGCACTGAGCCCCAGAGCTTGCATTTAGTGACAGTCGATTTTGGGGGTGGGACTACCACTTACTGGCATTGGGTCGATGGGTAGGAGGGCATTGGCTGGTCATCGTGGCCTGACCCCGGAGGGCGTGGGTGCTCAGCCTGTGGAGACAGATGAAGGCAAGCATGACGCTGGACAGCCTGAGAAGGATGCTTCCAGGGGCCAGCTCCCAGGCCAAAAGCCCTGACCCCGCTAGCCCAGGGTGGGTGGATTCCAGCTCCCTCCTGCCTTCGAGAGCAGAAGCCCACACAAGGGAGATACATGGCTACAGGCAGAGCCCCAGCACAGGCCTAGAGAGCACTGCTTCCCACCCCAGCTGGAAAGCAGGCCACTGCCAGGTCACGGCACTGAGATCTCCTAGCTCTCCTCCCCTGGCAGAACCCCCTAGCTCAGGCTGCAAGGTTGCTGGGGGATCCCTTGCTCGCTTGGGCCGCCGGCGGGAGGTCAGGCTGCCTTTCTCCAAGTTCCTGGATGAGGTCACTGTGCGTGTGCTGGATCCAGTGACCCTGGAGGGCTTCAGGGGTCCTCAAGGCCACAGCCAGGAGCCCTCTCCAGGTGAGCACAGCGCACCCCCAGCCCAGGAACCCGAGGCCAGAGCCACACCCTCAGAGGAAAAGGACCTGGCTCAGAGCCCCTGGCATTCCTTGGAGGCCATAGGCACCAGGGGCCTTGGCATGGGCAGCAGCAAGCAGGGAGATCCAGCTGGTTCCCCCAGCATGTACCAGGTGAGTTCCTGTCCTACCCCCAGCTTCCAGCATGAGCATGAGTCTGCTCTCCACAGGTCCTGTCTGACCCCCTCATCATACTGCTTTATATGATTGTATCAGAGACCGTAAGCAGCCGAAGCATGAATCACTAAGATGAAAGTGAATGTTCTGGCTTCAGAGCAGCAAACGGGGTGGGGTCTGGGCTCGGAGTAAACAATGCTAGCAACAACATTAACATCGTTGCTGGGTCAACAGAGCCTGGGTCACCACAGGCTGGTGGCTCCTAAAGATACCCTATGTGCTCAGGTCCGTGTTCATTCTACAGTTCTGATCCCGTCTCAGCTGACTCCCTTAGCAAAGCACTATAGCTACCAGGATAGTTATGGTCTAGGGAGAGAGAGGTCTGTGTCTATTGGCTCATCCTGCTCCAAGCTCCTGACTGTACTATCCCATTCTGTATTCCTCGGTGTGCAGAGAAGGACCCTGCAGAACACAGCTGGAGTGAGCCTCAGGTCTGTCCTCATGGCCTCGGGTGGCCCGCCTCCAGGGCCAATCCTAGGAGAGGGACATGGGGTTCTGCTTCCCAGAGGTCCCCAAAGCCTCCCCCGCAGGGTCCATCTGCCTGCTGTGTGACTGGATGGGTCTTCCTGCCTCCCTGAGCCTCAATTTTCTCAGCAGTGCCCGACTCGTGCTCTTCTCCCTGTCTTCCCCGTGAGACACTACTAATTGTTTGAGACCCCCACTGTCTGCAGCTCTGGGCTCTGTATACATTACATTTCTCCCCCTCTCTCTATCTCTGCCTGTCTGTCTGTCTCTCTTTCTCTGAGGACCATGGCCCCAGGGGAGTTGCTGACCCTCAGGCTTCTGGAAGGCTCTGACCCAAGGCTCCAGTTAGAACCTGGGAGGGGTTGCAGCCTAGAATCTTGGGGACTTGTTAGGCCAAGAGTGTGTGGTGAGGTAGGACCAGCCCGAAAACCCATCTGTGGGAGCCTGCGCCTGGCCTTCTTCAGCAGCTCCTCTGGGGAAAGAGCAGATGACTAGTATGTGGTGCTGGATTTTAGTACTGCCTCTGTCCTGTCTGGGCGAGTAGCCCCGGGTCGATGAATAAGAAATCAGTGTGGAAGGTCACAGGAAACTGAAGCTGCTACAGACTCAGGACCGAGGCTCACTTGTACCCCACTGTGAGGGACTTAAAAGTCAACCTTTTTTTTTTTCATTTTGAGAATCAAAGTATCAAAAAGAAATCAAGAGGCACCGAGCCAATGACATGGTAGGGTAGAGTTGTGACAATATGCTTGATGTTGAGTGACCCTGAGCAAGTGGTTGCCCACGGGTTTGGAAAATGCCTTCCTCATGCACCTCTCCCCCTGGGTGCCACAAAGGGCAGCTGCTCCATGCTCCTTGTCTTCTACCATGTGGGAATGTGGGATGGAGTTGCTAGATCTTCCAAATTTTTCAGTAGAAGCCAAAAATATGGATTTTAAAATGTAAACTCTTCCAATTTTTAAATGTTGGCTCAAACACTTAAAAAGAGAGAGAGAGAGAGAGAAAGAGAGAACGGAAGAAAGAAACCTCAAACAGGCCAAATACAACATGCTAGCGGGCCAGATTTAGCCGAGGAGGCCAGTTTGCAGGCACAGTCCTGGGTGATGAATGCAATGGAGTTGGAGGGGGATCCCTGTGAACCCTACAGAGCTCAAAAGAAGCCCAAGGAGGCAAGGTCTACTGTACCCAAGAAGGATGGCTTGTCCCCTTCTTGGGACAGCGCCAAGCCAGGCTAACTTGCCAGGCAGCCTTGGATGGGCCACTCTCCTTGCCCCTATCAGCTGAGGTTGCCATGGGGACCCTACAGCACAGACAAAGCCCTGGAGGTTGCCTAAGGATGCTAGATCCTGTCCTGAGCTCTCCTATGACCCAGCAATGACACACAGATGACCTCTCTCACCTCCTAGAGACTCCCCATGGAGCCTGTAGGTACCCTCCTGGCTCCTGTGACCTCTGCTGGCTGCATTGACCAGTCTGGGGGTCTTAAGTGCCACCTCTGGTCTGGCCACTCCCAGATGTGCATTTCCTGACCCTGTTCCCTGACTTCAGGTTCCCGTGTCTCCGCCCATGACCATGCAGGCATCTTCAGACCCTCTAGACTGGAGTCCCATTCTCCCTTTCTCACTCTCTAGCCAGTCTGTGTCCAAGAGCCTTTCCACCTCTACCTGGTCCCCACCTGGCCTGACACAGGAGCTTCTGCTAGACTTCTGAGGTACTGAGTGTTCCCAGCTGGGGTAAACACTGCCTTCCCCCAATAGCTGGTCTCAGCACCCACCCCGTGTTTGTTGATTGAATGCTGGAATGCCAGGAGCAAAGTAAGACCCCATGGGAAAAGTCTTCCCCAAATAGCCATATAAAGGCCAGCTCTCTGGAGCAGGCACCCTTTGCAGCCTAGTCCTCTCAATGGCCCCCTTCACAGGGCCACCTGTTGCTCAAAGCATCCCCCAGAGGATTTACCATCCTTTCTTCCTAGATGATGCATGGAGGTTAGACAGGGAGAGAGCCTTGCCCGAGGTTGCACAGCTAATTAGGGGATTCCCCCATTGCAGTCAGTGAGGGGTAGGCCCTGCCCCTCTCCCATGCCTTTAGGCTGTTTCCTTAGCTACTGTTAGGATGGAAGTGAAAGAGAAATAGCCAAGAAAGGAGAGGTGAGGATGAGCCTAGGTCTCAGGGTAAGTCCAGAGCCTAGGCTTGATGCAGGCCCTCCCCCAACTCAACTTGCTCCTTTGAAGTGTTTTTAGTACATACCTCAGATGTGTATGGAGCAGGGAATGTCTTCAGTGGACAGAGCAATTCACTGGGTCCCCTGGGTCCAGGCCTCGAGTGGCAGTGGCAGGCTTCAGGGAGGGTCAGGGAGGGTTTGTGGAGGGAGACTGGCAAGAGGGCTAGTCATTCACACAGGCTGTCCCTTACCTGTGCATTGGAATGCCGTCTTGCTCTGGCCTCAGGGACCTAGTAACCAGTGTGGAGGGTTCTGTGATGCCTGGGTAGCCGGAGAAGGCATCAGCTGCCTGAGCAGATCGCATCCTAGAAGGTACAAAGAGTCTGACACAGGAAACTAGCTGGCTAGGGGCCTGTATGGGGAAGGATAGGGTCTCTGCTAGGCAGGATTGAGTGTTCAATCCTCACCAAGGCACCTCAAGGGAGTATGTGGGGTATGCAAGCCATCGTGCCTAGGTGACAGAGGGAGGGTGCCAAGTCAAGGCAAGCCTCTGGGCCGCTGTCATTTTGCATTTGTCTCATGAGGATTTTGCAGGAAATAAAGACACAGGTGGCAAGAAGAAGATGCCCCCCCCCCCCTCAGAAGGCGCCTGGCTTGGGGCTCAGGACATGATAGGGAGGGCCCTGCAGGAGGTGGCAGGTGCCTAAGAGAGAGGTGCGTCCTCAAGCAGACTCAGGAGAAGGTGTTGGGAAGCAAAGGTCCCCTGGGCCATGCTTCCCCAGGTCTGAGGTACTGAAGGTTGGCACAAGACTTGAACCGCACAATGCCAAGTCCCAGGAGGGCCGGCCTCAGGCCCCCAATTCCCTGAACTCCATGTCTGGCGGCCCCTCCTGCACCAAATCAGGCTGCTCTGGATGGCATTGGCAAAGATATGGGCCTCTCTCTGGCTGGAACTAAACCCAGTAGCTGCCTCACATGCAGAGCTGCTTGTGGAGGTGGACTGTTAAAGGCCAGGGCCATGGTGACTCGCCGGTGGTCCTGGGTCAGAGGAGGATCAAAGCCAGGAGCCAGAATCAGAAACAGCTAAGGAAAGGGCAAGGCCTGAGTTCCCATTGTCTCCGGCCCCGCCCAGCCCCCACCCTAGCCACAAAGCCACCCACCACCTCCCTTGCCTCTTTCCCAGTCCCTTGGGAGGTGGGGGTTCCCAGACCGGCCTTCTAGAAGAGCTGAAATAGTCAATGTAAATAATTGATGCTAGCTTTTTAAAATTAAATTTTAATACATTCTTATTAATTCCAGACAAATGCCCCGGCAGGTCATTCACTGTGAGTGATTGAGGAGGCCGAAGACAAATGAGGGATGGCCCCCGCCTTTGGGTGGAAGAGGCCTCATGAATGGCGGCCAGACCCGAACAAGCCCTGCCAGTTTGAGGGCCCAGCTCCTTGTAGATCTATGGCCCTGATGGCTGGAAGGAGCTACTGCCCTGGGCCTGGGGGCAGGTGGCTTTCCTTAAGATGGACCTCAGACTTGGGGTGGAGGTGTGCCTCCAGATTAGCCCCTGGAGAGCCTGCTGCCCTCCCTTGCGCTCCTCCCTGGTGGTAGAATCCCTGCCAGCCACCGAATAAGTGGGGAGCCATTGGTGGATTGGGGGGGTTGGTTCCATCCTGGCTGGCTCTGACCCCGCGAGTGGACGGCTCCTCCCACCCTGCGCTGGCTCGAGGAGGCCAAGACTGCTGGGTGCTGGGTGTCCTGGGGAGATCCGGGGCTCCTGCGTGGAAACTCACAGTCAGCCAGGGGAAGGCTGGAGAAGCCTTGTTTTGGTGCCATAGGACCCAGGCATGCACTGTCTATGTTTATTGAGCGTCTGCTATATGCTGGGACCCAGTGCAGGAGATGAGCGCTGTGATGGGGACTCGGAAAGGTGGGCCTGGGCAAGAGGGGCGTTGGGGGTCGTGCTGGTATGCGTCAAACTGTTAACTAGAGAACTCTGATCCTGAAGGAGGACTCCTAGAAGAGGGTCTGGGCTCGTGCTTTTTGTAAACTTTTATTAAAGTGTTCGGGGAACGAAGCCCACCGGGCGCCCCAGGGGTCCTTTCCCTAACCCAGCCCCTCTGCAGCCCGTCAGAGCTGGAGGGCAGCAGAGCGCCTGTCCGAGCTCCCCCCGCCTTCTCTCCTCCAGATTTTAGGAGAAGAAAGTGAGGCTGGGGGAGCTCAGGGGAGGCCTGCTCGGGCGCCCGGGAAGTTGCTGGCCGAGCCTTGCCGAGGCTCCGAGGCCGGGCTGCGCCCTCGCTCGGCGGGGCGGTGGGGGAGGCGGCGTGGGGCCCGGAGTGAGCGGAGCGCGCTCCCGGCGGACGCGGCGCGGCGCCCGGCGCGAGGGTCCGGGATGGGCAGCCATCAGTCTTCTCAGGTCTGTGGCGTCGTCCCAGTGTTCAGTCTCCAGCGCAGCCGTTAGCAGGAGGGCGGGGGCAACCCCGGGGACGGCATCGGCCGGGCACAGGAGAGCTCGTTGCGCGCAGGAAGTGCGATCCCGCTCGGGCCGCTGGCCGTCCCCGGGGTTTGCCGGAATCCGCAGGGTTAACAGGGGCTTGTGGGTCCCGGACGTGTACAGGTGCCGTCCGGCTCAGAGGGTCTTCACGCCGAGCGCGGGCGGGTCTGCGCCAGCAGCTCGGAACCCCGCCGGAGAACCGGGAGCGCCGGGGTTAATCCCTCGGGCCCAGAAGGGGGGGCAGACCCCGAACCCCAGGATCAGAGACAGCAGGGTCCCGGGCCGGGACCAGAGTGCCTGCTTCCGATGCCGTTCCCCTCGGGCTGCGTGAGCGCCGGCCGGGTACGCGGTTCCAACACTCTCTAGCGACTCAGCGCTCCTGCGCTGCGGGGCTCGGGAGGGACAGAGGGAGGGAATCGGGCAGCAGGGGTTAACGGCGGGCCGGGGACCAGCGGGGGCCGTGGCCGTCCCAGAGTCGACGGGCACGGAGGGGCCCCTCTGCCAGCGAGGCCGCTAGCCGCCCGGGTCGCCGCACCATGCGTCCCCGACCGGTCCCGGGTTCGGTCCGGGGGGCGTAACTCGGCGGCGGCCCGGGCAGGCTCACCTGTTACACGGCCGTGGCCTGGCGCGCCCACTGAGGCACGGGGGTGCGGGATGGGGCGCGCGTGGGGCTGCCCACGGAACGGGCCGGCGGGGCGCCCGGCTGGGCGCTGACCCTCTCCTTTGCTCTCCGCAGGCCTCTGCCGCAGACATGGAGAAACTCAGGTGAGTGTCGCGGGCGGGCCGGGGGTGAGGGGGAGGGCGGGCCGGGGGTGCGGCGGGGTCGGGTGGGCGCAGGATGGGCACGGGTGACGGGTTGGGGTACGCGGGGGGCAGCGCACGGGGCTCGGGGCGGCCGCGGCAGGGGCGTCATCATGGGCCGGTCCCCGAGGCCCTCGCGCGCTACCCCCCTGGGACCCCAGGACCCTGCTGCGGCGTCCCCGCCGTTGAGCCGACAGTTGTCGGGGCCGGGGTAGCGAAGTTTGCGCCGATGGCGACAGGCAGGGATGGAGCCCGCGCGGCTTCCCAGGCCCCGCGTCTTGGAGCCATTTTGGGGGAACCCCGCGGCCGCGGCCCGGAGCACCCCCAAGGCCTTCCCGCGCACCCCAACTTAGAGCGGGGGCCCGGGCTCCTAGGGGCCCCTCGCGGCAAGCCAGGGCCCAGCTCATTTGAATATTCGCGGCTTCTGGCGATGTCGCCCTTATCTTCGGACAACCCCCCCCCCCCCCCCCCACAGTATTTTTCTCCCGAGCCAGGGCCCAGGCAGTGTGGTCATCAGGCCCAGCCCTTTGGTGCTGGGTTCGGGGCCCTCGCCTCTGGCCTAAAGGGTCTTTTGGTCCCCTTGTCCAAGGCCAAAATTGTCAGTATGGAAAGAACTGGGTAGCAGGCCATCAGTCCCTGAGGGGTAGGGCCTGACTAAGCTCAGGCCTGGCCCAAGGTAGGGCCTGGCTCTAGGGGAGGGGCTGGGCCTTCCCAGATGACCTTCAATACTGGTAAGTGGTCTTGGATACCCAGGTATCTGGAAATAAGAACAGGGAATCGTGGGTCTGGGATCAACATATCCTGAGATGGGAGGGGTCCAGCCTCTTGGGACCTTAGAGCAAAAGCTGATGTCAGTGGGCCAAGGCCCACCTGGCATGGTCCAGGCCCAAAATGGAGGCATCCAGGCCTAGAGAGCCATTTTCTGTCTATGGTCATTGCAATGACCTCAGACCCAGACCCAGGCTTCCTTCCCCAGGCCAGGGCCCTCGCTGGTGCCCCTCATTGGCTGTTACTCATCCATCATCACCCCCACACTGAGGCCTCGAGGGGACACTGCTCAACCCCACTGGGACTGGAAAAAAATCCAGAGGTTTCAAGAAAGCAGATGGACTCCCTAAGCTTCCTTCCTCTCTCCTTCTCCTTGTGCTCAACCAGGGGTCTTGAATGTGGTCTGTGTGTTGAACCTGGGGTCTGATCAACCTGACTGGGGGCATAGGTAGGCAGATTTCCTGTCCTGGACTGAAAGGGGAGGGCTGGGAGCAGTGGTTAGGGCCTGGGACCTGAGACTGAATTGGATCACATGACCTTCCAGACTGGGTGGGGTCTTGAAGATGGGACTCACTATGCCTCCTGGAATTGGGGTGGGAGGGGTCCTACTCCCTGGGATTGGGGAGGGGTCCATTGTTGTCAGCTGCTGGCCCTCTACTCTCTGCTCACAACAGCTTCCTCCAGAACGTTCCTCCCCTGATGGTATGGATACCAAGAGCCACAGTGGGTTTCTGTCTGGCCATTAGGGTTGGGCCTGAGGACCAAAAGAACCAGAAGCTGAGGAAGTCCAGTCACATGACCTCCTTCAGGGTAGTCACAGGATTTGGGGTCTCACAGATCTAGTTTTTAACCAAGTCCTCTGGATCTTGAGTTTCCTCAGCTGCAGAATGAATGTCCCTTCTAAGGGAGGGGAGAGGGGGTGTCTATAGTCTGGGGCCAGGAGCACAACAGGGGCCCAGACAGACTGTCCCCAGTGAAGAGAAGAGGTAATCCCCCAGTCCCAGGCAAGAGGAATGATATTTGTGGTTGAGTGAAGAGGTCTTGGTTATCCAGACAGAAGGTCCTGTGAGCTTGGTTCTGCCTCCTAAGGCAGAGAATGTGGATTTCTCTGTGCCATAGCCTGGGCTTTGGACCTGGGTTGAATCCTGGGAAGTCTAGCCTCTGCCCCACCCACTCCTCCACCCCCCCTATCCCAGGCTTGAGCCTGGATGGCTAACTTACAGTATTACTTTGGTGGCAGCCTGTTGTGAGCAATAAGCAGCTGGACTCTCGCTGCCTCCACCCCTCTGCCTGACTCTAACCCCACATCATGGCCCAGCCATGCAGCTCACAGCAAATTACTGACTTTCCCATGGCCCTCTCTGCCCAGGAAGCCTTTTCCCTATACTCTGTTAGCTACACAGCAGACTTTGAGGCTCTAATGACCATCTTCACTGGGGTTCTGACAACCTAGTCCTGTACAGGATGCAGAGACCCAACCCAGCCATCCAAAGCAGGCACACAGGCCAGGGATAGGGGACAGTGAGGTCTGCCTAGGATGCTCCGGGTACCAGGTTAGAGACATTGGCCTCCTGAGGTATTGGAGGATGCCTAAACTAGGGCTCAGGATAACAGGTTAAACAAGACCCCCTCAAGAGTACAGAGACCTCCCAGCTCAGGAAGCAATACCAGACGGAGGAGGAATGGGGAGTGGAGGTCAGGGGGTTGTCCCAGAAGCCTGGAATGAAGTCCCTCTCCTTCCTGGTGCCGTATGTGGGCACCCTAAGAACAAGACTTGACTCTGGCCTCTCTTTTACTAGCCCCAGTGCCTAGCAGGGACTTGCACACAGTAGGACTCCTTGGGCCCAGTGGCACATAGTAGGTGCACAGCCACACCTATTGATGACCTGACCACCTGGCTGTAGCTCAGCATCTCCCCCTCCTCAAGTCCTGCACATCCCTGCTCAGGTACTCCATCCCAGCTCAGCTACTCCATCCCTGCTCAGCTACTCCATCCCTGCTCAGCCACTCTAACCTCCAGCTGTCTGTAAAACTTTCTGTGACATTGCAGCACTGGGATGTTTCTGCATTTCAGCTGCCTGATACGTGGTGGCTATGGGGCTCTCTCTGCTGCCATCTTAGGCAGCCCCCCCCCCCCCCTGCCGCTCCCCCCCCCCCCCCCCCCCCCCGCCTCTTTGAGCTGCAGTTCCTGCTCTGTCCTGAGGTGCAGGGGGGCGGTTACTCAGCAAGCCAGAGATTCCCTCACTGGGGACCACGCCTTCTGCCCAAAGCAAGTCCTTAAAGTGATAGAATGTGGTCATCTCCAGAGAAGCGACACAGAGCTGGTGATCAACTGCAGCACTAGCTGTGAAGTTAGAGCAAGCCTGGGACCACCAACCCGCTGCCAGCCACCTCAAATCTCCAAGACCCGTCCCCAAATACAGCCCCCACCTCAAAATTACCAGGACCCTGGCTTTTGAATTCCTGAGCAGCTCCAACTGTGTCTCAGTTGGGTCCCCATCTGTGCCTCTGGGATTCATCTGTGCCATGGCTGTGGGAGTTGCCCAGTGATTGGCCATCCCACTGTGCCACAGGCATTTCTTAGTGACTGGATCAAGGTAAGCAGAGCTGCTGTGGACATCCGTGGACAAGTGTCCTGTGTGTGCCAGGGCACACCTGATCATCTTGGGACAACAGGTCCAGAGGTACCCAGTGCCACTGCCAAGTCCTCACCACCTTCCTCCCTCAGATGTGGGCATGGGGGGGGGTCTTTCCTAGCCAGATTCCTATCTTTTGATGTCCCCCTTAGGTGCCATCTGCAGGCACTATTCACAGACATCCAGTGTGACTTTGGATTGTGGAACTCTGTACAGCTGGTTCCGGCAAGCCAGTGCCTCCTGCCACCGTGGTCCTTGGGTAGATGGGACTTGGTGTCTCAGGCTGGGGTGCTGGGATGGCATTGGGCTTCACAGTGCTAACAGGCACTCCGCCACTGAGCAGAGCCCAGCCTGCTCCTGTTTTCTGAGTGAAGTCTTTTGTGTGCTGCTAATGGATTTTCAGGTGCCCTGCACAGCCTTCCTCTCCTTGAACTTGACCCCTGTGTCTTGAGGTTGGTATTATTTTCACACGGACACCTGCCAGTGCATTTGGCCCGCAGCTTGATCTGCTCACCTTCCTGCTTCTCATCCAGCCTTGCACAGATCAGGCAGTCCTCCATGCTACAACAGTGTGTGTCAAGGGGGGGGGGGGCGGGCACCACACTGGCTCCAGAGGAACAAGTGCCTATCAGGCAGCCTTACGCCTGTCTCAGCATCCCCCTCAGGACCACATGTGTACCTTTCCTAAAGCCAAGGCTGAGGGTTCATTCCAAGCCTCCAGACCCCCGCTCCCCAGGCCCCTTGTGCAGCCCCCAGCACCGCCCCCACCCCACCCCACCCCACCCCTGGCTTGGCACATCTGCTCCCATGCACTAGATCTGCTCTGCCCTGAAGGTCTGGCCTTGGCCCTCTGACTTGCTACTTGGACTTTAGTTTGCTCATTGATCACAAGATGAACACATTTATTAAGCACCACTGTTTACCAACGGTATTGTGGTCAAAGGAGGATATAGGAAAGACACGGCAGTTAATGGAGACAGAGACCTTTCCTAAACAAGTAAAAATCAGAAACGCTGTGGGGACAGAAATGGGGAGGGCAGCCAGCATCCGTGGGGCGGGGCAGTTTTGCAAGCCTGAGAACAAGTAGGGAGAGAGGCCTGAGCTCCAGGCAGGCGGGAATTAGCCCATGCAAGTGCCTGGTGAGAACCACATGGTTGGGGAGTGGGACAGGGTCTGGAGGTGGACCAAGAGGTGGGTTCTGGGTGCCGAGAGGGTCCATGGAGCCAGATCTGCTAATGAGAGAGCTGTTGCGTGACAAGTACTGGGTCTGAGTTCCTGTCGGATATGATGGGGACAGCTTTGGAGGTACATAGGCTTGGGTCTCCGTTGTGGGGGGGGGGGGGGTAACTCTCCACATTAGATCCCCTACTCTTCATTTCTCCCCCCCCACTATGCCAGCTGGCCAAGTCTCTCCCTAAATGAGGTTCTTTAAGGCTCCCACCTCTACTTCTAAATCTGATGCCACTAGAGGAAGCCTAATTCTCACTAAGGTGTGAGTGACTATCTCCTCTTGAATTCTTCCTTGAGGGATCAAACCATCCTAAAGGGACCTAGCACATGAAGTGTTTTTTCTTCTTTCTTGCTGTATTTCCCTTCAAAATCTCCTGTCCTCACAGCCCACCTGGGACCCTGCTCTGCCTAGCCTCCTTCATGGAGTATGTCATTTTATGAAAGTGGGGTCACCTACCTAGCTTGAATGCCAGGCCTCTACTTAGTGGCTGTGTGGCCTTGAGTAAACTTCTGACCCTCTCTGATTCTCTGATAACGGTGCTGCCTACCTCTCTCAAAGGGTCTGTCATTACCCCACGGGAGCCATGTTGCCCCACCCACTGAGCAAGTGACATTATTCCCATAGTGAGGAGGATGGAGGCAGGATGGAGAGAGTCTAGGGTTTGGGTCAGGGCTGTGTTGCAGCATCAACCTTGTCAACCCTGTCAACCCTAGATGGGAAAACAACCACAAGACTAGAGCGCTACTCAGCAGGTAAGAGTACTTGTTCTTGCAAAGGACCCAGGTTCAATTCCCAGCACATACACAATAGCTCAGAACTGTCCATAATTCCAATCCTAGAGGCTCCAACACCCTCTTCTGACTTCTAGGGGTAGCAGGCACACATGTGAGTCACAGACAAACATACAAGCAAAATACTCAAAAAATAAATCTTTAAACCTTGAAAAAGAAAACAGCTGTGAGTTCAGGACTTTCTGAGCTGGGCAGGGGTCGCCCCACAGGGGACCAGGTGTCCAGGTGTCAGGAGGCCTCATGAACCCACAGCAGGGGTGGAGGAAGGCTCAGGGGCCATAGCGCAAGCTTCTAGAGGGAAGCCATGGTAGTCACAAGTGGTTCCATGGGCTTTTGTTTCAGATAGGGAAACTAAGGTGCACCAAAGACAGCTGCCTGCCTCTAGTGAGTTTGCCCGTGTATGTTGATAGTGGTGAGGGGTCTCAAGGTTTGTCCTCAAGCCAGTTTTGTGCCTAGGTGGCTCTACAGCTCCTTTACCTGGGCTCTGAGGGACATGACACCCAGGGGGCATTTGGGAGCCCCTGAGGAGATACTGTTGACAATGAGGGTCACTTTGAGACCATCCATCCACTGTCCTGCCCTGCATGCAGACCCTGTCTTAGCGTGGGAGACAGCCTGTGGGGTGGGGGCAGGGATGAGAGAGCCAGGCAGGAAAGACAGGAGCCCCAATGAAGCTGGGAGCTGTAGATGCTCCTGGGGCCCATGTAGCTCCTCTGCTTAACCTCCGCCAGGCTCCCTTACCCCCTCAGGATAGCCCAAACATACCACTTCCAGCTCTCCAATGCAGAGGCGCCCCTGAAGCCTGTGCCTTTCCCTGGCTGATCCAGACTCCACACCACTTCCAGACCCTAGCACAGGTACAGCCCAACCCCAGCACAGCTTTGTGACCTCCCCTACGCAGGGTGGCTGATTCAAGGCAGGGAGGGCAGCATTGAAAGGCACAGGAAGAAGGGGCCCATCCTGTAGGCAGAGCCAGTGGGAGGGTGGGGAATGTCCAGGACTCTAGACACAGGAGAGGCTGTCCGTCGAGAGCTTCCTGCGAGCCCTGCAGACAGGTGAGTCAATGCCATGGGGGCACCTGGAATCAGACGCACCGGGGACTGTGACAGCCCATGATATTTGCTACTGGAGATTAATGTGAGCGTATGCACCCAGGGGAGGAGAGCGGCTGCTGATAGGGAGCAGGCATGAGGAGCACTCTCAGAGGATGCTGGAAAGGGGTAGCCAGCCAGCCAGATGCCAGGCAAGGGACAAGAAGGGAGTGGCGGGCGCCATTCAGTGGTGGGGACATAGAGACAGACACCAGGGACAGACTGCATTTCTGCATTTCCGGCAGCAGAACGGGCAGTGTCTGGAGATCAGAGAAGGTGGTTACTGAAGTGTGAAAAGAAGCCACCTACTGGACTGCTGGAGAGAATGATCTAGAAGGAGGTGCTCACTGATTCAGAAAGGAGGGGGTTGCTGGAGCTGGCAGAGAGCAGGCATTGCCCAGAGGGTTGTCCCAGGCTTGTAGCACAGGTGTCAGGCACATGTGGGTAGGTGGTACATGGGGGTGACATCTGTGGAGGTTCCCTTGGACAGCTTCCTGTGCTCCATGCTGTAGGTGGTGGGAGGAGGAAGAGGAGGGTAGAGACTTGAGGGCAGTGGTGACAGTACTCCAAGTCAGTCCTCTTTTAGGGGCTGAGTCCGGGAACCTCCTGTCCTTGGGGTGGGGGAGTGGGGCATCAGGGAAGCCTGGAGGAGGAGTGTAGGAACGGAGAAGGGGGATGTCCCTGGGGGCAGGGACCTGTGTGTACATAGGCCCTGTGGCTCTGTAGCTGCCCTGGGCATCTAGCTCTGCCCACCCCAAGGGCTCTCCAGGACATGGTGTCCGACTCCCGGCACATAGCTCTCTTGGCAGAGGAGGGTGGTAGGGCAGGGCTGCAGCTGCCTGATAAGATGAGATGAGGAGCCGATTTTTTCTGCGGTAGTTCCTGACCGCTGCCCCAGGAGGAGGAAGTCACAGAGGGACCAGGTCAGCCTGAACTGCATAGCCATGAGCTCTGGAGGCAAAATCAGGGCAGGTGCCCAGTGTGCACACCTGTGTTCCCTAGAGGCAAGCCCCTTCCAGACAGCCCCCTGCTGTGGCTACAGGAGCACATGTGACAGTCCTGTTCCATGGCACATGCCAACGGGGAAGTCACAGAGGCATATGCACGGCCTTTCTGCCGGAGCTGTTTGTTTGATGACACCTTAGTGACCATGATGACAGCACAGCGCTGAGACTTATGTTAGCATCTGGCCTCTCCACTCGCACAGAGCGGAGCCCAGCCAAGTCCTGGGACCTGGACAGGCCTGACCTTTCCCACGCTGCACCTACTTCCTCAAGTGGAAAGTGGGGGTGGGGAGGGGAGATCTGAGAAGATGATGAAAAAGATGAATGGTGGCCCCTGGGCAGGAGTGTTGAGTCGGTGAGTGCTGCTCATGGCTTTCCTGCCCTTGGGGGAAGGCAGCCACAGGCATGAAGGGCAGACTCATCCAGGCTGTGACCAAAGAGCAAGACTCTGAGGATGTACAGGAATGTAGTAGCTACCAGGCATAATGCAGCACAGTCCAGAGCCTATGACAGTGTCACCAGCAGAAGACACTCTGCCCAGAAGCCTGAGGTGCTGAGGGTAGGTTGCTCTGGCAGGTCCATGGAAGCATTAGTGGCCCACAGCCTTCACAGGGAGGTGGGGGTAGGGAGGGATCCTGCACAGGATAGAGTTGTTTCTACCACTGGGCATATGGGCCCCAGGGAGCTAACTCAGGAGAGGACAGGTTAGGTCTCTCAGGCAGTGTTAGTAGATAGAGGTGACCCTTGGCAACAGCTTTGAAGATGAGCATTCTAGGCTAGTTGAGAAGATAAACTCAGCTCCCCGTGGTCATGCCTGGCCTTGCTCCTGCAGCAGGAGACTGCCATGTGCCTCCCAGCCTGGCTGAGTGCTGATACCTGAGATAGCCCTGTAGGCTTAGTGGCAGGTGACCAGCCAGATCACCACACCTGTCCACTCAATACTAAGACTAAGCAGGTTGCCAGAGGAGGTGGCATGTAGGTGGAAACCCTCCTGAGAGCATGTCCCAGGCCCTGGGAAGGCAGGGGAGCAATCAGGAACTCTAAGGCACACACAGGCAGAGGATGGGGGAATGATAGCCCAGGAGGTGAGAGTCTGGGCATTTAGGCTGGGTACAGGGGCCAGGGCAGGGTGTGGTCTGCTTAGGTTTAGAAATGAGTCATCCAGTTGCCAGAAGAGCATGGAGTTGGGAGGCCAGGTGGCCATGTAGGTCTGAGACCTGGGCACCCTTGCTCTCAAAGGTAGATAGGCTGGTAACTTAACCATCCAGGGGAGCAGTTATTGGCCTCTCAGTCGTGGGGGGGGGGCATCTGAGCCTTAAGGTGGGGAAGAGTTAACCTGGGGCAGGCAGAGCAAGGTCCTGGCAGAGGGGACATGGGGACAAAGTCACCAAGATGAGAAAGTGCTTGCAGCATGTGGAGAATGACAAGCAATTTGGCGTTGTTGGAGCATGACTGCTGGAGCCAAGCTGAGCCATGCTGGAGAGTAAGACAGGCTGAGCCCAGGCATTCTACAGGGCCCCTCAGAATGTCAGTGACACCGGGCCAGAGCAACCCCTGGGCCTCCCCTGACCCTGGAGCAGTGACCAAGAGCCCAGCCCACCTCATCACCCTGTGGACCAGCGGGGATCACCAGGCAAACGGGGATATGAGTCTCCAGCAGGACAGGTGGCCTAGAGGCAGGAGAGGTGTCAAGCTGAGCTTCCCAAGAAAGGGGAGGAGGACAGATGTCCCGGTGTGAGGGACAGCATGGAGAGCAGGAGTGAGCAGTGGCTGATGAGACTTAGGAGGAATGCAGAGGAAAGGGACGGCCTGGCTAGCTCAAGAGCCCTCAGCTACATATGTATAGAGTCTGAAGGTGGAGCTGGAACCTTCTTTCTTGCCTAGGCATGCTAGAGCGAGCACAGGCAGCCTCCAGGCTCCACAGGTGGCTGTCGTCTGCATCTAAGATGAGTAATGGTGGCCCCCTGCTTGTGTGCTGTGAGAGGCAGGCTCTGGTCTATACACTGTTCACTCAGTGTCCTGTGCCTTCAAGGACCCTTGCTGGTCCCCAGGGTACCTTGGAGCTTGTTTGTGTGTCAACAGATCCACTCTGTAGGAGAAAGGATCGCTTCCATGCCTAGGAGGGAGGACATGGGCTCCAGGCAAGCTGGGAAGCAGTGCGTGACAGGCCCCCTACGCTGTCTCTTCCAAAGAGGCACCCTGTGCCAGGCATCGCCTGCTCATAGGTATCCCGGGGGCTCATGGATCAGGATAGGGCAATCACCAGCCCAGCTGGAGGTGGGCACAACCCACAGCATTCCTCAGCAGGCTCAGCTTCCTTCTGTCTGTTTTTCTCTCCTGAATGAGGCACGAGAAGGGAGTAGTGAGCTAGTTCACATCTCAGCCCTGAGATTAGCCTAACCTCCCTGGAGCCTGCTTTCCTCATGCCTGGAAGATGTTCTCTATACCAAATGCTACACCAACAGTGTCCGTGTGTTATCTGGCTCAGAACAAAAACAGACATTCAGTGGTGCTTAATAAATCTCCTACACGTGACGTAACATACCCTCTTGGCCCAGGTACATCTAGCCCCTCCCTGGACCCCAGTTTCCCTTCAGGTCCCAGAGATCATCTAGTACTGAGGTACCCCAGCTGAGGTCTCCACATGAGGCTCTTAGGTGGAAATCAGTTGGCAAGGGCTTCGAGGCTAGTGTGGCCACTGCTGGTCATGGCCAGACAGGGAAGGGAGACAGCCCAGCTTGTTCTAACCCCACAGCCTTGGAAATGGCTGCTGTGTGAAGGGCTGAGAGCCCCCACCCCAGCCCCTGGCCCCTCACTGATGCTTACAGGAGCTTTTTTTCCAATGACAAAAATTGATCCTAAATAAATTTTTTTTCTTCTGATTTTTCATCTGTAGAAAAGATGACAAGTCCAGAAAAGTATTTTTTTTTTTCAGTTACCCAGCATTCCACCACCCAGGAGTAACAAATGAACATTTCTCTTCTTCTGTGATGGTCTGTGCAGCGAGTCTTTTCAATGGGAGTACGCGGCTCTTGGCACATCTGCCTCGTCCTGAAGCCCTCCCTCAAAGCCTCGTTTCCGGGCCAGCCAGGCGCTCTTGTGGGTGTTACTGGCCCACCTCAGTGGCTGCTTGACAGTACCTCCACCCTGAGCATGCGTGCACACGTGTTCCCTCAAGTCCATGTGTCAGGCCTGACCACAAAGGTTCCAGGCAGGCCATGGGCCTATGGCAGGCACACATGTGTGGTACTGTCCTCCAGCAGGGCGGCACCAGAGCGGAGCTGAGGCAAGCCTGTGTCCTTTATTATACCCACTCATTGTCCAGCCCACCCTAGCCACAGGCAGGGGTGAATGAGCAGGGCCCAGCAAAGGATGAAGAGATCCTTATCATGATCAGGGGCCCAACAAAGGATGAAGAGACCCTTAGCACCACAGATCCCACAACCTGCAGAACACTGATGTAGCTCTCTTTATACATCAACCAATGTGGCCTCCCTGAAGAGAGGAGCCACCTGCCCCTCCTTGCCTTTCTGAGAAGGAAGTCATGCACACAAGGAGCCCAGCCCCAGGACAGGGCATGCACTTGACAGATCCAGAGCCAGGGGCAGGGGTCGGGGGTATGCACTGTCTCCCTACAACATACCTGAGGCTAAGGTAAAGGATGCAGACCTGTGGGGTGGGAACAGAACCCCCAAAATAAACCCAACCAGTGACCAAAGAACCCTACCACAGTGAGAGACTCAGTTCCATCAAAGAGCTCAGAGCCTCTGCAGCTACCACAAAGGCTATCAGGTGCACAAAGCTGCCCCTCAACAATCTTTCCCTCTTGGCCTCAGCTGGGGACTGCAGCCCCACCCTGAGCCCCCCCACATGTTCTGAGCATCTCTGTCCTCTTCACCCATGGGCTGCACAGCCCCTGGGTGCCCTTGTGCCTCAGGCAGCCCTGAGTCCTACAGGGCCACCTGGCCAGGTCCTCGCCCTCACTCTGGGAGGTAACATACCTGTTGTCTCCATCTCTATACCCTCACTTCTTGGTGTCTCTTTGTCCCAGAACTTGTGTCCCATGTCTGCATCCATCTCCCTGTGACAGATAGGCTCAGAAGAGGGTCTCTTGGCTCACAATACATTGTCCCTACAGCCCAGCTCCATCTTTGGACTCCTGTGAGTGGCAGAGAGGCCTTATAGACAGAAAGAAGCTCCCTCAGGCCCCTCTTGGAACCATGGGGTGGGCACGCCAATGCCTGCCTAGGCTTCCAGTGGAAGAGAGGACCAACACAGCACACTGAAGCTGTCCTTCACTCACCAGGGTCCTCACTGCTGGGGAGGGTGGGGCTCTGGCTGCTCAATTCCTCAGCCCCCTCCCCTGTGCAGATGTTAAGGGACTGTTTCCATGGCTCCTCTTGACAACTTGATGGACTGTAACTTGTAAACTGAAATAACACCTGCCCCTAAAAAGAGAAGAAGAGGCTGTGTCTGGGTGCCAGGAAACGCTGACCCAGCTGCTTACCTAGCCAGCCATATCCTCTGCCCTGAGGAGCCCAGGAGCCTACAGCTTACCCTAATCTCCCAGTGGCCTGGCAGCTCCCGCCCCCATTCCATCCCATTGTGCCAGCAGAGGTGTGAACGGCAGCTGTGTCCCCTGTATGTGGATATGCCATTCTGCTTTCTGGGTGTGGAAACTGAGGCCCCCGGAGGAATCCAGTTAGTTTGTGGGAGGAAAGGGCACTGGACAGAGATGTTGGCAACACCCAAGTAACCACGAGGGCCCTCCCTCCAGGAAGCTTGCCACCCCACAAGGAAGGAAGGGCCTGCCTAGAGTGGGCTGGTGGGCTGCCTGGAGGAGAACAGCAGAGAGACAGCTGGTTGAGGCAGCAGAACACCTGGCAGCTGCGCCTGTGTGGGCAGCAAGGCCTTGCCTTTGGGTTTCCCTTGCTACTTTGGATTCTTTTTTGGGGGACTGACTCTCAGGAGGGCACACCCCCCTTTCCATAGGCCTGGGCAGAAATCCAGGAATGTTCAATGTGGGTGACTGGAAGTGTGCCTGTGACACGTGTAGCTTACTCAAGGGTTGAAGACACTTCTGATGGTGTCTGCCTGTCCTCCACACCCCTCACTGGGTTTTGAGCTGGGGGTGGTTCCTTGAATGTAAGTCCCACAGTACATATAGGCACAGTTGGGGCTTACAGCACCTGCCACCCCCCTGCCCCCAGGTTTCCAACATGGCACCTGAGCTTCCCTCCCTCCTGCCCCCACCTTCAGCAAGTCCACTACAAGTTCCACTCTTGGGTATTGGGGCCCAGGTGGGATGGAGTGTGAACAGCCCAGGGCAACACAGAATAACCTTGGAGGGACACGATTGCTGGTACAGCCTCCATGGGGAGAGGGGGTATGCCTGAGTGTACACACTCAGCATGCCTGGCTGGCCAATGTGGTCTCAGTTTCCCCAAGCTCGATGCCATGGCCTGGTCTGGTGTCTTGCAGCGCCCTGCAGGAGCAGAAGGGTGAGCTACGCAAGCGGCTGTCCTATACTACACATAGGCTGGAGAAGCTGGAGACGGAGTTCGGCTCCACACGCCACTACCTGGAGATTGAGCTGCGGCGGGCCCAGGAGGAACTGGACAAGGTTACGGAGAAACTGCGCAAGTGAGCACGGGGCTGTGATGGGCGGAGAGGAGGAGCCAGCTCTGGGGATGTGTGGTCCAGTCTGCAGATCGTAGAGCAGAGCAGCCTACCGAGGGCTTGAACCTGAGGCCCACAGGTGCCACTGGCAGGCTCTTCCAGTGCCCTCTTCCAGGCCTGGCTTCTGACACTGGGTGAGCCAGCGGCAGCACAGGAGGGGACACCCCACCCCACTGGCCACAAAAGCCCCTGAGATGAACTTGAATGTGGAAGCTGTATCTTGCATGGCTTGAGGACTCAGGATGCATTGAGAGAAGGATCAGATTCTTAAATTATTTGCCTTCTGGCGTTTATTTTTCTAAACCCTATTGTGGGTATCCCCATCTTAGAAATACAAAGAGGATGCAGGCTGCTGTTGGCTGAGTTTATTTTAAATACCCAGAGAAGCAGCTGGCACTGTCCTGAGGGCAGTTTGTCCCTCTTCAAATGGCCCCATTCTTCTGGGCTTTTGAACGCCACCACCAAGCTGTGTGGAAGCCAAGCTTGGGCAGTGCAGCCAAACCTTGGTTAAAGTCCCAGCTCTGCCACTTAACTGCATTAAGCATCTTTTTGTGTCCCTTTCCCATTGGCAAGACAGCAATAATACTGCAAAGGTTGTCTGGAGGACGCATGGCCACCATGCCTAGTCCCACAGCCACCAGCAATAGAAGCCCAAAGCATATCGCTCCATGTCTTCCTGCTTTTCCGGATTGGGGCCGTGTCCTTTAGGTCACTGGCACTCATCCCAGGACCACGCATACATGTGTCTCCTTCTAGTGTACAGTTGGCCTGTAAACCACCCTGCCAGCTTCCAAGACCTGAGTATAGCTCTGACAGGCTCTTGTGCACATAGGCCTCCCTCCTCTCTCCAAGGAGCCCTACTGGGGGGGGGGGCAGAAAAATGTGGCTTTGGCCATGGCCTAGGAGAAACCCTGATGGAAGTAAAATTGGATCAGATTTTAAGCACAGACATTAAATCAGGTAGAGCTGGTGGGACAAGCTTGGGTGCCTGACAGCCATGTTAAGCATGATGGTTGTGAGGTTGCTGGGGTTGTAAGAAGGTCAGGCCTTGCAAGTCGTAACCCTGTTGCCCCCTGCTGCAGGATTCAGAGCAACTACATGGCGCTGCAGCGGATCAACCAAGAGCTGGAGGATAAGCTGTACCGGATGGTGAGGCCCCAACACACAGTCCTCGCTGAGTAGCCCCTTGTGGCTTGTTCCCTGGAGTGGGAGGTGCTCTCAGGATGAAAATGAGGTGGGATCCAGGGAAGCCAAGCCTGTGCAGGCAGCACAGAGAATGACTGTGGGGTTCTGGCACCTCCCCTATATTAGGATGAGGTTCCCGCTTGTTCTTGTTCAGTGATGGGTGTTCAGTACCTGCCTGTCTTCAAGCTGAGACCAGAAGGGGCAGGAGAGGTAGGGGCTGGGCCATGCTGAGCATCACTCTCCCAACTCATTGAGTAAGATGACAGGGCAAGCCATACTCTGCATCTCAAAAGCAGGACATCAGGAGCAGGTAACTGAGGCCCAGTGGAAGGACTGGCCTAGGCTAATCCAGTTTACCCTTGGTGGGATGGGGATTCAACCCAGGTTAGTCTGTGGTCTTAACTCCTACACCATTGGCTTTTTGAGCACCTTGTCATCAACAGCTGTTGGGACTTTGGCACTAACCACTGACCACTCCTTCCTCTGTCCCTATTACCAGGGCCAACACTATGAGGAAGAGAAGCGTGCGATGAACCACGAGATTGTCGCCCTCAACAGCCACCTGCTGGACGCCAAGGTGACCATTGACAAGCTGTCGGAGGACAACGTGAGTGCCGTGTGCATTTGGCTCCTGGAGGAATGTGGCAGGCGTTTTCTGGGGGCTTCCCAGGGGGAGCTTTGGCAGGCAGGACCTTTCCAATTCAGAGAACTCCAGCCTGGCTCCGAACAAGGGGAGGGACAATGTAGTGAGGACTTGGGAACAGTCTCCCTGATGGAAGGACTGAAGATGGGTTACAGGAGGCCATCCATCCCACCCACACAAGACTCAACTTCACAGCTGTGTGGATATCCAAAGGGGGCCCCGTGAGATAGCCAGCCACCTCCCACTGTCCCCTCTGGGCTGACTGTGGTGCCTGTGCTCCTTGCCACAAGATCATACGAGGTTCTGAGATTATGGTCTGACCAACACAGACAGACCCAGGAAAGAAAAATGGCTGCCCTTGTGGATTTTTAAGTCCATGTGGGGAAAGTAGACAGTACAACTGTCTGGGTGGCCTGTTAGAAGTGCTGAGTGCCCAGCTAAGTGTGACAGTGTGTTAGTTAGTTCCACTGCAGCATGTCACCAAGGAAGGATTTGAAGACTAAGCACTCAGTGGCCAGGTGGCCTGGGCCCTTCCCAGAGTAGGGCAGGAGGTCCAAAGCACAGACAGCTTAATCAGGGAGTCTGACTGTAGTGTGCACCTCTGTCCAAGGTCACCTGCCTCTCCAAGAGGCATCCCCTACTCACTGCGGCTGATCTGGGCTAGCTGGGCAGTGCCCACAGCCCTCTGGTTCGCGTGACAGCTGCTGTGGGGTCTCATGGGGGATGACTTTCAACTCTGTTCCTGGGAAGTTCAGGGAAGAGTTGAGAGGGGCTGCAAGACCCAGTTTCCCTCCCCCCATGCGAGTCCGGTGCAGAGGTGGGGTGGGAAAGGGTAGCTCAGGACACTGGTCCTGGTTGAGTGGGGCAGTAGTCCTGGGCCCTCTGGGCAATGCAGGTAGGTCCTAGGGACAGCTGTGGCTTCCTGGAGAGTAGGAAGGAACAGCCCAACACAGGCACATGCAACAGAGATTTATTTCCAAAGGCGAAAGCACCCCTCATCCCTACTGCTTCCATCTGTTTTCAGCTCAGGAGGCAGAACAGCATCCCTCCTGCACCTGGGGTCACACATCTACCCTGATCCTGGCCCAGCCTGGCAGTTAGCCCCAAGGCCAGGCAATACCATGAAGTGGGGGACAAGGGTGGGAGGGCTGAGGTTCATCCCTGTCCCTGACTTGTGCCCAGCACTCCCACCAAGTCATCTTTGGAGGGATTCCAGGAGCTAGAGGAACAGGAAACCCAGACTGGGTGGACCTGTCAGCCAACCTCTGGGAGCTCAGGGCTGATGGGGGCCCGCCTGTTGCTGCTGTCCCAGCCTGTGGAGGGTGCCATGTTGACAGGGCATCTTCCGCACACCAGCAGCTCCAGGTCAAAACAGGCCCTTGCCTGCAGCAAGAATGTGGAGCCTGGACAGGAACTGGCCCAAACCAGCTGCCCTGCCTGCTCTGCCCTCCTACTCCCATCACCCTGTTGGCCAGGGCGGCGGCGCCGAACACCTTCTCTTGTCTTCCAGGAGCACTATAGGAAGGATTGCAATCTAGCGGCCCAGCTGCTGCAGTGCAGCCAGAACTACTGCAGGGTCCATAAGTTGTCCGAGGTAATGTGTCCCCTCCCCACAGCCAGGCCCGCCCCGTCCCAGGACCACCCGGCTCCTTTTGGGCCACCCCACCCCGAAGCCTCTCCCCACCCTCCAAGAAGAAGCTACCCGGTGAGCCTGAACCCTCGTCCCTCGTGCACCTGGGTCCTGGCTTCCTGATGGTAAAAGGCGCTTCCCCCCACCACACACACTACACTTCCCAGGGCCACCCTAACCCGCTTGGGTTACACACCTGTTTCCTTTGGGGACTGCACAGTTAGAGGTAGGCCCATACCAGAGACAAGAAACAGACATCAAGGACAGGGGCTTCATTGAAGGCACACAGAGTGAGCTAGTAGCAGAGCCCACCCTGCCTGTCTGCGACCATCCTGGCTAGACTGTCCCTCCTGGCCCACATGCACAAAAGATCTTCTACCCAGACTCCTGCCCATTTCACCTTTCCCCAGGCCTGGACAAACATGCAACACTCACAAAATAGATCAAACAGTAGCAGTATACCTCACCACCACCACCTGCCACCAGGCACTCCTGGAAACCTTTGGCACCTGGCACTGGCCCCTCAATCTTTGTTGCCTCTGTTTCATTCAGCAGTCCACAGGGGTTGGGGTAGGGGCACAGACACTGTGGGCCAGCAACAACAAGTCACTCTTCACTAGGCAGGACCCAGGAAGGGCATGGGACAGTAGCCTAGCCAATCTCTACTAGGCCCATTGGAGTAGGGTAGGTGGGTAGAGGTGATGGGGAACCCCAGGTGCTAGGACATCTTTGTCCTTGGGAGTTAAGAAGCCTCCCACTGCAATGTGAGACACCTGGGGGTGGGGGGCTGTTGTCTGTCTGTCGGTGATACGGGTGTGGCCCTGGCCTCGGGGCCAAGGCTGAGCCGCTTTGCTGACTATGACCTGTCCTGTTTCTGCTCTCCTCTCCTCCATGCCCGTTCCAGCTGCCCCTGGAATTCCAGCAGTGTGTGAGCCTGCATATGGAGAAGCATGGCTGCAGCCTGACCTCTCCACTCTGCCATCAGGCCTGCGCCGATTGCGTGCCCCCGTGCGTCCTGGCCAAGGTGCTGGAGAAGCCAGACCCTGGGAGTCTGTCCTCGCACCTGTCGGATGCCTCCGCCTGCGACCTGAGCTTCTGCGAAGGAGTGGAGAAGTCGGGCCAACGACCCCCGTACAAGGAAGACATCTACTGCAGCGACGCGGCTCTCTACTGCCCTGAAGAGCACGAGCACGACCGGCGCCCCAGCGTGGAGACACCGGTGGGCGACGTGGGCTATCTGCGGGCGCAGAATTCCATCGACAGCGCGGCAGAGGAGGAGGAGGCCGGGGCGGCGGCCTACCCTGAGGCCTTCCGCCGCCGCGATGCCTTCCCGGGCTACGCGGCTTCGCTGCCCACGTCCAGCTCCTACTCCAGCTTCAGCGCCACGTCCGAGGAGAAGGAGCACGCGCAGGCGAGCACGCTGACCGCCTCGCAGCAGGCCATCTACCTAAACAGCCGCGACGAGCTCTTCAACCGCCAGCCACCTGCTGCCGCCTATGGGAGCAGCCCTCGCTTCGCCAAGGCCTCGGCTACCCTGGCCTCCCCGCTCGAGGCGCAGGTAGCCCCAGGCTATGCTCGGACAGTGTCTCCGTACCAGGCCGAGTCCTACCGCTTCCCGACCTCCCCGAGTCCCCAGCAGGCTCTGATGCCTCCGAATCTGTGGAGCCTGAGGGCCAAGCCAAGCGGTAGCCGGTTTGCCGGAGAGGACATTCGAGGTCAGTGGCGACCCCTGAATATGGAGGATGTCGGCGCCTACCCCTACCAGGCGGGCAACGGGGGCCGCGACTCGCCCTTCTCAGAACGTTTCTACCGCGGCGGCGGCGGCCACGACGGCCGCGGGGGTCGCGACGGCCGCGGGGGTCTCGACGGCCGCGGGGGTCGCGGGGGTCGCGGCGGCGACGTTGGCGGAGGCGGTGCAGCTGGCGGCGGCGGCAGCCCGGGCAATAGTGCTGAGGGCCGTGCCAGCCCCCTCTATGCCTCCTACAAAGGCGATAGTTTCTCGGAGGGCGATGACCTCTCCCAGGGTCATCTGGCTGAGCCCTGCTTCCTCCGAGCAGGTGGGGATCTGAGCCTCAGTCCCAACCGTGCAGTTGACCCTCTCTCTGGCTATGCAGCCGGAGAGGGGGAGAGGGAGAGGGAGAGGGCTAGGGAGAGGAATAGGCTCCGGATGCAGCTGTGTGGGGCTGGCAGCAGCCCGGAGCCTGAGCATGGTTCCAGGGATTCCTTGGAGCCCAGCTCCATGGAGGCCTCTCCTGAAATGCACCCTCCCAACCGTCTTAGCCCCCAGCAGGCCTTCCCCAGGACTGGAGGCTCCGGGCTGAGCCGTAAGGACAGTCTCACTAAGGCCCAGCTCTACGGAACCCTGCTCAACTGACTGTCACTAGCGAGCTGCAGTCAGGGGCCCCCACTTTACCCTGCCCCATAGAGGGAGTAGTCAGCCCCCACGTGCCCAACCCCTGCTAAGGAACTCTAGTTCCTCCTGACACCCCTTACAGACACCCCAGTAAAACCTGAAAAACAACCCTCTCTGCTATCGTCTTGTTCACCCCAGCCTCTGCTACAACCTCTACCCAGAAAACACTGTGCCCTTCCCTGAAGTGAGCATTCCCCATTCTGTAAGTGAAAACTATTTTTGTAGGGAAAAGGGTGTTTCTTCAAGCACTTGCCTCCAGCTTCTGGATGGCAGCCTTGGCGTTCCCCACATGAAGCTCCTTCATTTCCAGCGAGGGTACGTGGGGCTTGCCCCAGGGAAGGGGAGGCGGGGGCCCTAGGGGGACCAGTCTCCACAAGTGGGGAGAAGCTAGCAAGCCAGCAGCAAGGGATCCATGATGTTCTGTGCACTGGGAAGGGGAACTAAAGCCACTTAGGGCGCAGAAATTGTCGCCCCCACCCCCGCACCCGTACCCGCCCCCGCGCCCGTACCCGCCCCCGCGCCCCTACCCGTACGTCTCACAGTGCGGCCAGCACTCTACCCTGATCCACCCTGAGCTCTTCCATGGCCGGGCCTGTGGGCCCAAGAGGGGCCAGGGACACCCCCAGAACAGCCGGTGCTTGTTCCTCCCCACCCCCTCCCTATACCACCTGACTCTACCTCAGCTATGAGGTTCCTCCCACCTTCACCCCACTCCCCAGCCCCGACCGCTTTGTGCAACTGTGATTTGTGATGCATGCCGTCAATTAGTACTGTACTTCGCATTCCTTAATAAAGCACAGCAATGGAAAGAATTCAGGTTCATGGGGTTTTTTGTTTGTTTTCCTGGTGTTAACCAGTTAACCAGAAGCAGGGACCTGGTGTCCCTCGACAGTCCCTTTCAATCTATTAGGGTGGGTCCCTGCCCCCCCTGGCAGCCTCCAAGGCTCAGCATCCAAGCTTTCACCTGGTGTTCATGTTGCCTCGCCAACTGACTAGCTCAGCATTTCAGTGTCCCCTGAGGCTGTCCCCTGCACTCTCTATTCCTCCCTGCTACCCTAGACAGCCCCTTCTCCGAGGCAGCCTCTCCAGTCCGGCCTGCAGCTGGAGTGGGTCTCCTGATGGCAAGGTCCACTCCTACTTTCTGCAATGTCTCCGTCCCGGCAGCGGCCTGATGCTAGCAATCTATGCGACCCTCAGCTCTGGCTTCTTGGAAGAAAGTGGGACTCCTTAGCTGTCTCTCCCTCCTCGCTGGACACAGGCTTCTCTTTGGCTTGGCAGTGGTTTCCCTAGGGTGTGACTGTGTGGGGTTCATCAGTTCCAGGAAACCTCATGTCATGCTTTAAAAATCTTCTGCCCATTTTGCCTCTGTCCCTCTGGGACTGCCATCCAACTATGGCAGAGCCCTTACCTCTGTCCTCTGGTAGCATTGGGTGTCTCTCCTTTTGACTCATCCTACAGGGGGCTACACAGCTCACCTTCTAGCTCATGCACACCTATGTCCACTCAACTGCCAAACAGAGCCACTGAGTTTCCATTTCAGTTGCCAATTACTGAGATGCTCTGTGTCCTCATCCGGTCTCCTATTCCCCAGAGTTTCTTCAAGCTCACCCCTTATTTCTGTAAAGCCAGGGGCCATTTCAAAGTTGGGGTCTGGTACTTTAACCACATAGACTCTGTGGATCTGTCTCTGCTTCCTGTTCAGGTTACCTTGTTCCTTTGTGTGCCTGGTTATCTGACACATGTTCATTTAACCCTTGAAAGTGCATTATGGGGTTTTCTACAAAGCCTAGGATGGCAGCACCTTCCTGCAGAAGAGAAGGGCTTTCCATCTGCTTCCTGTGGACACTCCGGCCTCTCCTGTTGAGAACCACTTCATCCCAGCTCCGTGCCCTGCAGCTCTGCCTTAGCCTTCAAAGCTAGCATCAGCCAGAGCATGGGATATCTTGTTCTCACAGTACTGCATACTGCTGTCTCAGCAGGACCCCCAGGGCTGTGTATCACTCTGGCCCAGGGCACTTCTTTCTAGAGTAACCCCTGAACTGGGTTTGATGCTTCCTTCTTGTCCTCTGTGTTACACCACCTGTCCAGCCAGCCCCATGCTGGCTCTACCAATAAGAGACTGGAGGGGGGGGAGGGGAGGCAGATATAGCACAAGGCTCAGAGCTTCGAGGGCCTCTTAGAATCCCAACCAGGACAAGTCCCCCCTGTTCTAGAGGAGAGGGGAGACAGGGTCAGGAGAGGCTCACACTGGCTGTTGAGGAATGGATAGGAGTTCACCAGGTAACTCCAGCAAAGGCCTAGGCAGATGAGAGCTAGAGCATTCCAAAACAGTCAGTGCTTTTCATGTGTCTCCCTGACAGGCTCCGCCTGGAGCTACCAGTTCCAGGTGCTGTGTGCCTATACCACAGAGGACAGGTGCTCCTGGCAGTACCCAGATGCCCATGTCACCAGGTGAGCCCTGGTAGGGGCCCCCTCATCCACAGACCACCCTCTCTGGTGTCTACTCAGACCCTGCCTAGTCCTTAATGATGCCCATCTGTGTGCTCACCCGCTGCAAACTGTCCATGCCCCCGGCCCTTGAGTCCCAATGGGCAGTCAGTATGTGGCTATGCTCCCATTGGCTGGCTATCACCAGAGGTAGGGCTAAATTTCCCCTTCTGTAGCCTCAGGACACTGGCCCTTTCCTGAGGCCTTCTAGACAGTTGACAAACTCCTGTATGGAGTCCAGCTGGGTTGGGGGAATATAGAGAGCCATTTGGGGAGGCAGTAAAATGTGTCAAGGATACAGGCTTTGGGGATGGGTGGTCCCAGCATGTCTCTTGCCCTTGGAACAGAGGCCTCCTCAGTAGGCCACGGTGGGGGGGGGGCATGGTGGTCATGGACACGCACTGTGGGGGGCTGCATGCTAGTGCCACTCAGATGACAGTCACAACCTGACTCGGTGAACAAGCCAGCAGCAGATACAGCCTGTGGAGGCATCCCTAGACAGGGCTGCTTTCCTCCCAGGGTACCTCTGATCTGATGTTGCAGAGTGCAGATGCGAAAGCAGGATGGGGTGAGTTGGGCCCAGGAGGGTGGGTGGAGGGAGAACCCACACTTCCAGGTTCATCCTGCTCTGTGCTTTCCAAATTTAGCTTTCCTATTTTTAAATTGCAAATGGTGAACTCCCGACACCTCAGCTGGGATCAAAGTCAATCTTCCTGAATGTTCTTCGGAGGAAGACATTTGAAGAAAGCAGAGGAAGAAGGACACACCTGCCCTCCTGCCTGGAATCATGGGGCACCAGCTCCTACAGGGACAAACCAAACCCTAGGGATGGCACCCGGAAACAACCACAGTGGAACTCCCAGAGACCCCTGACTGGTCCCCTGGACCTGAGTCAGAGCATGGAAGATTCAAACAGTGTCTGACTGTCCTGGTAACACCAACAGGGCGACAGTCTGTAGAACTCTTCTCTACTCTCGTTGTCCCTACAGGCCCACTGTGGACCTGAGAAAGCAGAGGTTCAGAGAAGCCACATCCCACAACATCAGGGGGCAGGCCCAGAGTTTGATCAGGGCTCCATGGGCAGAAGGGGGCTGGGCACTGAGGTAGCCCTCTAAAACCACCCGCTAGCCCTCCCGGAAAATCCTGGCGACCAGAGCCAGTCAGTGGTGATGCCAGCACTGCAGTGGGGGCAGTGATCAGAAGATACCCCGGGGTAGGGAGAAACCTTGGGATGGCAGCTGGGGGGGGGGGGGAGCACTGGGAGAGGCTGGAGGAGGCTGGGGAGGGCACTGGGAGAGGCTGGAGGAGGCTGGGCTTACTGCCTTCTAGTTAATTCAGGCCTGCAACTGGGGAGACACTCATGAAGATACCATCAGGGGCCCTGAGTTCTTCAGGGAGCACCTCAGTCCTCTGGCTCATGCTGGGAGATACTGATCACAGCTCCCCATCTGCCTGGGCAAGGAAGGAATCCTACTCTAGTAGGACTTGAGACAGAAGCCAGCTGAGCTAAAGCACCCAGGAGTTTGTCAAGTGGGAAGGAAGGAAGGAAGGAAGGAAGGAAGGAAGGAAGGAAGGAAGGAAGGAAGGAAGGAAGGAGCCTCCTGCCAGCAGCCTCTGCCAGGACTAAGTCTGGACCTTGCTAAGACCCTGAAAGCAGGGGACAGCAACAGCAACCACCAGCCCTTGGCCTGCCACTCAGGACCTTAGAATGGGACCTGGCCCCAGGACCCACCTGAACAGGCTCAGTTCCACAAGCATGCTGAGCACCCACCGCACGCAGGTGCCACGCTGAGACAGTGAGTGGGCATACTGCTTGCCTGAGGCCACCCAGTAACGAAGGAAACACAGAGGTGGAGTTCGAATCTGGGCCTGACAGGCCACACAGCAGTTATTCATCGCATGCTTATGTGCCAGGGGCACTGCAGGACACAAAGCTCTGCCCAGGGAGCTTACTCCATACCTGAGTGTCAGCCACACAGGACAGCACAGGGTGGAAGCCAGTGCTTGAGGGAGAAGGAGGCTCTGTTGCTTCCCTGTAGCTCCCTGAATGAGGAAGAGGGTATGCTTATGGGGGAAGGACAGTAGCCTAGGGCCAGGATAGTGGGTACAAGGGCCCAGAGGCACCCAAGCACAAAGGAGGCAGCCTGGGGAGAGGGAAACTGAGCTGACCTACTGTGGCAGCAAGCACACTGGGGCTTTAGGACAAGACTCAGCCCAGGGCCCTGGCCTGCTTTACCCTGGTGGGAATGGCCCCTCAGTGCCTTGGGCACTAAAATAAACGTCCTTACACAGCATCCCTGAGCCACCTTTGGCCTCAGACTTGGGTTCACTATGGCCCACACTCTTCCAGCTCCCCAACATATCCGCAGGCTGCTCTCTTGACTTCTGGCCTCACAGGTGAGGAACTGGGCAGAGGGAAGGAGGCAGGTCTTGCCTGGGACTAGACTGTAGAATGGGGTAAGGTGTGAAACCATACACCGCTCTGCCAAGTCCCAGACCTCTTCCCCTCCTCTCCTCACTGTCTCTCACCCCAACCTACAAGCGAGTCCCTGGGCCACCAGGCAGTCTCTCAGTTACAATTCTGGTGGTGTTTGAGACCCATGGGCCCGCCCAGGTCCCTATGGAGCTAGGCTTCCTGTCTTAGTCAGTGTTCTATTGCTGTGTAGAGACACCATGACCAAGGCAACTCCGATGAAAGAAGCATTTAATCGGGGCTTGCTTACAGTTTCAGAGGTTATTAACATCATGGTGGGGAGGGAACATGGCAACATGCAGGCAGACATGGTGCTGGAGCAGTAGCTGAGAGTTCTATATCCTGATCTGAAGGCAGAGAGAGACAGAGAGATAGAGACAGAGATGGGGGGGGGGGAGACTGGGCCTAACATGGGCTTTTGAAACCTCAAAGTCCATCCCCAGTGACACACTTCCTCAACAAAGTCACACCTCTGAATCCTCCTAATCCTTTCAAACAGTTTCACTGTCTGGTGACTAAACATTCAAATATATGAGCCTTTGGGAGCCATATTTTTTATTCAAACCACCACACTTCCTAACCCAGCCCAGTCAGTTCCTGGAGGTGCTTTTGGGACAGGGCTTCTCCTCATCACCCCTTCCAGGATAGACACATAGCTGTGGCTAGTGGGCAAACAGCGGGGTAGAGGACCAGAGAGGTGACAGGGGAGGGGGGGAGCAGAAGCATGGCTTTGGTGTCTAGCAGGGAGCAGGTGAGTGGCAGGGCCCTGTGTAGTTCCTGCACTGAGTTCCTGGGCAGATCGAAGACCCAGAGCCCCAGTGTCCCAAGGATAACACCCTCGGGACCAGCAGGTGACACTCCCACCTTGAGCTCCCCTACCTGCAGGATGAAGGTAACAGGGGGCTGCTGATAAGTGTTCTTTTCCAAACTCACATTAAGAAAAACTAGAGAACATACACTTGATGGAGAATCACCAGGCATTTAGCAAAAGCCTTTACTAATGCAGTCTTTACACCCTGAGACAGCTTCTCACCCCCTTTTTACAGACGAGTCACTGAGGCTCAACAGGCAGCTGGGCAGGCCCCTGCACTGGCCTAACCTCCAGTGAACTCTAGTGTCACCCACCCAGGGTCAGGGTCGCAGTAGCCAATTAGTGCCAGATCTTGATGTCTCCTCCCCAGGAGCAGGTGCCAAGGACCGAAGGCAGCACGGGGTGGTAGGTGGTGCCAAGGCAGGCCTGAGCATGCCCTTGGAGTGTGCAGGCCCGGCTGGCGGTGCGGAAGCTGAACATCAGAACCCGGCCATCAGCGCTGCCTGTCACCAGCAGGTCGCCACATGGGGAGCACTCACAGCCCACAGCATAGCCTTCCACCTGTGAAGAAAGACAGAGCCAGCTACTGGTGAGGCAGAGCTAGGACCCCACACTACAAAGGATGAGCTGAGGCCAGGAAGCAGCCAAGCATGGGGTTGGCTTTATACCTAGTGACCCTGAGGTCAAAGGCTGAGCTACTACTATGAGGCTACAGGATGGGTGGTGGGGGTGGTGGTTTGGTATCCCAAGGCAGTGCACTAGCCCATGGGCTGCTGGTCTTCAGTACATGAATGCCCAACACAAATGTAAACTTACTTAAAACAGTATTGTGTTTTATTTTATTTTATTGCAGCCTAATTGCACAGCACTCGAAGTGTAAACTTCATAGATGACAGCATCTAACCACAACGTCCTTGTAATGGGACCCAGATGCAGTAGCTTCTGCAGAGCTGAGGTTTGGCACCAAGTAGTCAGTGAGTCCCCAGCCTCTTCCAGCCCGGCAAAGTGGGCCTCAAGCAGGAAAGGGGTACACAGAGAAATGGCTCCCAAGTCTGTCCTATCCTGTTCCTGTTCCCACCCCATGACATGGAACTGACATGCTCTCCTGCCTGTGGCTGGGCATGTGGCCTGGACCCTGAATGAACCCTCATATACACAGTCAGCAGTCATCCACGTAAGCAGCAGAGTGCCCAGTGGTCCACACAGCCTGGAGTCCTAACTGGAAGCTTGGGGGCCAATGGTGAGCATTTGATCTAAGTAACAAAGATGGGGTACCTTGTGCCCTTCATAGCGCCGCCGTCTGCTCATCCGATAGGGCCACACAGAGGAGAAGAGAGCCAGGTAGTTGCCATTGGTTTGTGCCAGGAACACAGGCTCCCTCGGATGCAAGGCGAGGCTGGGACAGGTGTACCTCTCCTGAGAAAGTAGGACCACGGAGGGATGAAGGCTACCACGGTGGGGTTTCTGCCTCTCACAGATCGCCACCCAGCCTGCACTCTGCTCCTGGGGTTTTGCTCCCTTCTCCTGGGCCTTGGCTTGGGGGTCTGGGTGGGCTGCTGTTGTTCTAAAAAGTCCCCTACATACTCAGGGCTTCAAAACAATGCAACTGTCCTTTTCTGCTGCTCTGCAGTCTGAGGTGGAGCACAACGTCAACACACTGTGTCCTTTCCGCAGGGTGCTTTTGAGACAGGGTCTCACTTTGTAGCCCTGGCTGACCTGGAACTTAATATGCAGACCAGGCTGGTCCCAAACTCAAAAAGATGGGCCTGCCTCTGCCTCCTGAATGCTGAGATGAAAGGTATGTGCTACCACACCCAGCTCTAAGACTGTCCTTAAGCCACCATCTTGAAAGCATCCCGGCAGAGCAACCAGCTCTCTGGGAGCAACTGGATCACGGTGCCCATTGGAATAGCAGGTGATGAGCCAGCATCCTGGTGAGGCATTTCAGCAAAGCACTCACTTGTCCCTGAGCATGTGGAAACAGAGTAGAAGTAGACAGTGGCCAGCAGCACACTCCCCTGCCTTGCATTTCATATCTGCCAGGCTCTCTGAAGCAGTCTGAAAGTGGACTTGCTCAGGTCCACTCAGAACCCACTGAGCAGAAGGACAACGCAGGGAGGAGAAGGTCTAGATGCACAACTAAGACCAGGTGCAGGACACTCAAGAGCTCAGTAACAGCTTACCATTACCAAAGGATGGAGATGGTGGCGGAGATGGGGATAGGGATGGTGGTGGTAGTGATCACAGTGATATTGACATGGTGGAGATGGTGGTGGTGGTGACTACAATGTTGGTGATGGTGGTAGAGAGGGTGGTGGTGGAAATGGTGAGAGTAGTGATCACAGTGATGGTGATGGTGGTAGAGATGGTGATGGTGTTGACTACAGTGTTGGTGATGGTGGTAGAGATGGTGATGGTGGAGATGGTGGTGGCGGTGGTGGTAATCAGTGATGGTGATGATGGTGATGGCTGTGGAGGCAGTGATTATAGTGATGGTAACGATGGTGGTGGTAGAGATGGTGACACTGATCACGACAATGTGGTGATGGTAGTGACCACAGCAGTGGTGGTAGTGGCAGACGTGATGATGATGGGGATCCCAGTGATGGTGATGTTGGTGGTAAAGGTGGTGGTGGTAATCACAGCAATAGTGACGTCAGTAGTGATGATGGTGGTGGGTTGGTAACAACAGTTAAACTATTACTGAGGACTCTCTGTGTCTGATGCTGTGTTAGATCTTTATAAGTATTTTCTTTCTGTAGCTCTTGGTACTCTATGAAGTGAGTCTTATCGCCACCATGGATGGTTGAAACCACAAAGGGTAGTCTATAGAGGCCATCACTGTGTGCAGCAGTCCTGGGCCTGACCTATGCCTACCCCTACCCTACATATTCCAAATAGCTGACCTCCTCCTCCCCCAGACTGAGAGGGGTCCAGGACCCAAACCCAGAGCTACAGGAATATCCCCCATGGCTGACACCTAGAACAATTCTACACAGGGCTTCTCACATGGAAAATTTGGTTGGAGATTTTGGCAGCAGTCCGGAAATCCCAGGCGATAATGGTTCGGTCAGCAGAGTCCCGAGTGGATGCGTCGGTGCTGCTCAGGAACTCAGACCCTTCTTGGAGGAAGAGTATGTCCAGGGTCTGCTGGATAGTTGCCTTGTAGCCTCTCACCACCTGCAAGGATGGGCACTAGTCACCATAGTGGTCCTGGGAGCATGGGGCAGGTGCTCACCTAGGGAGAGCCAAGGAGAGTTACCAAGTACCAGGCATGGGAGGAGTTAATAAAAAAGACACTAGAACACACACACACACACACACACACACACACACACACACACACACACGCAGTTTCCTAGGACTTTCCAACCTCAGCAGGCCAGTGTCTATTGCTCTTGGGAATGAATGGCCTCCCAGAGGCAAGCTGACCTCTGGTTATGCCCACTCCACCTCTGTCGGTACATGGGAGGATCCAACGAGATCCAGTTGTTTCCTGAGATGGCAGGGTCCCTCCACAGCAGTTGTATACAATGAAAGCACATTAGGGACAGGGTTCCCACCTTGCCCTAGGTACTGAAGGGAAGAGTGACATCCAGTGATAATGGTGTCATACTTCTGAGAGGGCCTGAAGGTGTCACAGCTACAAAGCCTGAACTACTTACTGTCCCTGGATGAATAAGGGTCACACAGGGAGCAAGCATTCTTGGAGACAGAAAATAACATCAGAATCTCAAATCTCAGGAGGTATTTTGCTTTTTTGTTTGTTTCCTGGATCTCACTCTGTAGACCAGGCTGGCCTCAGACTCAGAGATCCACCTGCCTCTGCCTCCTGCGTGCTGGGATTAAAGGCGTACACACCACAGGCAGGCAGAATGTATTTTACTTTTAAAGACATGCTTTATGTTCTGGGGCCCAACGCAAGGACTTGGAGCAACTATGCTGAGTGAGCTCTCCCATGGCATGATGCCAACTGCACTACTGAGAAGACACTCAGTGCTGTCTGGATGGCTAGCACAGCCAGGACTCCAGCTGCCCCCTGGGACTGGCCACGGGGGGGGGGGGGTATCAGCTCCCTGGACACCACCATGTGGCTACAGCAGACACACAGTTCTCAGGTCATCTGCTGCCAAGCCTCTCCCATCCCAGTTGCTACCCTGGGGCCACAACTGGATTACCTGCTGGCCAGTTTCTGCCTCTGTAAGTTCCTAGGGACAAACATGGCAACAGATGACTTGGCCTCTTTAGAAACAGCCTTCTACTAAGGCGCCCTCAGGGTGCCCTCCCCCAAGCCCTGAAGAGGAGAGGCCAGCCCTGCAGACCCATGAAGGCAGGCAGATGTTTGCAGCAGCTCCTCAGGCAACAGGAGCTGCCTGTTTTCTTGCATGCCATCCCCAACACCAGGATTCAAAGTCACAGTGTCATAGGGTAGCAGGGAAGAGCTCCAGGCAGGGTCCACAATGCTGCTGAGATATACCATGGATAGGTCAGAAGCTGCGGCAGCATCTAGGACCCAGGAGAGGACAGGACCTATCCCAATCCCCAACATCTGCTCCCACAAGTTTACACAACATCCAGTGTTCAAGTGTAGTGCTGGCCTCTGCAGATGTTGTGGTTTGCTGATGGGCAGAGGGATCTGGATCAGAGAGAGGGCTCACCTTGACTCTGGGAGTCTCTTCACTGGCTCTGCTCATCCCCTAAGCCGAAGGTTCTCAGGATTCCTAATGCTGCAACCCTTTAATACAGTTCCTCATGTTGTGGTGACCTCCGATCATAAAATTATTTTCGTTGCTACTTCATAATTGTAATGTTGCTACTGTTATGAATTGTAATGTAAATATCTGTTTTCTAATGGTCTTAGGTGACCCCTGTGAAAGGACTGTTTCCCCCAAAGGGGTTGAAAACCACTGTCCTAAGCAGTTCAGTCCCACCACCCTTAAAGCCATTCTCATGCATCACTTGGCATGTCTGTGGCCATTTTAGGACACATCTACTCCCCCTTCTGTACCTCTCTCCATCAACCACAGGCCAGGCTGCCAGGCCATCAAGAGACAGCCAGGAAGGAGATTCAATGCACAGCGAGAAATGAGTCTAGCCCAACATTCATCTCTGGAAGTGGCTTGTATATTTCTCCCCAGCGAATACATGTCAGAGCCCTCCAGTTCGTAGAGAAGAGCAGTTAGTAGGCACCATGTGTGCCTTGGGATACACATGGCCTTAACATCATGTACTCTGCAGCTTCCTTGGGTTATGCAAGGGCTAGGCCAGGAAATGATGAAGGCACATGGGGGCTCTCCCTGTGTTTGTTGAGTCAGGACAACATCCCAGAAGTGCCTTTTCTCAGAAAGACATACTCGGGGGCCATCAGCCACCCATGACCGAACTACCTGCTGCTGTACCTCCCAAGTAAACTTTACTAGAACAAAAGGACTACATCTTCTCAGAATGACTAGAAAGAGCCCAATTCATTAGGGCATCATAAAAGCAGATGGATGGGAAACATGCCGTGTGATGGACAAACCCTGCCAATGAAGCCCAGCTGTGGGCAGAAGGCTGGCCTTTTGAGTGCTCATCACCAAACATGACAGACTTTCCTTCCCGCTGTGACCCACTCTGTAGAGCTGACACGCCATTTGTGCAACTGGCTGGTGAGTTTTACGGCAACCTTGATTAGTACCCTGGCAGCTGGCACACCCTAACCCAGGACTGGAGCCAAGGAAGAGAACCTCCACTGGCAACCGCAGGCCACTGGAGAAGTCTGGCCTCGGGGAAAGTAGAGGACATCTCGTGCCATATCTGGATAATGAAGACCACCTGTGGCCGATCAGCCCGGACTCCACCGTACTGTTAATGCTGACGAAGGCACAGCTCTGCCTCTCTTGGGCACCTGGTTCTCTCAGATTGTGGGAGCTGCTACAGTGAGGTTCTGGCCCTGGCCCAGGTCTCCACTCCCAGACTCTTCCATTTCCCTGATACCAGGCATCTGGGCTTCTTTAAGTGTAAGAATGTGACAGTGTATACATGCCAGCTCTAGAGCATGTGTGCAATGCTTCTCTCAAAGATTTAAGGTAACATGGGTAAAAGGAGACAGTCACATGATCATCAAAGTGGCCGTAGACATTAAAGAAGCAACTAAAATTTTTACATTGAGGAAAGAAAGGAAACTATATAAATATGAGAAGACAACATGGCTGGACTCCTCTGTGGGCCAGGCCTCGGGGAACTTCCCAGGGACAGCTCCGGGGCTGGAGCTGGGAGAGGAGAGCCAGTACTACTGACCAAGTGAGAGAGTGACTAACACACCTCCCTCGCAGACAGAAAAAGAGCAGATAAATAATAGACGAGTAAAGGAGAGCCAAGCGAGAGAGGCATTTGTAACTTGTATTAGATGGGAAGGTCACCATCTGCAGCACCAGAAGCTTCTTCGACAAGACGAGAAAGCCCGAGTTCCACAGAAGATGGCAAGAGGACGCAGCTCATCAACAGGGAAATGGCTTCGACCTTGCTCACAACGAGAGCAATTTAAGCAAACTTAAATGTCATCCCTTGCCTATTAAATGAGCAAACTCCCCGAGTCTGACAGTGCTTCTGTGGGGTGGTGTCAGGGTGCTGGACAGCTATAGCTGCTGACAGAAACGCACAAACCTGACGAGGAGGAGCCAAGCAACACTACAGATGGGCTGGTATACAGCAGCCCACAGCCCACCCACCCACCCACACCCCCGCCCCGTCTAAGAACTGGTCACAGAGCTGCACCGGCAAAGTGCCAAGGTGTCAGCGCCATGTCAAAGACAGTGAAGAACCAGAAATAGCCCCACATACACTACAAGAAGCACAGTGAGGACGTGGGTACCGCCGCGCTCATCACAACACCAGGGAGCCTGTCTTGCTAAAGCCACCGCCAGGGTTCCACGTTCGGAGCAAAGGTGGAGAGGAAGTGAGCAGAGGGTGACAAGCAGATATGCAGGCTAGTGTTTAAGTCACTGGGAACAGTCGGGTATGGCAGAGCACATTTGCAATTTCAGCACTTGGGAGGTCCAGACAAGAGGATCTGAAGTTCAAAGTCATCCTTAGCTACACACCGAGTTTGAGGCCAGCATTTGCAATTTAAGTTCCTGCTTGATAAACAAACAATGGGAAGTTAAGCTTCAAATAAAAATAAGTAAGTATGCTTTACCTGTAGAGGGAGGAGGGACAGCATTGGGGAGATGGGGTTACCAGTAGAATCTGATTCTTTCTCTGGGGGCTGGAGAACTAGCCCAGTGACTAAGAGCACTTACTGCTTCCTGAGGACCTGTAACTCCAGCTCCAGGGGCCCCAACATCCTCACCTGGCCTCCCTTGGCATCTGTATACATGTGGTACATATACACACATACACACATACACACATACACACATTTAAAAAATAAAAAAAAATCTTAAAAAAGATTTTATTTTGCAGATTTTACCCACAAATAAGAATCGAGGATTTGTGTGTGTGTGTATGTGTGTGTGTGTGTGTGTGTGTGTGTGTGTGTATGTGTGTGTCCAAGAGCCAATTGATAAATAGTGTAGGTTTTTATGAACCATATATAGTCACTGTTGCTGTGTACATGTGTGTGTATACGTGTGTGTGTGTGTGTGTGTGTGTGTGTGTGTGTGTGTATGTGTGCATATTAGAGTTGATTACAGGCATAAAACCCACTTTTAGACCAGGGGCCATATAAAAACAGGTCACAGGCCAGATGGGGCCTGTTTGCTCTGGTTGCCAACCTTTTCTCTAGATTCATGGACATATTTTATTAAATTAAATTATACTACAAAATTAACTTAAAAAGCAATTTTTAAAATGTGAAGGCATAATTAAGCAAATCAAATTAACCAAGTATTGATTTGGTAGGTTAACCACACAAATAGGATTGCTTTTAAGAGAGTTTAAAGCATGGTAATTTAATGGTGGCTCCTTAGTTGAATACACATTATTAATGGAAAATCAGCAATCTGACGGTAGGTCCTAAGTGGATGTACATTGTGAACCAAAAAAAGAAAAAGAAAAAAAAAAAACCTACAAGAAGGTTAGAGCACTTCTCAGCCATCTACTGCTAATACCAAAAGGAAAAGTGTCAAGGTGAATGGAAGTAAAAAATTCCCATAAGAAAATTTTAAAATAAAGATGAAGTAAAAGAAAAAGCTCCCTTACATTTGCAGTCAGTATAGGTGATATATTTCGTCTTAACAATAAAAATACTGCTGGGCTTGGAGGCAGGGCATCTGTGAGTTCAAGACCAACCTGATATGCAGAGCTAGTTCCAGGACAGCCAGGGCTGAACAGAGAAACCCTGTCTCAGAAAAACTAAATAAACAAACAAACAAACAGTACTGCCTCACTCTGTCGCCAGAGAGGGCAGAGAGGGGAACACCACCAGAGAACTGACTGTGGCCCCTAAACCCAGAAAGGCTGGCCAGAGCAGCAGGTGACAGGCCAGGACTTTAGTCAGGAACTGATCTAACTCTGTAGCACACACTCGGTGGAGGAGGACCAACGCAAACAATATGTCAGACAGTACGGTTGGCAGACATGGCACCGCAGAGGAAATCTACATGACGGGGCATGGTGGTTCGGAGCATCTCAGCCACTGAGCCATGAAAAAAAAAAAAAAATCACTGGATTTTAAAGGACTAAAGCAATGTTAACACGAGATGGAGCAACCCAAGCCCACAAGGGTCTCTTCTCCATGCCTACCATCTAAAAAGCTCTGGATTAAACTCCAAAGGTAACTCCCTAGAGAAAAGCAAACAGCAGCAGGTGGGCTGGGAAGTCCAATGAGCAGCTACAGAAAGATCAGCATGGGAAGCGAAACACACAGACTAAAAACCATACAGTGGACACTATTGGCCAAAGTCCTAAGCAAGTCCACCCATCAAATTACTATTCCCAAGTGAAAACACATTGAGCCTTAATGGTCTTGTCAAAGGACTTCCTGAAGGTGTAGGGAAGGGAGGAAGGCACTTTGTATGAGCTGAAGGGACACTCACCCAAGTACAGGACATCATACAAGAGAAAATGTTCATATTAACCCAAAAGAAGACAGGAGAGGAGGAAGAGAGAAAAACAAGACAAAGGGAAACAATAAATGGTAGAGCCCAATTTAACCACATCAATAATCACTTTGCATGTTAATTACTTAATCACTGGCTAAAAACTATCAAATTGGATTTAATTTTTTTTTTTGAAGACCCAGCAAAACAAGATGTAGTACCACCCACCTCCAGGCCAACCTACTTAGGAGCCTGAAGAAGGAGGGTAGCTCAGATCTAGGAGTCTGAGGCCAAATCCTGTTTCAAAAATAAATAAGTAAAAATAAAAACAGACTCAATGGGATCATCACCAGAAAAGCCACTTTAAATAAAATGAAACAGATAGACTGTAAGTGAATGGTTGAAAACCACACCATATTACAGTTAATCAAATGAAAGCCAGAGTGGCTGTGTTAATATGGAGAAAGGCACTGTGAATAAGAGGAACATTTGCAGATATGGAGGCATCAGCTTATGCAGCAAACACACACCTAAAGGCTGATTTGGTGTGCAGAGCAAAGATGGCCAGTGTGGCCAGGCAGGGCTGAGCCCAGTTATACCTGGGGATCTTCCTCCTGACAGGTAAGCCAAACCATAACCAGGTCATTCTTCATGTAGGGAAACTACACAGGCCCATGGTGTCAGCTACCAGATAGGAACAGGCCAAGAACTACAGGTTTGTATGGGACAGACTACGCACGCGCCCACTAACCTGAGGGTGAAAACCTCACAATACACAAATCATCGGTGGGTTCTACTGGGGCTTGAACCTCAAGGTCCTTCACAGGCTCGTGGTTTAAGTGCTTACCTCCCTGCCAGTGTGCTATTTAAGGAGCCCATGGGACCTTTAGGAGCGGGTCACCAGGGTTGGGCCTTTGAGGTTCAAGTCTGGCCCTGGGTTGCGGTCTCCCTGCTCCTAGCCTGCTATGATAAGGGGCCTTTACCCTCCAATCCACTGCTGTGAGCTTTACCACACTCTCTCTGCCATGCCAGGCTGAACTTCGGAAGCTGAGCTAAAATCAACCTGCTCTCCCTTGAGTTGTTTCTCATCATGGGTTTTGATCACAGAGGCACAAAACTAACAATGACCACAAGCTGAAAAGGCAAAGGGAGCCACATGGACAACTCTCCTGGTTCCACTAGAAAAACCTGAGAGAACATGGCATATCGGTGAAATGGACAACACGTTTCACTGTCAAGTTTTTAGAAATAGCTTTCTCTACCAAAAAGCAGTAACGATGTATAACAGAGCGGCGAAGCTGAAAGTCTGCATATGGTAAGAGCCTTCAAGAAAAGAGGTCAGGGGCTGGGGAGGTGGCTCAGAGGTTAGGAGCGCTGACTGCTCCTCCAGAGGACCTGGGTTCAAATCCCAGCACCCACGTGGCGTCTCACAACTGTCTGTAACTGCAGTTTCAGGGGACCTGACACTTCTCAGGGCAAAAACACCAATGCACATAAAATTTAAAAAAAAAAAAGAAAGAGAGAGAAAGAGAGAGGGAAGAGGTCACATGACTGAAGAGGCCAGCCATTAAGAGGTCTACAACCCAGGGTTGGTGTCATGGTTCACTAGGTAATGGTGCCTGCTACCAAGCTTGAGGAATTGAACGGAAGTTCTGGGTCCTACAAGGTAGGAGGAGAAAACTGACTTCCAAAAGCAGCCTTTGACCTCCACTGTGGTACACACATGTATACACACACCAAATAAAGATGACCATAAAAAAAATTTAAATCTATAACACAGATTTTAGGGGACCCTGGATTCCACGTTCCCATGGGAAGCAGTTTCACGTAGTTTTTGTAGAACCAGACCAACAAAGCAGAGAATCCCAGACATAAGAATCAGATGTTGGGTTGGGGATTTAGCTCAATGGTAGAGCGCTTGCCTAGCAAGCTCAAGGCCCGGGGTTCGGTCCTCAGCTCAAAAAAAAAAAAAGAACTGGATGTTGTCCAAGGACTCTCAGGCTTTTGGTTGATAGAAACTAGAACTTTGTTAAGTTAATACATTCCAAAAGGTTTCTATCTGTCAGTCACGGGACATTACGTCTGACACAGAAGTGGGCAAGGAATGGCTATGTAGGAGAAAAAGTCGCAATTAGGCTGTGGACCCACAACATTCCAACCTCCCCACCATCACTGAAGGAAGCTCTGGTGTGCTAAAATGGGCCTGGGAGCTTCTTTTTTAGGAGCTTTTGTTCATAGCAGAAAAGAAGAGCCCTGGCCCTTAGGCAGCTGGTATAGACCTTCAAATAGAAGCAGTGAGCTTGAGGCTGAGAGAACTGAAAAGAGATCAGATCTGGATCTTAGCCACCAGCGTTAGCCAGCTTGCTGGGCTTCAGTGGGATAACTGCAGGGTGAGATCGTTAGTTTCACAGTTCTGCAGTTTGGAAAGATCAAGGTCAAGGCACCAGCAGATCCAGTGTCTCGTGAGGTTCTGTGCCTTCCTGCCACATCTCACCAGGCAGAGGGAACAGAGGAGAAAAACACCTTCTTCACAGGCCAGAGACATGGATGGGCAGAAGGGTCCTGATATCCCTCCCCTCAGCCCTTTTATAAGGATGTTAACTCCTCTTGAAAGAACAGAGATTCATGACAATTGTGAAGGACTCCAAAAGCAACCAGCTCCTAACTCATCACCTCCTAGAGCACTCATATCTTGTTTAAAAGTTTTAAATTGCTTTTAAAATTTATGAGTATGATTTATATTGTACGTGTTAACACATGAGCCATCACCCACATGTGGAGGTCAGAGGACAACTTTGTGACGTTGGTTCTCTACTTCCACCTTTGCATTGGTCCCAGGGACCAAACTCAGGTCACCAGACTTGTATGGCAAGTGCCTTTCCCACTGAGCTGTCCCACTAACCTTGGATCCATCTCTAAATACATCACTGTTGTCTGAAGGTGAGATGTCCCCCATAGGCTGTGCATAAACACTTGGTCCTTGGCGGGTGGGGCTGTCTGGGAAGGTTGTAGACCTTCATGAGGTGGAGCCTTGCAGGAGGAAGTGGGTCACTGGGAGATGAGCCTTGCGATTCCATAGACTGTTCTACTTCCTGTTTTCTCTCTTCTTTCTGACCACAGATGCATCTGATAGGCCACCATGTGTTTCCCTGCCATGAGGGATTACCCAACTTGGACTCTAAGGCAGATGAAAGCCTAAGCCTCCCTTCCTTACACAGTATCTTCTCAAGTCACAGCAACAAGAAACATGAGCATTACAATCATAATCACCTAAGGGTTCATGTTCTAGCACAAGAATGTTGGAAAAATATAAACATTCAAATCACAGCCACAGCTGTTCCTATAGAAAAGACAGAGAAACAAAAATGATTTAGAAGACCTGTACAATACTGCCAACCAAGCTGATATAATTGATATTTGATATCTACCATACCCAATCACAGTAGAATATACAGCACACAGGCAGAAGGAAACAGAGTATGCTGGAACATCGGAGAAGCCTCCATTTAAAAGGACTAAAATATACAATGTACATCCTGTACCCACTGTGGAATTAAGTCAGAAATGAATAACAAAGGCATTTGGAAAACTCTCATGTGTTTGGAATCTAAACACAAACTTTTAAATAATCCACAGGTCAAGAATAAATCAAAAGGAAATGAGAAAGCATTTCAAACTAAGTGAAAATAAAAACACAATGCATCAACATTGTTCAGCAGAGATGGGATGCCTACAGGGGAATTGACAGCGCGGATCACGTAAAAGAATAAAGTCTCAAGCAATGACCTCAACTCCCACAGAAAGGAACCAGAAACAGAAGAGAAAATGAAATTCCACAGTAGGCGGAAAAAAGGGCTAAACAGGATAGGAAAGAAATTCCTGTTTCTTCAAAAGGCAAAACAAATACAAAAAGCAAGTGAAATCAAAATGTGCTGCTTTGAAAAGACAACATGTGTAAATCTTTCCCTGGACTGATGGGGTGGGAATGACTTACCAACACCACTAGGGATTATTCAAATATAAAATGCCATCAAGACAAACATTATTTCTGCATTGGTAACTTTGATGAAATGGGTAGCCATCTTGAAAGAGAGATGGCATGAGGAGTAACTCAAGAGAAACAGAACTGAATTAAGCACAGGTTTATTAAACACATTTTACTTCAAGTTTCAAACCTGTAAGAAAAAACTTCACACAAAATTAGCTTCACTGGTTAACTCCACCTAAAATTTGAGAAGAAATAACATATTGATTTTAACAACTCCTTCAGAAAACTGATGAGAAGCTCACTCCTGAGCTCACTGCTCCACCCCAACACCACACCCTCACAGTGGATACAGGAACCCTGAGATCCACACCCTCACAGTGGATACAGGAACCCTGAGATCCACACCCTCAGGATGGATGCAGGAACCCTGAGATCCACAGCCTCAGGATGGATGCAGGAACCCTGAGATCCACACCCTCACAGTGGATGCAGGAACCTTGAGATCCACACCCTCACAGTGGATGCAGGAACCTTGAGATCCACAGCCTCAGGATGGATGCGGGAACCCTGAGATCCACAGCCTCAGGATGGATGCGGGAACCCTGAGATCCACACCCTCAGGATGGTTGCACAAATCATAAAGGGAAGACATGCCGTGAGGCTCATGCCGTGACCACAGGGTGTTCTAATGTCTGAAGATCAATTGACAAAGCTCACATGACAGAACAAAAATAATGTTGCATCCCACAATCACTTGCATTGAAGCCGAAAAGGCATCTGATAAAATCCAACAACTCCCAACTGAAAAACATCTTAGAAAATCAGAAAAAAAAGGAAAAGTCCTAAAACTGAACTGCTCCTTGATAAGACAGCCAATCAACATGACCTGCAAATGGGAGAAGAACGCTCCTCTGGGACCAGGAGCCAGGCAAGGTTGTCCACTCTCACTGCTTCCAGACAAGACTGCTATCCACAACTGAGGCAGGGCCCAAAGCAAGGAAGCAGATAAACAGATAAAAATAGGCAATTAATAGATGTGAATGGTATCTAAGCTGCAAAAAGAACAACTAAAATTGACTTTGTTTACAGGGGACATGATTACCTATTTTTTAAAACCCGCCAGCATCTCCAAAGAACACACCAGAACTAAGCAGTGTAATAGAACTGCAAGATTCAAGGCGACTACTCAAAAGCTTATTGTTCCTCTAACAATAAACAATCATGAATTGAAATTTTAAAAGCTAGTTACAAAACTAGATACGATAGCATCATAAATACTCGGGGATAAGCCTGGCCAGGCACAGGGACACTGTAGCCATTCCTGACGGGTATCCAAGACTACTCCTGGATGAGAAACCTCACACACATTCAGAGCTCACTTTTCTCCCACCTGCAGACACAATACCAAAGTACAAGTCAACTTCGTCTCATTTTGTTAGAATTTGGCAAAGTGATCGTAAAATCAAGATGTAAATGCGATAAACTCAGAGCAGTTAAAACAACTGAAAAAGAACAAAGCATGTGCTGGATAGATCCAGGATTCCTTATAAGGGTACAAAAACAATTCAGTTTAGAGAGACAAGGAACTCAGAGCACAAAGACACACCCACACAGCTGCAACTGGTAAAGTCAAACAGGTTAGAAAGGCATAACATACAGGAATATGGAACACCCAAGGTTGGACACTCAAAACTCCGTCCAACCTTGACCACATGCAAAATTAATACTAAATGTATTCAACTTTAATATAAATCCCCAAACTATAAAACTTCTAGAGGTGAACACAGGGCCACAAAATTTCTGAAGGTGATGGATATATTAATTATTTCGATGTGGTGTGATTTTATAGAGATACATATTAAATATATACATATTCTACATATCTAAAATATATGTAGCTGAAAGTGGTGGTGCATGCCTGTAATCCCAGCATGTGAGAGGCAGAGGCAGGACTGCTGTAAGTTTAATGCAAACCTGGTCTACATGGAGAGTTCTAGGCCAGCTAGGGCTACAGGGCAAGGCCTTTTCTTATACACCTAAAAATACATAAGTGGCCAAGCAGCAGTGGCACACGCCTTTAATCCCAGCACTCGAGAGGCAGAGGCAGGCAGATCCCTGTGAGTTTGAAGCCAGCCTGATCTATAGAGTGAGTTCCAGGATAATCATGACTGTTACACAGAAACCTTGACTCGAAAAACAAAACAAAACAAAACAAAACAAAAAAAGTTCATGAAACATCCCTCATACTCCAAGCATGTCCTGTTTATGATATGTCAACCAAGCCTCTATTACAGTATGAAGAGGGAGCTAAGGACACGGGAAGAGCCATGGCAAATAAAGACGTTCATCACAACTGAGAGGGCTCGCCGTCATCAAACGAAAAATGCCAAAGGCAGGTCCTGCAACAGAGGTGACACTTTCAGGAGGAGGGGCCAGAAGCTGCTTCGGCACGGAAGGATGAGGGCACAGTCAATGATTTTAGAGGACATCCAAACGTCCTTGAAAAGCAAAGGGCCCAAAAACAATCAAGGGAGAGGCAGAATGCCCAAAGAGCCCTTTATTACACTAATTCCACAGAATTATGTATTACATTATTATATATGATATTATTATTGTGCGGTATTATATATCATTATGTGTGGTATTATACTATTATATATTGTTATGTATAGCATTACGTTATTATAGGATTATATTTTGTTATGGCATTATATTATTGTTATTATTTATCACCTTCCTATAGAAAACCCAGCTCCAGAGGCCCCGTTAGTGTGCTCTGCCAAGGACTAAGGCGGATCTAGAGCCAATGCTACATGAATAGTTAGAAAACATGAGAGGAGTCTCAGTTTACTTTTCTCAGTCCAATATTAATCTCAGACAAGAAATAAAATAGAGATTAATAATCCTCATAGATACAGAACCTTAACCATTTATTGCCAGCTTGAACCCAACCACATAGAAGAAGGAAGGTGTATCGCAGCTGAGGTGGACTCATGCCAGAAATCTAAGGGTTACTGTTTTTAATAATACAGCCCATTAACAGAATACAGGAAAACATAATGCAGTAAAGTCAGCTGAAAAAAATCCAATGCCAACATAAAATTAAAAAAGTTCAGGTGGTGCATGCCTTTAATCCCAGCACTCAGGAGGCAGAGGCAGGCAGATCTCTTCTGAGTTCAAGGCCAGCCTGGTCTACATACCAAGTTCCAGGACAGCCAGGGCTACACAGAGAGACCCTGTCTCAAAAAAAAAAAAAAACAAAATACAACAAAAAAAATGGTGAGCAATTTACCCTCATAAGAACTTACATCATGACCTGTGTCTGGAACAGTGACTCAACACTAACCACTCCACTCAGGGACCTCATGTCTTTCCTCCTACCAATCCCCAATCTCACCATACAGAAGACCATTCTCAGAACATTAGCCCTTGTGAGACAAACCATATCCAAACCAGTGTGTATACAGGATGAAATTTAACTTATAATTTAGGTACAAAAAGGAGATCAATACCAATAACTGAAAATTAAACGGGACCAATGATAACAATATACCATAATAAAAGCTAAGTAGATCATGTGTATGTGTTGAAATGTATTCAGGTACTGGGGTATGGTGGCTCGTATGTTTGAGTGCTTGGACGTGAAGGAGGTGCACTACTTGGCAAGGATTAGGAAGTGTGGCCTTGTTGGAAGAAGTGTATCACTGAGGGCTGGCTGGCCTTGGAGTTTCAAATACTCAAGCCAGGCCCAGAGGTTCTCTCTTCCTGCTGCCTGTGGATCCAGATGTAGATATCTTGGCTCCTTCTCCAGCACCATGTCTGCCTGTGTGTTGCCATGCTCCCCACCATGAGGATAATGAACTAAACTTCTGAGTTGTAAGCCAGACCCAATGAAATGCTTTCCTTTATAAAAGTTGCTGTGGTCACAGTGTCTCCTCACAGCAATAAAACACTGACTCAGACACGGGGCTTTCGGCAAGGCTCCACACGTGACTCTTCTTTCCCCTGACAAGTTTCCCTCCTGCCTGAAGGAAGCACCTCACATCTTCTCTTCCACATGTGGAGCAGCTGACATCACTGCTCTTGGGTTTGGGGGTGGGTGGGTGTCATTATTAAGTAAACAATGGTTACGTGAACACAACCACTGGGATGCCACAAAAGACTGTCTGAAAACCGAGACAGCAGCAGGGTGACTGGCAGGCAGATGGCATACACAGTGTGGACACTGTGGCAGCATGGCAGGGTGCAAATGGTCAACAACTTCCAATTCATGGACTGTTGATTTTGGAGATTTCCATTGGATAGTCTGGGCGATGGCTGAGCATGGATAATTCAGAAAAGCTCTGGCTGGGGAGATCCTTGTGTCATGTGTGGATGGATGGATGGCAGGCGCAGAAGAACTATATAACACAGCTCTCCCAGGGACCTGTGTGCGTGTGCCAGGGCCAGAAGCTGCAGGACGGAGTGGCTCATGAGACACACACAGACCATGGGCATATGTGAGTGAGAGATACCACAGAGACAAAACTCAGGAAAATAAAGGACAAGCAACCAGTTTATTACCCAATAAATACGTTACAAGGAAAACCTGCAGATTAAACAAGACTGGAGAGACTTATCAACCAAATGTTTGGGCCCCGATTTGAACAGGGCAACTATTTAAGGCAAATTATGAGGCTACAGGGAAATCTGAGCACAGACTGGATATTTGATGGTATTAAGGAATTACTGCTAAAGTCTTAGAAGGGATAATGGTATTATAATAATTTTGAAGTCCTTATCTTAGAAAAAGAAAAGTATTTGCCAATGAAATGGCTGTCTGAGACTTGCTTCTAAACAACACAGTGGGAGGGGAGAGGCGTGGAGGCTACTGGGGAGTGGGTGGGATGAGACCAGATGAGGCTGGTCACCAGCTCATAACCACTGGGAGGAGAGATGGCTGCACAGGCTCATTAAGTAACTCCTCTACTTTGGTGGATATTTAAATTTTTCAGTAATGAAAAGTTTCTTGAAAGTGCTCTGTGGGGAGGAATTAGCTCCACAAATGTTCGTTCTACTTCTCATCAGCTGGCTCTGAATAATAGGCAGGGTGGGGACAGCTGAAATCAGGCGGTAGGTGGAGAGAAGACAATTAACATTGCATGTTACAGCTGTGGCAAGGCATGGCTGTCCCCTGTCCCACAGGATCCACAGTCTTCGGAGGTTGGGTGTGCCCAGTGTTGTGTAAGCAAACCTGGAGCTTGGCTGTTCTCCTACCTAGGTGCTGGCCGTTTCTATAGAAACCACCAGAGAGATGCTATTCCAGAGAGCGCAGCGCGTCTCCACTGGCCTCACTGCTCTGTGCACACTTGCCCATCAGCATCTGAGAGCCGGCCTATCAAAGAGCCCCCACCGCTCACTTTTAAAATAGGTACAGCTCATTATAAAGCACCTGCTCTCAAATGTTTCCAAGGAAACAGAGGCCCCAAGACACCCCTCTCTAAATTCATTAGCATTTAACACTCCCTAATGAGGCTTAAAGATGGCGCACTTTAATAACCATATGCTGGGAGGGCACCTTCCCCTTCACACCTAGGTGTGACTGATGAGCTGCCTGGCTCCCTAGGGACAAGCTGGGAGCAGTCTAGGATATGTGAGGAGGTCCCCAAATCCAAAGGCTCCCTTTAGAGTGTTTGGCTCTGGGTCACAATCCACAAATAGCTGGGGTGGAGGCCCTGCCCTGTCCAGCTCAAAACACTGGCCTGACTTTCTTTCCTAACCTTTCTCTGAATGAGCACGTGTACACACACACACACACACACACACACACACACACACACACACACACACACACAAATGAGCACTCACACACATGCAAGTATGTACATGCACACACACATGGAAGCAATGTGGTTTCTAACTACACAACTCTTTACCATGTATTCTCTTACATACATATCCTTTCCTAACACTACTGTTGGGCCTAAAATACCTAATGTGACTTGTTACCTGGAAAACTCCTATGCACACTTTAAAACCCACATGTGTCTATATGAAATCACTAGCTCATCTTTTTGAGATCTGTCATCTACACTGTGTGATCACCACAAACCACACAATGGAACCAGTTTCCTCCTCCATGGTGACATCGGGGCCTGGTGAAGATGAACCTCCACCTTCCTCCATTCCATAGCCACTCGGCCTTCTCTTGTTCACAGGCTCCCATGAGGAAGAACGGAACTGACAAGGCTCTGGCCGAAGTGCAGTTGGCAGTGAAGCGTGGTCTGTGCGAGTCCCTACAGTTCCGAGGAAGGAGCTGACTGAGTGCAGATGCTGGGAAGGTCTCTGCTGAGCCTTCCAGATGAGCACTGGGGTTCTGGTCCCCACAGACCACACCCTGGGGCTCAGCTTCTTCCTGATGATGGGCAGTGGACAAGGACTTTCAGGCCCCTAGCCCAGGGGACATGGTGACACTGGCCTCCAGCACTGTCCATTCAGTGTGGGAGGGAGAACACAGGCCAGGCCAGGCTCACACATGGTCTTCCTGGTGTGGACCTCATAGGGCAGCCCAAAGAGCAGCCCTGAGAGCAGGTCCTGAGGCCCTGGACTTGGAAGGAGTGTGGAGCAGACGCCAAGAGAAGCCTGGCCCCACTCCGACCATGGCCACCCCTGTGGGTCACTCACTCTCTCTAGAGTGAGGGTGTCACTGGCCAGACTTCCATGTGGAGTGACAGCTCCTGGGCCACCCTGGGCTACACGCTCCATGGCTGACACACAGCTCCTGGGCCATCCTGGGCTACACCCTCCATGGCTGACACACAGCTCCTGGGCCATCCTGGGCTACACCCTCCATGGCTGACACACAGCTCCTGAGCCACCCTGGGCTACACCCTCCATGGTTGACACACAGCTCCTGGGCCATCCTGGGCTACACCCTCCATGGCTGACACACAGCTCCTGGGCCATCCTAGGCTACACCCTCCATGGCTGACACACAGCTCCTGGGCCACCCTGGGCTACACCCTCCATGGCTGACACACAGCTCCTGAGCCACCCTGGACTATAGCCTCCATGGTTGACACACAGCTCCTGGGCCATCCTGGACTATACCCTCCATGGTTGACACACAGCTCCTGGTCCACCCTGGCTACTCCTTCCATGGTTGACACACAGCTCCTGGTCCACCCTGGGCTACACCCTCCATGGTTGACATAGTAGACTATACCATGCAGTCTGAGTGCCCACACTTACTTGGCAATAATTAATTTACTTTTGCCTTTTAAAAATTAATCAAAGGTGCAGGAGAACATTTGCCGGAGCCTGTGATTCTTTGCACTGGCCGTGCCATTGCCCTGGGTGAGCATCTTTTGCCAACGGCACAGACACTTGGCATTTTGGTCAGGGTGTACCCAGCTACCGGAACAGATCCTCCCTGCTGCTAGCAAACTGAAGACAGCTCGACTACCAGGAGCTCACAGAGGGCTGGGTCTGCTGTGACCATTTGAGCAACCAACACCTGCTGTGTGCCATACATGTTACCCACCATCCCCATGGGCATTCCAGAAAGTCAAGGTTAGCACCCTCACTGTGCAGAGGAAGACTCTGACCACACAGCCAGCCTTGCTACAGTCACGACAAATCTGTAGCCTGACACTTGGGCCTGACCCTGCCATGCTACACTCCACAGCAGTAGCTGCTGGATTAGTGCTTGCTGGTTGCTGGGTGCTAGTGAGACCACAGCACCCCCCAGACAAAAGCAGAACACCGACCACTGTGAAATTTCAAATAGTGGACACAGCACACGGGGGGGGGGGGGGAGTCAGGCACAGAGAGCTGGTGGCACATGGATCAGTGGTGCCAGTCTTCACTTCGCTCCGCTTCCCCTGACAGTGGAGCCCTGAGTTAGGAGTGGTTCCAACAATGCAGCTCTCAGCCCCACCCCCGCCCCCCCCCCCAGCACTGGAGGACCCAAGCTGGATGCTGCAGCCATACACCAGCCCCTCAGGCATTCTCAGCCCTGGAAAGCAACACAGTAGGAGGCAGAGAGGCTCTCTGAGCTACACTGGAGGGTGGAGGACATTATTTACCTGCTCTAGCTATCACCAAACTAGAGAGGCCACCAAACCAGGCCATGCCATCCCCAGAACCCCTTAGGACTCGAGGGGAGTGGTCTCTCTAGGATGAGGCCAGGGTGCCCTTGCTGGGCTGCAAGGATGTCTCTCCCTGCTTCATGTACCTCCTCCAACAACAATCTCCCCTGCTTCAGTACCCTCCAACGCCAGGGCACTTGGGAAGGAGAACCTGAGATGAGCTGGCCTAACTAACAGGCCAGTGAACTGGGGACAGGGCCTCTTCTAGGGACAAGCAGACCCTGAGTAACACGAAATGCAAAGGGACAGAGGTAAGAATGGGGCCCTCCCATGTCCATATGCGTGAGCATACACAGTGTGCGTCAGGGAGACTGTTTGTATGATCCAAGCAGAGGACAGCAGCAATGGCCTGGGATTCTTGGGATGACAGTAGGGCCAGGCAAGCTACAAGACCCACTTCCTGATACGGGCCACTCAGGGAGCAAGGCCCCTGTCATTGTAGGGCCCCCTCTATCTCTCCATCCAATGCTTATTATTGTTCCATACATCGGACCTGACACCAAGATCTGACTTCTGTGTTTATCTGGCATGCTGTCTGAATTCCAAGGATTCTGTAGGACTAATGAGCAGAGAGCAGGAGGAGCTTCACATCCTGGCCCTGCTCCAGACCCAGGACACTCCAGGGAAGGAAGGCAGCCTCCCCTGGCCTAGCTTAGTTTCTGCCTACTTCCTCCTGGGACCCTGGCCCCAGACCTCTCCTTGGTCACCCTACCTATCCCTTCTCTGTGTACCAGCTCCTCTCCAGACAGACCTGGACCTACAAAAGCCTCACAGTACCCCAAACAAGCAAAGTGATGAATAAGACTGGGGCTCAGGCAGGCAGCTGCCCTCTGGAAGGAGGTGGGCTACACAGACTTAATAAGCACGCATGCATCTGACCAGCACCCCACCTAGGAAGTCAGACACTAGTCTCAGTGTTGTAATAAAGAAAACACAGAAATATTATAAATACCCACAACAAAGGACTGGTTAAATACATCATGGCATACCGGATAATTGTTAAAAATTATAGCGTCCAAAAGTCTTTTAACAATATGGGAAATGCTAATGATGTGATATTAAGCTGGGGAAAATCACATTAAAATGCAAATGCATGTGCCTGAAGATCTGCAGTAGAGGGTGCCAGCCATTGGTGGAGGGGGCCAGCTGACTAAGCTGAGCACTGGTGGGCATCTTCCTATTCACGCCACTGGGGTTATAATGTGACCGAGAGGTCATAACTCCCCAGCCACGTCTGTCTGTCCTGGTCCTGGGCCACACATGTGTCTCTACTGCCTCTCCATCCTCAGTCACTCTAAGTGACAGGGGACCTCACCACAGCCTCTCTACTGCTCACAGGCCCTCTCATACCAAGTAAGGGACAGCAGGGAAAGAGGCAGAGCTACTGCCGGCCCATGTGGCATCTTCTGGAGGAGAAAAGCGGATAATGGAGGAAACAGGATCAAAGTTCATTCTATACATGTGTAAAATGTCATAAGGAAACCAATGTTTTTTATTATATATATTTCACATAAGAAAAAAGAACAGGCACCCTTCAATGGAGCTCACCAACATATGGGCATTGTTTGGAGACCAGAAGCCCTAGCTGTCCTTTGGCCAGGCGTCTGTAAGCAGTGGATAACTTACATGGTCTCACACTGTCCTGAAGGAAGAAAACATGAGGACTTGGGTGGGGTAGGAGACTGTAACCCTAAAGCTGCCACAGAAGTTTCTGGTCTGGGCCAGCATCTGCATGGACGGTGCTACCTACCACAGCCAGAGGCATTTCCTACAGCCTCTTTTGAGCCTTGTGAACCAGGGAGAGGTCAGGCACACAGCAGGAGCTCAAAGTATGTTCAGTGAGCAAGTGGATGAGGTAAAGCCGATAATTCCTTATTTAAAAACAAAGCTTCAATGTTCTGGTTAAGAGCCAAGCAGTGTGCTTGATGGAGGAGCGTGCTGAGGCCCAGCCCTCATTTTCTCTCTGAATGTGTAAGGAGCGCAGGCGCTACGTGACTACAGCTTGGACATGCCACTTCCTCTTAGCACAGCCAGCACGCGCTCAGCCTTCCCGTGGGACCTGCTGAGAAGTGGCCATCGGCTCTCTGTGGGTGAGGAAAGGCTGTGCCAGACAGCGTGTCTACTGACAGATACAGGAACACCCACATGTGAAGCCACACAAGCATCAACTGGTACAGAACAGAGCTCTGAACCGTGGAAGTCTCCTAAAGTCAGAATCTGCAGAGCACCAAGCTCCAAGCCAGCACGTAAGCAAGGTTCCTAGCGATTCTAGTCCAATGATGGGCAGCAAGCCCCAAGACAGCCACAGCCCAGGCTGTGGAAGGAACAGCCAGTGATTTGGTGGAGGTGAGGGGCTGGGGAAAAGCTCCTGAAGAGAGACATTGATAGGGACCCAGAAGATAGCTGGCCTCTAACCAACGGAGGCCAAGGAGAAGAAATGAGCTAAGAACGGACCTAGAGTTGATGGGGACAAGTCAACGGCAGCCAGAGTTCTAGAGAAAAGACACAGGTACTAGCTGAGGAAGGAGAGCAGGTGGGAGTGGGGGGGGACACAGAGGCCGGCCTCCTCCCTCCCTCCCTCCCTCCCTCCCTCCCTCCCTCCCTTTATTTTTCCTCTCTTTCCTCCTTCCTCCTCTCCTTCCTCCTCTCCTTCCTCCCTCCTCCTTTGTCCCTCCTCACTTCCTTCCTTCCTCCATCTTCCTCCTTCCTCCCTCCTCCTTCCTTCTTTCTCCATCCCTCCTCTCTCTTCCTCTGACCCTTTCTCTTGCTTCCTTCTTTCCTTTTTCTTACTTTCTCTAGAAGCTTTGACCTAACAGCAGGACCTCAGTGGAGCTGGAGTGGCAGCTTCCAAGACTATGAAGCAAAAGAAGACAGAGTCAAAAAGAGAGACGAACCCACAACTACAGCTGGAGACCTCAAGGCTCACATCCATGCACCTCTCCCAATAATGGAAAGAGCAAGTACAGAATGGAAGGCCCCAGCCGCCAGTCTGACCCCAATGGACCATCGGACCACCTGCCCCACAGAGGCAGGCATGATTCCGAGCATGTGCCAGCCAGTAGCTATGTCACTCTGGGTGAGAACAGCCCTGACTAACGGAAAGCCACACAACCTGTGTTTCCAACCACAACAGAATTAGGTTAGGAGTTAACAGCAGAAAGATATCTGGAGAATCTCTTCATGTTTGGAAATTAAATAATATAATTCTAAACCCATATGTCAAAGAGGGCGTTGGAATAAAATTAGAAAACTTCTAAATTGAATTAAAACAGTATATTTTATTTGTAGCAGGCAGAAAGGGAACCTGGGTAGCATTTAGCTGTTTCCATTAAAAAAAAAAAATCTAATGACCCAACTTGCTTGATTACTAGAAAAAAGGCAGGTGAAAACAAAGCGGGATAAAGAAAACGAAAATTAGAGCAGAGATCAATGAGGTTAGAAAAAGAAAAGCAATGAAGAAAACTGATACTTCACTGAGGGGATGACATGAATGCCATAGTCAGAAATGAAGAGGAGGCACCACAACAAACGGAAGACACCATGGACATTGGGGGACACTGTGAACACCTTTTTTGCATGCGCCTGCCACAGCTCCCATGAGATGAGTTTTCTGAGCTCATGCATGAAGAAATGCACGCTCTGAATTGTCTTCTCCGTGACCTCCAAGAGACCAAGTGACATCAATGTTCTGTGTTACCTCCAGGAGCTCTTCCAGGCCACAGTGAAGACCAGAAGGAGCCCTACCCCTGCTCAGATGTTCCAGGGTCCCCAACCCCAAACTCTGGAAAACACTTCAAAGTCAAACCTTGAGTGTCAATGAGACGTCACAGTTGAGATTCCATACCTGGCCACACAATGCACTGAGAGCACACTAAAACTAGTGTATTAAATGAACTTCAAGCCATGTACACAGGTATAAACGAAACATAAATGAATTTTGTTTAGTCTTCAGTCCTGTCCCCAAGTTATATCATCATGCATACGTAAATATTCTAAAATCTAAAAGAATCAGAAATCCAAAACCACTTCTGGTCCCAAGCATGTGGGATAAATGCACATTGAAATGTCCTGGGCATTCTGTTGTTAAGGAGGCCTGCCCTCAGGAGGACCATTTAGCACAGCCAGAGACACTGTGGCTTTTCACAGCCAAACTGATGTGCAGAAAGGACATGGTCAACCCCAGCTGGGTCAAGCCCTCCCTGTGGCAGAACACACAGTTCCTGCCATGCTGCCTTCTATTTGGGGAAGAAAATACCCAAGCCAGCCCATTCTGGCCTGTCCCATCTCAAGGGACTGGGCACTGGGGCATGGGCACTGAAAAACACATGAAGTTCAGTAGAGGCCTGGCCTGGAGTAAAGAACAATAACTCCCCCACACAAACAACTTCCACCATCTTGGGAGTCTGACCTCAGATGTGCTCACCTGGCATACCTGCCTGCCAGGTGAGCATGACAAGGTGCATGACAAGGCAAGGCAGGGTCAGAGGAGCAGAGCAATGAGACAAGAGGGATGCTGGACTGACCGGTAATGAGAAACAGCTGTGTTCTCCGTGCTACGGGCTCTAGTGAAGTGTGTGGTGTGGGCACTATAGGCGGAGGGGAGAATCCCAGAAAGGACTGCCAAAACAGAAATGAAGGGTTCCTCCGACGGGCTGGCTAGTGCACTGCAGATGACTGAGGACATTTTAATAGGTGCCTCCAGACTGCATAAGAGCAAAGAGAAGGAGGACTGGAGGAAAAGCCCAGGAGAGGCCATGGAACAACTGTAGAGCACGTGTCGGAGTGTAATACCAGGGCAGGGCGGCTCTGGGAGTCTGGATCCTCAGCACCCACACAAAATAAAAGGCTGGGCAGGCATGATCCCTCACCTGTCATCACAGCATCGAGAAGTCAGAGGCAGTGATCTCCTGGGTAAGCCGGCCAGCTAGAAAAGTCAAATCAGCGAGTTCTGGGTTCGGTGGGAGACCCCCACCTCCGTAAGTACAATGGAGAACAACTGAAGAAAACCTTCAACATGAACTTCTGGCCTCCATGAGCACCCACACACGAGAACCCACACACACGAGAACACACACACACACCGCTGTAAGGAAGGACAGAGCTGAGAACAAGATCCTTAGGACAGTAACAAGTGAGAATTTCCCCAGATGAACGACAGGTGCACATGGCAGGTCCAGAAGCCCCAGGGAACACAAAGTGGATAAAAGGGGGAATAGACAAAAATATAGCACAGCTGTACCTAGGCGTAGAATTTTAAACTACAGAAAACCGGAGAGGAAGAAAACGCCGTGCCAGAAGCCAGGCAACAGAGAGCCATATTTGCAGGGAAGCAAAGCTAAGAACCGCACTCAGGTCCTCTCAGAGTCACACGGAGAACAAGGCAGAGCGGCCAAGGAACAGAGAGGAAGAGACCAGCAGCTGAGAATTCTTTACCTTGCAAATCTAGCTTTGAAAAGTGGATAAGGGGGCAGTAAGAGGGCTAGTGGGTAGGAGCACTTGCTGAGCAAGCCTGACAACCTGATTTCAATCCCCAGAATCCACAACATAAGGAGAAAACCAAGTTCATAAAATGGTCTTCTGACTTCCAAAGCACAATGTGGTGCACATGCATGCCTGTGTTTGCACACGTGATAATGATGATGATGATGATGATGATGATGTGGAGGAAAAATAAAGGCTTCTCAAAAAAAAAAATCACAAACTTGAATTTATTTGTTCCCCACAGGCCCATCTTGCAAAACTGTTACAGTTTTGTTTTTGTTTTGTTTTGTTTTGTTTTGTTTTTTTAGGAAAAAAATGATAAAAGTGAGGAGCTCAGGCGTACATTTCAAAAAAGAAGAGGGCCAATGAGATAGCTCAGAAAGTAAAGGCCAACCCTGGAAACCTGAGTTCGATCCCTGGAACCTACTAACTCCCGAAAGTTATTCTTTAATATAGCTCACACACACACACACACACACACACACACACACACACACACACTCACACACACACACACTTAAATAAAAACAAACTGAAGAAGAAGAAGAAGAAGAAGAAGAAGAAGGAGGAGGAGGAGGAGGAGGAGGAGGAGGAGGAGGAGAAGAAGAAGACGACGACGATGACGACCAGGTGCAGTGGCACACGCCTTTAGTCCCAGCACCCAGAAGGCAGAAGCAGGCAGATCTCTATGAAATGGGAGGCCAGCCTGGTCTACAGAGTGAGTTCTAGGACAGCCAGGACTATATAGAGAGACCCTGTCTCAAAAAAAAAAAAAAGAAGAAGAAGAAGAAGAAGAAGAAGAAGAAGAAGAAGAAGAAGAAGAAGAAGAAGAAGAAGAAGAAGATACAAGAAGTCACACTGGCCTGTGACTCAATGTGAGGGTCACAGAAACAGGGCAAATTGAAGGGTCTCTGAATGCACAACCGATAAAAAGTAATTCAAACTCCAATGTGTGCTTAACCCTGACAGTTTCTGGCAGCACTCACCTTGTACCTCACAGTTTCCTGCAACTCGGTCCTGACCACACAAGTGCCATCACACCATGAGGCACCAACCAACACTGCCTGTAACATCCTGGCTCCAATTCCAGGATATTACATTATGAATCATGGGGTTTTTACTGTACTGAAGATTTCTCTATCCTTATATAAATGTAGTGGTTAAATTAACAGAAAACAAAAACTTTGACTCCTGCTGGGAGGTGGTGGCGCACGCCTTTGATCCCAGCACTTGGGAGGCAGAGAGGTGGATCTCTGTGAGTTTGAGGCCAGCCTGGTCTACAGAGTGAGTTCTAGGACAGACTCAAAAGCTACAGAGAATCTCTGTCTCAAAAAAAAAAAATACCTTTGACTCCTTTCCTGCTGTCATTCTTTGGCATGTCAGTATCAAACTGGCACATTGTGGAATTGTATTAGAATGTCTGACTTAAAGGTTAGCCAATGCCAGAATTGCTAATTTGAGTTTCATAAAAACCGTTAAATGAGACACTAGGGAGATAGTCTGTTGGCAAAGTGCTTGCCTCAGCAAACATAAGAACCTGAGTTCAATCCACAGGACCTACATTTTAAAGAGCCAAGTATGATAGTGTAAGTTTGTAATCCCATTGTAGGAAGGCAGAGGCAGGCAGACCCCCAGGGCTTGCTGGCCAGGCAAGTTCTAGGACAGTAAAACAACTTGGAGAGAGAGAGAGAGAGAGAGAGAGAGAGAGAGAGAGAGAGAGAGAGAGAAGAGGAGAGAGAAGAGGAGAGGAGAGGAGAGGAGAGGAGAGGAGAGGAGAGGAGAGAAGAGAAGAGAAGAGAAGAGAAGAGAAGAGAAGAGAAGAGAAGAGAAGAGAAGAGAGGAGAGGAGAAGAGAAGGTGGATTGGATGGCACCTGGGGAATGGGGAATCACACCTGCAGTTGTCCTCTGGCTTCCACACACAGGTGCACATGCATGCAAATGACCACACACACACACACACACACCACAAATGGGTTCTGGATTGGGTTTAGGGTAGAATTTCTAGTAACTTCTGAAGTGATCCCAAACATACTTCTGTAGTTTTGTACTTTCATGTTTATGCAAAGCAGAGCTCTCCGCACTGACAATTATAAAATCAGAGTATCCATCACCTGAAAAATGATGAAGATGTTCATGTCCTTCAGTATCAAATAATCTGCCAAGACTTAATGCTTCGTGCAAAAACACACAAGTGCACCTACCTATCTCATTAGCACACAGATTTGTGTTCGTCTTTAATAATGCTATGTACATAAATCATATGTGTATCACAGAACTGTTGGAATATATTTCCTTATGACTTAGTGCCAGTAAGCACTTGATTTATAGATGTATTTTATATATCTAGATACCTGGAATTACATAAAAATAACTTGGGGAAAAGGGACTGCAAGTGGAAAAAGCTGAAGAATCCCTCTTAAAAAGCACTCAGTGTGGAGCAGATAACAGCACTTACTGAGCAAGCATGAAGACCTGAGTTCAAATCCCCAACCCCCATGGGAAACCTTCCAAGGTGGTTGCAAACCTGTCGCCCCAGCACTGGGGTAGGGGTGGAGAGACAGAGATGGTTGGGGCTTGTGGGCTGCTGGCTTAAAACTCCAGGTTTGATGTGGAACCCATCTCAGCGGATAAAGGGAAAGTAGCAGAGCAGGGCACCCGACTTCTTCCTCTGCCCTCTCCACACACGTCCACACACACGAATAAATATTTAAAAGCAAATGAAAACACCAAAGTACCTAGCATGCCTTCGGAGTCCTACAGGATCAATGGGAAGTGGACTTGAATTAGCTTCAATGTAGCAAATTCCATGGCAACCCTCAGAAAGCTAGAGAAGGGAAAGCAGTGTGCTCAGAAAGCAGGAGACAACTGTACAAATGCTCGACTAAGGGGCAGGTTTGGTGGCATGGGCCTGTAATCCCACACCTGACAACACAGAGGCAGGAGACTCGGGAACTCAAGAGGAGCTATGGAGTGAGGCCAGGCAGCCGAGGCCAGGCCACAAGCTCAGAGGTCACGTCGCAAACAAACAAGCAAGATTACCTCACAATAACCAAAGAAAGCAGAAACCCTATCTTAACAGATGGTCAGGGAAAGTAAGTTATTAGGAACCCAGAAGGGCCAGCTCTCCAAGCCTTACAGTGTAAGCAACTGATAATAAGGTATCAAACTGCGTGAGACAAAACTGACAGGCTTGCAGTGTGAGACCAATGACGCCACATCACAGTTAGGGCCGCCAACTCTGCCTTCAGAAACGGACAGACCCAGGAAGAGGAGCACAGTTACAAGCCCAGCACTTGGAAAGTGGAGGCAGGAGGACGGTTATAAGTTCAAGGCCAGCCTAGACTGTGGAGTGAGATCCTATCTCTTTAAAAATGAAAAAGAAAAAGGCTGAAGGAATGAAAAGGAAATCTGTCCAGCAGGAAGAAAAATCAACAAGGACACTAGTAAGCCCAACAAGACTCATAAATGGCAGCTAGAGACAGGAATAGACCTGTGGTTGAAGGGCCTAGGGACAGAGATCAGGCTGCTACAGGCACAGGGCTCCTTTACTAGTGATGAAAATGTTCACAACTGACTGAGGTGATGGCCGCCGTGTGCTGGAAACACACCAAAAACTACTGTACTAACACTTTAAACAAATGAGTTGAATGATATCTGAATGAAGCTTTCACCAAAAGATTACCAAGCATTTAAAGTATATCAGACAAAATAAAAATAACCTGGACACCAAGCCACTGGACACAAGCCATGGAAACGAAGTCAGGTAAAGGAAGATAATTAAAATTTCAATTAAAATAATTTGAAGCACCTGAGGGTGAGAACCATTGGGCACAGCATAGAATTTTCCTCAGTGGCAACAGGATACACAAAGCAGAAATCTACACACACTGTATGTATAGAGTCCCCACATAGCTAAAGAGCCAGGTCTCTGCTCTTCACATCAAGTTTCCCAGTGGGTGGGTGCCAATGACAGCCCTGGGTCACTGGCCTCTGGGCTCCTACAGTTTCTCAACAGCAACTCACCCAAGAAAACACTCAAAAGGAAAAGTTAGTTGGGCAGTGGTGGCACACACCTGTAATTCCAGCACTCGGGATGCAGAGGCAGGTGGATCTCTGTGAGTTCAAGGCCAGCCTGGTCTACAGAGATAGTCCAGGATAGGCTCCAAAGCTACAGAGAAACCCTGTCCCAAAAAACAAAACAAAACAAAACAAAACAAAAAGGAAAAGTATGGGCAACTCTTAGAGGCTCTAGACTCTAGGAACTAGCTGCCCTCCTCTGCCCAGGGCTTGGGACTGCCTAGGAGACCACAGGGGTACCCCAACCACTTGTGAAGGTGACCAGTGGGGCTGGCAAATGCTTCAGACATCCTGAGACACAGCTACCTGTCTTCAGCAGTGAGCTTTGCTCTGCAGACTGAATCCCTTGAAGGAGTGGATCGTCCAGCTGGGCTGTGTTACATCATGCCCTGGGACAACACCTGGTATCTGGTAGGGGCTCAGAAAGCATCTGTGACATTGACAGATGACATGCTTCCTCTTCCTGCATTTCCTGCTTCAGATCCAACCCTCCATGGCTGTCTGTCCTTGCCTGAGAGCTGACCCTGTCAGGGCCAGCTTCCTTCCTAGACTGTAGGCAGTGGGCTTATACTGGCAGGGAGTTAGGAGAATGCTTCCTGGTCGTACACTGGAGATGGTGCCTGCTCTCCCTCCCAGGCCTACAAGGACAGGAAGAGCTATAAAACAGGGTAGATGGCAGCACTCATAGTCTGATAATAGAGGCTTGAGAGGTGGCCCAGAGCCTCACCCACCTCTACCTGACAGAGAAGGAAACAGGATCCTGGGAAAAGCAAAGCACATCCGGAGTCCTGATGCATATCTCCCTCTCCCTGCATGCCCAATTCTGTGGGTCTCCTAGTCTCATCTGCATTGAAAAGTTTGCAGCAAAGCTTAGTCAGAACCGTAGAGAGGACAAAGAGTCCAGATAGAAAGGCATTTTAATATGAAACAGATGAAAGAGACGGATGGAAAGTAATCAAAACCTCATTAGGGCAAATAAGCAACCTGCCTACAGTGTCACCAAAACTGATGGCATGGAGCATAGCGTGGGCGAAGCTGGGTCTCAAACGGCTGCCTTCAGGGAGATGAAGGCACATGAAACCCTGACAATCCCACTCAGGGCACTAGCCTAACACCCACACTCGGGCGGGCCTCAAGGCTGTGGTCACCAGGAGTTTTCAAACATCCCAATGCCGGGCCACCAGATGGGACAAGAAGGCAGGCAGCTCCCAGATGCGTCCACCCACTGGGACCAGGTGGGTCAGTGCAGCCCCCGTCAGCTCAGGCCACCCCTACCCAGGGAGGAAACTCCATCCGAGGAAGGCCACCCACATCAGGGGCCGGCAATGAAATCAGTGGATTGTGCCTCTGTTTGCCTGCCAATGGGCTGGTTAATTACTCAGGATCTTTCTATCAGTCTTGATTAGAGTTATTAGTCATTCTTGTCAGTGCTTCTCTCCCAGAGCCTACTACGTGCTCTGCACAAATGGTAGGTGCTAGGACACAGCAGCAAAGAGACCCAGTCCCTGCCTTGGGGGAGGCTCCCTTCTCCTGGGACACCCCAACTTAAGGGTGAATAGCTGTGATGACAAAAAGCCAGGCTGAGGGTCCACAAGACCAAGGGCCCTGCTGTCACCTCATGTTTGGGCACATGCCATTGAGGACCTAGCACATGGCGCCAGAAGGGGGTCAAGAAGCCAATTCAGGGAGTCAAAATGTCCCTTTAAACACTTAAGAAAGGGAGGAAGAATGTAGAACAACCATGAAATATTGATGACCCGTGTCAAAGCAGCACCAGGGTGTGCTGAGCAAAAGTGAGCTAGCCTGTCAGAGCTGATATTATCGGAGAACCCCGGAGCGGGCGGAAGTTGGAGGTTCAGAGCAACAGTGGGGGGCTGCAGCAGAAGCACAGCAAGTCTCAAGGCATCACAGCTGTCTTTGTCAAGGGTAGAGCAGGAGGCGACGCAAAAGCACTCAGCCCCCTGCCTGCCCAGCGTCTACCCCACACACAGGGAGGAACTGGGCCAGAGTCCAGCCTCCCCAGCTCTGAGAGACACACTCGTCCTAGATTCTCCGAGGTTGCTCCAGTTCCCAGGCCAGGCCTGCCTTCTTTGAGCAGTGACTCGCTGAGGCTAGAGTTCCGTCACCCATCCTTGCGAAAAGATTAATTCCTAAGCACGGGCTACGGCTTCTGAGCTGGGGCTGCCTTAACAAATGTGATACAAGACAGGAGAGAGTTGCTTTGATGGCTTATCCCAACTTTTGCCTCCAAACACAATGAACTTGAAGGTGACTGTCATTGGACATGGTGCTGGTGGGTCTATGTCTCGGGGTTCTGTCAGCTCTATGGCTCCCACACTACACAGGGCTTAGAGCCAGGGTATCACCAGACTAGAAACCAGGAGACTATTATTCCTGTTGTTATTATTACTGTTACTCCACCAGAACCCAGGAGCTGGAGAGGCCAGCCTTGGCCAAGAACCACAGAGCCTGGTTCACACAGCACCTTACCCTGCACAGGATATCCTGGGAATTCCCTGTAACCATCATTCTAAACTACCAACTGCCTTCGCACCCGTTGTCAGAGAGGCCTCTCCCTCTACATAGATCCCAGAGCTGGTTGGGCCACATGCTCCTGGGTGCTGCTCTGCTTCAGGCTCACTAAAAGATATGGTGCTGAGGTGCAGAGGTGATTGGGAACCATCTGAGAGGCATCTGGGGATGAAGAAGCCATGCATGCCGAAGGAGACCAGAAGCTGCCACAGGCATGGAGAGAGGTCACAGCTGGTACAGACCCACGGAGTTAAAGGCCTGGGGTGCTCACAAGAGAGAAGCCAGGGACCACTGAGCTCAGAGGTCCTTCGAGACAGGCTTCTCAAAGGTTTTCACTCCCATCTTCTTCTGCATCCTCTGGAAACTGTTGACATGCAGAACCCTCCCCACCACAGGGGATAATGGAGGCAAAATCTATATCCTAGTGAGGACTGGAGCTCTCCTCCACAGGGCAAATATGAGAACCCTGCTCTGCAGACATCCTCGCTGTTTCCCTCAGCCACAATGATGGGGGGGCTGTGCATCACAGCAGGTTTGCCTACTTTGCCTTGGATCGCCCAGGTAAGTGAGTAAGAAAGGAAGGATTGGAACCTAGGTCTCTTGCAGCTCAAGCCCCTGGCCTTGGAGAGAGGGGCACCCACAGCACCATGAAAGCCAGACAAAGGACACCCTTAGCATCAGACAACAGCCCTCCCAAAGAAGGTGCTGGAAGGAAGTAGTCACAAAATGTGGCCCCAGCAGCGTCCGGCCAGCCTAGTATAGCTGAGTACATCATGCAGAGGCTGGATGTGAAGTCCGGCACTTTTTCGTGATGAGACCGACTCCAGTCACCATGCCATGGCAGAGAGATCAGCCAAGAAAGGGAGAAAGAGAGCCAAGCAGCCCATTTTCCATAATGAACTGGGCTGGGCTGGACAGAGTCAGAATCCCAACGTTTGACATTTTGCTGAGTTTTAAAGATTCAGAAAAATTTACTGGCTGGCATGTAGCTTAAAAGTTATACTTCAACTATTCATTGGAGCCTTGCCTGAAGTCCTTGGGTGAGGCTGTTGGCCTGAAGTGGTCCCACAGTGATAAGCTTGAGACCCTTGGTCCTGATGGCAGAAGCCTGCTCCTTGCCTGCAAAATGCTGGCTTACTTTGACTCAGAGTCCGAGTTATTCCACTTGAGCTTAAGGGTCTAAATCCCTGGTGTAGAAGAGTTCCTGGAACAAAGATGCCATTATGGTGGACTACATGACAAAGTAAACCTTAATAGTCCACTGTGAGAAAACAAGACAAATGACCCAAACACCACTGGCTGGAGAACCATCCAGAAAAAAAAAAAAGTTCCCAGAGCAAATGGTATCTGTGAAAATGCATGGAAAGAGGTTAGGTACAGCAGGCCCCACTTTGTCAGCAGCTCATGAGCCAGGTCCCGAGATACTCAGGGATGGCCAGACTGTGCGTATCTGGGGCTTTGCAGGCTGTGCGGTCTCAGCTCTGCCACCATAGTATGAAAGCAGCCACAGACGGGAAATAAATTAATGCAGATGACTGCATTCCAATAAAACTTTATTTACAAAAATAAATAAGTAGACAGACAGATAGATAGATAGATAGATAGATAAAGGTGAATGGAAAAGTCCTTTTTCTGATTCCTTCTACGTGGAAAACTACCAGGTGCCTATCTGACACTATGCTGGGCACAGGAAATGAGACGAGAGCAAGTAAGGAAGACACACTAAGCCAAAAGTGTCACCAAAACTTGCTCTCATGCAAAACCCTTACTTATAAGCTCCATAAAAAAACAGGAGTCGAGAGTATGGGGGGAGGGGGGAGACCAAACTGGTTCTATATTTAAAAAGAGACCAGAGGTGCTGGGAACAGTGGAGGGAAAACAACCAAACGTCACCACATCTCTCTGCCTGGTGGCTCTCTGGAGACTCCCCCTGAACTTCCTGTCATAAGACTGCACACTGCTATCCCATAAGCACTCCTCTCTTGGTGGTGACACAGGAAAGCTCAGACTGACTGAGACCCAAGGTCTGTGTTCCTCCTTCTACCCTCTATGCCCACCGCAGCCCTGACGGGATGGTCAGGAAAGGCCACACTGTTGGACGTGGAGCAGAGATAGGCAGATGTCTGTGAGTTTGAGGACAGCCTGGTCTACACAGAAAGTTCCAAGGCAGCCAAGACTACATAGTGAGACCTTCTCTCAAAACAAAAACAAAGGAGGCCGCGCTGCTCACTGCAGACTTCAGCACCAGGGACAGAGCCTATGCAGGCCCCATTCAGAGGGACCAGCAGCCAGTGTCAAAGCAGGAAAGTGTGTTGTCCCCTGAGCCCAGCTGATGCAAACAGAGCCACTGTGCCCCTCTCTCTGTGACCCTGTGTGGGAGGACTGTTGGCGAAGAGGAAGTAAAAACAAACACTGTACAGATTCCTTCACCCACGTTATTAGCTTGGGAGATAGTCGCAAACGTACCGATAGCAGCAACAGCAACATCTGCTTCTAATTGCTTCTCCCCAGAACTTGTCAGCTGGCGTCTGCCCCAGGAGAAAAGCTGGTATTTGCAACAAACTCTTAAATCAGATGGCATCCATAGTGAGTAATTTCCTACATGTTTGGTCTTTGAGGATAAAAACACAGAATGTACCTTTACAGGAGAGCTGGGCCATACAGTGGTCCCACACCAAGGATCTGCTTATAAGGTTTCTTTTTTGGTTTTTCAACACATGGTTTCTCTGTGTAACAGTCCTGGCTGTCCTGGAACTCACTCTGTAGACCAGGCTGGCCTTGAACTCAGATATCCATCTGCCTCTGCATCCCAAGTGCTGAGATTAAAGGTGTGCACCACCACGGCCCAGCTATACTTTTTTTTATTTACACACCATGCTCAAATGTTGCCTTCTATTTATTATATATTTGTGTCCTAAAAAAAAGAAGAAAAAGTGTTCTGTTTTCAAAAATTCTACTGTGCCCACTATTTTATGAGTAATATTCCTCATATTTTTGCAAAAAGCTTCTTTTGCGAAAGAAAAGTGTTTTCAAAGTGTATGGATCTATGCTGTCATTTAGGAAGTATCTGAAGGAAGAGACCCACCAAGTACTCTGAAGCAAGGATCTCTGTTGGTAGGTTCTTCTCAGAAGCCCACAGACCTTCTACAGCCTGCAGGGTACCGCTTTCCTGGAAAGCTAGTCTGGTGCACAGTGGATATGGATATAGAATCTGGGCTTTGGAGGCTTTGATGCATTGTCCCACATCAGCTCCACAAACAATGTCTCCAGGGTGGGTGCATCCCGGGGTAACATGGATGCCTTCGGGTAGGACCTCCTCCTACTGCAGACCCTACACCACCGGTCCACTTCATGATGAAATGGAAGAGGACACTGCCTGCTGCCCTGTACCTCTTCCTTCCCTAGGAGCTTCCACACAAGGGGAACGGGGCCCAGGAATGGCACAGGCTTGTGTCTCTACCTTCCTAGGACAAACTGAGAACAACCTGGAGTCACCAAGCCCCTCAGTCACAGTCCTGACAGGCCTTACACACACCTCTGCCTCTCTACCTCCTCCAGAGTTATTGCTACCAGCACAGAGCCCTTCCTCAGCCCAGACCACCAACCTCCATGGATCCACAGCACTAGTTCCGACTGGACAACTCTCCTCTGGCCCAGGCCAAGACACAGCACTGAAGGTCTCTTCCAAGCCCATCCTGCTGCCCAGCGCCCTCACCAGCCAAGCCCATGTATCTCTCATGTAGCTCACACTCCCACCTCCCATGTGTGCACAGTCCACAGTCATGACTCTCTAAGTGCCTGCCTGTGCCAGGCACTCCAGCGAAGAACAGAATGTTTGCCCCACAAAAGCTCACATTTGAGTGGAGAGAGACAGGTAGATACGAGAACATGAAAAATCCACGCTGAGCCAGGCGATGGCAAAAACTATGGAGAGAAATAAAGTAGCAGAGGGGACAAGTGAACTCAAGGAGGGTGGTGGGCAGGGGAAGTGACATTTGAGCCTTGTTCCCTCTGGGCACACACACTACTTAGAGAACAGGAGGAGCATCAGTACACACGTCTACAGGCAGCAAGTGTGCAGCACATTCTGGGAAAGGCAGAGTGTGGCGGGGATGGGCTGATAATCAGGGGCTTTGGGGAGATCATTTAAGCCTTGTGGGTCATGGGCTTTCACTGCAATTAAGACGGGAACCTGGAGATGCTGCCGGCGGACAGAGCCATCTGACTTAGATCACTCTGCGGCTGTGGAGAACAAATGGAAGGGCCAGCAGCAAGAGTAAGCAAACAGGAAGCCCAAGCTCTCCTAGCTCGAGACGAGGACAGCTCAGGCCAGCCACACCACGCAGCAGCAGATGCGGGCAGAAAGACTGACACGCGAAGGGAGGAACACAGTTTGCTGGCGATGACGATGGGGGCTCCACGGAAAGAGCCAAGGCGGGGCTGCTGCTGGGGTCATCATGTGCTAAGAGACAGGGTCAACTGGAGCAGCAGGCTGCAGAAGGGCAGGAGTGGAAGACCCCCAGCTTTTAAGCCCCCTGAAGTCAACAACTCCTCCAGGAAGCCCCCACTCAAGACAAGCTGACAAGTATTATGCTCCATGTACATGTACATGTGTACACTGCAGAATGTTCTCTGCACTGGAGTTGTCTATCTCCTGGAGAACTCCAGGCTGACTCACTTTACACACACAGTACTTAAAAATCTTCAGGGTGATATGCTGCATAAACTTGTACCTGTGATGTTTTAGTATCTAAATTGTTCTCTAAAACCTCTGAAAATTATGCTCACCTCTCATTAAATATGAAGTCAAAACTAACCTGCCTCAAATATACAGGTGCTGCTCTGTCCTTTCTTATTTGAATTCTGGAAGAAATTCTCCCATAGAAAGGCTGGCCTAGCAGGCACTAAGTAGATGGATGGTTTAGTCTGTAAAGTGCTTGACTCAAAAGCGCTGAGTCCCTTAATTCAATCTCCAGAGCCCATGTGAAAGGTCAGGTGCGGTGGTGTGAGACTGCACTCTCACCACTGGAGAGACATGACAGGTACAGCCCTGGAGCACTCTGGCTAGCCAGCCTATCCAGTCAGCAAGGCCCAGGCCCAGGGAGATTCTGTGACAGCTCCTGAAACATCCAAGGTTCATCTCCGTCCTACACACACACACACACACACACACACACACACACACACACACACACACTCCCCACACATGAAAGGCCAACCTTGGAAAAAGGGTGTCACCTTGCCAGTCCTCATGTCCCAAGCTTTGATTTCAGAGCTGAAGCCGCCACATAAAAAGACGTTGTGATCTTTTGGATGAAATTTCAACGTGGTGATTCTGAAGTCACTCCGACCACTAAATACTTGGGTTCCTGTAACACAGACAGACAAGAAAGAGTGAGAAAATACTCAGATCACAAGTATTTCAAAGTGGAGATGTTCACACAGCTCTCCAGGGCCCTATGTGGCCCAGTGTAGACTTTCTGGAAACAGAGAAGGGTGGCAGTTCATTTCCACTCCCTGTCAAATCCCTCCCCAGAGACCCCGACTAACCCAGGCAGCTGATCCCAGGACTCCACCTTTCCCTGCTCTGCAAGAGTTGTATGTCATCTCATTTCAACCATATGCCAACTAACCACAGCACAGCTGAACACAGGCTTGGAGACGTTCAGGGAACTTATCAGGCTGCATAGACAATACAGGAGATTGTTGATCCAGAAATCTAAAATCTAAAAGCAAAGTTGGTTGGGATTTATCTCATGATCCATCTTCCAATCCTTATAAAAATGAAGATGGGTTTGTTACAGTGTGCAGCAGGTGTGGGTGACCTGACATGCTGGGCCACAAATGACAGTGACCTGCACAGCAGCCCAGCCACAGAATGGATATCAGGTGTGGCTCACTGGGGTCTCACAAGCTCTACAGGACTAGAGACAGCCCTGGTCATTCTTCATATCATCATAAACGGTTGTTGAGTCCCTCTGTGCACTGTGGTAAGTATCTGGCACATACAGATCCATGCGGTGTGGAAACAGCTGTCGCTATGGTTTCCTAGAGGTGAGCAATATAGACTTCAGAAGTGCCCATCATTCAGGGACAGTTCAAGCCAGCACTCCCCCCACTGCCCAGTGTGACTTGTGCACCCCACAGCACTGATGGGATTCTTATCTGTCACACTTAATTTGTCCAAATCTGCACCAAGAACTCAGACCAGCTTTGAGAGGCACCACACAGGGAAGCACCTTGGCTTGGCTCCTGATCCATCACTAGGGGTCAGGTCCAGACACCAGAGACAGCACCTTCCAATAGCACAGAGGAGACTTCCCTCAGGGACAGCACACACCTTCCTCCGCCAAGTGGGGAAATCTTGACCACCTTTGGCTACCAGGTCTCCTCCACTGAACCAGGCAGCAAAGTGGAACACAGAAGCTGACAGCCAAGGAGCTGGGAAGGTGGCTGTCTGTAAAATCCATGCCAGAGAAGCATGAGGAGCTGAGTTTGATCCAAAAACCCACATTAAAAAAAACAACAACTGGGCTTTCTGGTGCATGCGTGCAACACCAACACCAACTGGGCGGGGGGGGGGGGGGGGTAGACACGCAGATCCCTAAGGCTTGCTAGTTGGACAGACTCCCCTCATCAGTAAGCCCTGGATCCCAGTGAGAAGATGGAAGGCTCCCAGGGAACGGTACCTGAAGTTGACCACCGGCTTCCACATACATATACACAAGCGAGCTCCTGCGTGCACACAGCTGGTGGAAAGGACAGTGTTGAGATGTCAAGCCCTAGAAGGCTGTGTTTGTTCACTCTGGGCAGAAAGCACTCCCCGATGGCTTCTTCTGTCTGCTGACCCAATACACTAAGTAAGAACTCGGCCAGCTCCAGTTCGTCCGGTAAGGAAATGAAACTCATCAATCACAGCTTATGAGAGTCACAGAGGGACAGCACAGATCCAATGGCCAGCGTCACTGTCTCCAAGCTTGTCTGCCTATACCCCATTCAGGACAGACCTAAACAGACATCACTGTCTTGTGGTGATTTGTTTATGAGTGACAAAATACACCTCTGTGCCAATATAGCATAGACATGATTTCTAAATACTTTTAAAAATTGTTTATTTGTGTATCTTTGTTAAGAGTATATGCCATGGGTGTGCAGGTTCCAGCATAGGCCAGAAGAGGTTCCCTGGAGCTGGAGTTACAGGGAGCTGCCTGACATGGGTGCCGGTCCTCTGAAAGAACAGCAAGTGCTCGTAACCACTGGGCCATCACTCCACTGCTATTATCAACACTTTTTAAATACCAAAAATAGGACCTCTTACAGAGTGAGGCAAAAATAAACTAGCCAATTTTAAATATATCTTAATATGCCATATATTAAGAGCATCAAGCAAACTTTTTTTTTTTTAACATTTTATGTATTAATTTGGGGTGAACATGCATGTACAGAATGCAGAGGTCAGTGGACAACCTGAAGGGGTTGGGTCTCTCCTTTGGCTATGTGAATCCGGGGGATTAAACTTAGTTCTCCAGGCTTGGCAACAGATGCCTTTACCTACTGAGCCGTCCTGCCAGCCCAAGGGCATCACAACTTCCTAAAATCACAAAACTGCATGGGCTATAGAGTTATAGCTATGGTACTTTTAGTGGTAGCAGTAGAATCAAGAATGCTTTCTCTTGTCTAAATGCAGATGGTGTCCTGTGACACAGGGCTTGAAAGCCAACCAACTGAAGTTTCTGTTTACCCAGGGAACTCATTGAGGCTGATAGAGACTCCTTGCAGGAATGGGCCAGGATGCAGGTCCACTGGCCACACAGCAGACATTCTCCACTCCCAGCCTCCAGTGACATAGAGCCCATTTTGTCTGGAAAATAACAGCCCTGCAACTAACCAGAAGGTGTTATTGTTATTTTCTCAACAACCTGGTTCAAAGTCAAATGAAAAGTTCATTTAATGGGTTTAAAATAGATCAGAAAACTGATGAGTCCCACAGTCAGGGCACAGACAGACACTAGCTGTTTCAGTTTTGCTAGGTTCTTTTCATTTGATGCCAGGAACTAAACTCAGGACCTTGAGCATGCTAGACAAGCATGCTACCACTGAGCTACACTTCCCACCTGCCTAAGTAAAGTCTTCAATAGATGACACTTAAGTCATTTTTGGCAACATCAAAAAACAAATAAATAGATCCATTTTCAGGGCATGGCTCTATAGTAAAATGTGTGCTTAATATGTCCAATAGGTCCTTGGTTCAAATGCTAGCACAGGCAAAAAAAAAAAAAAAAAAAAAAAAAAAAGAAAGTGGGGGGGGGGAGTCTGTTTTAAAACATTCTTTCCAAAGTGAAAAATAATAATTATTAAATTTAAATTTTAAGAGAGTAGGGAGATGACTGGGTACATAAAGTGCTTGCCATAGAAGCATGAGGATTTGCGTTGGAATCTCCAACACCCACAGAAAAAGCTCGGCATGGTGGCACATTCATGTAATCCTGGTGCTGGGTGGATGGAAATGTAGGGTTCCCTGGACCCGGAGCTTACTGGCCAGACAACCCAGCCAAATAAGTGAGCCCCAGGTTCAGCGAGAGACCCTGCCTCAGAAAAATAAGGTAAAGAGTGAATGAGAAAGACCTCATTGTCAACCTCTGGACCTAACACACACACACACACACACACACACACACACACACACACACACACACAGGCACCAGAGTCTTGCTGTGTAGCTCACAAAGGCCCCTATTGAACTGCTAGCACTCTTGACTCAGTCTCCTTTGCACAGACAGGCCCATCCCCGGGGAAACCTTGTTTTGCTTTTATTTTTGTTTTGTTGGGTTTTGAGACAAAGTCTCATTCTGTAGCTCAGGCTGGGAGAGAGCTTACTATGTAGCCCAGGCTGACCTCTCCAGGTTATCCTTATGCTTCAGCCTCTCAAGTGCTAGAACTACAGGCATGAGCCACCACACCCAGCTGGTACATACTTCCCAGAGCTCTGCACCTGCCCCTGCACCTGCCCTTTGCTTCAAAGAATGACTAAATTATTTTTTTCCTTCTACTCCCTCTTCTGGAGTCAAGGAGTGGCAGTCACTTGTCACCGTAGAGAAGTCTGGAAATACCTAGCTTTTTTTTTTTTTTTTTTTTTTTTTTTAAATAAAGGAACACCTGTGCTTCTGTATGGTTAACAAGGCTCAAGGCCCTCAGCTATGCAGGAAGGTAGATAACACTCCCCATCTGCCCTCCAGTAGCCCAAGTATTAAACAGGAGTAAAAATGGACCAAGCTAGGAAGAGCCACTGACAGAAAGCAGAGGCTGGAGAGGAGAGCTTACCAACCTTTGTCATTCACTGCCCCTTTTCATCCAAGACACTTCATGCAACCTCAGGAACATGGGCATATACAGTAGGTGCAAAGACCAAATATTTGCTGATAATAATCATAAAAAAACTTAAAAACAATTCTTTGGTATACAATTTTACTATTTACTAACAATGAAAGCAAATTTGCATACTAATGAGATGGATTGCTTGGTTATTTCTACACGAAGAATTAAATCTTGAGTATGTAAGGCAAGTCCTGTACCTCCAGGACTCGGGAAGAAGAGGCAGGAGGACAGCCTGAACTACACAGTGAGCTTCAGACCAGCCTAGGCTACAGAATGAGACCTTCTCTCAAGATATAAACAACAAAAAGAAAAAAAAATTGTATTTGATACAACAGGATATATCATACTTTCAAAGTTTTTCAAAATTGCTGGATGTTCAGAGATGTTGAGAACACCACTTTGCATAAATCCATTTTTTAAAAAATGGCAGAAGTATGTCTAGAGCCATTCCAGAAGCTGCAGGAAAATCTGTCCCAAGCCAAACTTCATTCAACATTTTTTAATGAAGCTGACTTTAAGAGCAATTTTAAAGTCAACATTCTAACACAACGCAATCCAAGGATGCACTAACTTGACACCCACATGTTGAGGAGTATAAAATATTAAAAGTCCTTATTTCCCAGAATGGAACTGTTACATTTCTGCAAGAGCAGAAAACTTTGTAAATACAGGACTAGCATCACACTTCACCACACAGGAGTCTGGAGTCTGAGGCATTGCTCAGGTCTCATGGACATTATATTGCCCGATGGCATTCCCAGTACAGAATGCCCATGGCGTGTGCTCAGTCCAAGGCTGCAGTGAAGTCATGAGAGGCAACATAGGTGAGTACTGCTAGAAACATTAGATCCATTATGCATTTGGGCTGGAATTAATTGTTGATCACTGCACATTCAGAAACCTTTAACAGCTGCTGAGTTTTTCACAAGCCTACACTCAGTTACACAAGCCTGTGGAGCTGTGATCACAGTTTTCGAAGCTGGGTTCTACAGAGTGGAAGATAGCCTTTTAAAACCACAGCGCTGTTCCTGTGTTGTGCTATGTTGCTGCTCAGGGAACTCAGCAGGCTGTGGGTGCCCCATGAGAACTTCACACCCTCAAACCACCCTCATAAACAGTCACCGTACAGAAAGCTAATCTAACTGGGAATATGCTTTTTCTCCAGTTTACTTTTTTTTTTTTTTTTGAGTGTATGCTTAACTTACATTTTGAGAAAGTCTCTCACTGAGCCTGGAGCTCTTCAGTCTGGCTAGACTGGTAGCCAGTGAGCCCCAGGCATGTGTCTCTGCCTCCCGGGGCTGGGATTACAGACAGGAGCCACCTCAATTGGCTTTTAGGTGAGTGCTGAGGACCCCAACTCAGGTCCTCATGCCTGAGAGGCAGGTGCTCTACCCACTGAGCAATCTCTCCAGACCCTCTTCCATACCCCGTAGCTGTAGTTAGCGATCAGACACCAGTTGATACATAGGTAGCACATGTCTGAACAAATAGAACAAGGAGAGGGTCTCTTCCCCTCTACACCCCCAGATCTGGAATTTACTGCCTATCCTTAGACCCACAGCAAAGGAAAACTCTCCCTGGGGTTTGGGGGTGGGGGCAGGTGCTTTCCTGGGTCCTTAGAGCACAGCATGCGGCCAACCATGTTTTCATTTGGAAATGGCAGCAAGTCACCAGGTGCTTGTTAAAAGGTGGTTGACATGACCATGCTGACTACAGGGAAGAAAGGGTAGGAAGGTTGAGCTGCTAAAAGGTGATGATTGAAATTTTCCTGCTAAAAAGGAAAAAAAAAAAATTCTGAATGTTATTTCCCTCAATTCCCAAAGACGCTGAAAATCTGTCTTTGAAAGGACTAAAATTTTCCACTTAGAAAGAGGCTGTCATATCTATTTCCTCTTCTAAGAGCTGGGGCTTTACTATTTCTCTTTGTTAAAGGGGTCCAAAGCTAAAAGATTTTTAATAAGCTAACAGGTACTTAATGGAAAACGCTAGGGAAAAATCCTGCTAAGACTTCAGTTCGGAAATCAGCATCACAGCCATCATCATGGCCAGACGTTTGAGGCATGGAGGTGATAATGTAGAGCTTTCCTGCCTGGCCCACAATCAGGACAAATCTCTCTCACCTACCAGGCCCATAGACGCTCAGACCCAACCAAGTAAACACACAGAAACTTACATTGCTTACAAACTGTATGGCTGTGGCAGGCTTCTTGTTATCTACTTCTTTTATCTTAAATTAACCCATTTCTATTAATCTATACTTTGCCACATGGCTTGTGGCTTACCGGTGTTTTTACATGTTGCTTCTCATGGCGGCGGTTGGCAGTGTCTCACTCCAGCCTTCTGCTTCCCACAATTCTTTTCTCTCTTGTCCCGCCTATCCTTCCTGCCTGGCCACTGGCCAAACAGCATTTTATTTATACAGAGCGATATCCACAGCACTTCCCCTTTTCTTTTTTTTAAAAAAGGAAGGTTTTAACTTTTACATAGTAAATTTACATGTAACAAAACAATTATCAAACAAGAATTATAGTTACAATATCTAGTCTATTTGTTTTGGCAAAATTAACCAAAATATTCCATCTATGCTATATTTGTGAGTCTGAGGTTTTTATATCTAACTTATCTTTTATCATAACTGAGGAAATTATAACTATCCAGTCTTCAACCACATCAAAGACCTCAGAAGGATATAATATTACCTGAGAACTGGGAGAAGGATGCAAGCAACTTTCGGGAGTCTTGTAGGGTAGACAGAGACAGCTGGCAGCCTGGACAGTCACCTAATGTTCCTTTGTAAAGTTGGGGCATTTGTCTTCAGCCCACAGGCATAGAGTCTCTCAGTCACTTTTCTCAGTGTCCTGTAGAGTGTCTGGTGGTTTCCTCTGCAAAGCAGGAACCTGAAGGACCATTCTGTCAAGCAAGTTCAGGGGTTACCTTTCTATGGGTCCTGCATGTCCAGTTGATCAAGCAGTCCAGGCAAGAACAGTTTCTTGCCCAAATGGCTATTTTTGTCAAGAAGATAAACTCCATATGAAGTGTCTTTAATGCCCATCCTCCTCTCTGAAGTAAAACGGTGCTGCCAGGAGCAGACATGTCTCACTGTCCAGAAAGTCTAAATTTTAGAAGTATTTTAAATGCCATATTCTGTAGGTCTTTGAAGTATTTGAAGATTACCTATCTATCTGAAATATCTCTGTGTATACCTAGAAGACTTAACTAGCATGGCTACGAGTATGATTATCATAGATGACCAATTATTAGTCTATTTTTAATTATCCATTACAATTTTAAATGAGCAGTACAAACATAATACCTTAAACAAGAGTAGAAATATACTCACAGTATAACAAAATTAACTTTAAGTTTGTATCAATAGACTAAAATCTATACCAACGTAAAACATTTTAAACAAGTTGTTGCTCTTTAGAAGTAAATTCCTTAATCTACCCTTTCATCCTATTATATCTATATCATATCCCCTTTTTATCTTTAGAAAGAGATCGCATTTATAACCAACCTGCTTTAAATAAAAATACTGGTTTTTCTCTGTCCCACACCAGAGGGCTCTTCTGATTTGGGACACAAGAATCTCTTAACCTTTTCTTTTAGCAATATGTCTGGATTTAGAGAAGGAGTGAGCCAATTCCATCTCCTAAGCCAGCTTGATAATTTTGGGAATTTGGGGGTAGTTTTTCTTACTACTTCCTGCTGGAGGGGGGGTGCTGTATCTTATGGGGACACAAAGAATATTTTAGGATTATGGAGTAGTCCGTGAGGGTGAACCTCTGAGCCAGTTGCCTTGAAACCATTCTGGATGTTGGATCATCTGGGCCATGGTGTCATCGGAGACCTTTCAGGAGGTCTTGGCTGATCAAACCTGATGTATCTTAATCTGGAACAAACCCACAGCCTCTGGCTTTCTGTGGAAACAAAAGCAGAGACTCTTTTCCAAAGCAACATATCCTTATATCCAAATTTTGAAGTCAAGGTACCTTTAAAATTTACATATTTGTTTAACTCAACAGCTTTTACAATCAAATCTTTATTTGTAGTTAAAAATCCCAAAGACAACACAAACCAGATTCTCTATGTAATATCCATCTTTGTAAGATTGAAACACTGCTGTGGCTGCTGGCTCTGCCCACGTCAGCTTCCAAACATGGCGGTGGTACAGTTTACTGCCAGCTCTGGGTCTGGAGCCATGTGTACCATCAACTATCAGAAGCAGTTCTATCAAAGTAGTGCATAGCCCAGAAACCTTTTTTTTTTTTTAAACTAGCAAAGGCTAAATCCACCACACAGCAGAGTAAAGTGCTGCTTGTAGATTCCTCATTCCCGCCGCACTGCAGGTCAGACGCACACGCCAGGAACCCGCCATAGCAGCTCAAACCGGAAGGCTGCCTCTAACTTGAGAGAGACAACTAGGAAGCTGTTTTTAGCTCCGTTTTAGAATCTTTTTTCTTGGGTTTTAGGTGGGTTGGGCGCCATTTATAATTAGAGTTTTCCTGCATGGGCCAGTCAGGACAAATCTCTCTCACTGACCAGTCCCACAGTCGCTCAAACCCAACCAAGTAAACACACAGAAATTTATATTGCTTACAAACTGTATGGCCGTGGCAGGCTTCTTGTTATCTACTTCTTCTATCTTAAATTAACCCATTTCTATTAATCTATACTTTGCCACATGGCTTGTGGTTTACCAGTGTCTTTACATGTTGCTTGTCATGGCGGCTACTGGTGGTGTCTCTCCTCCAGCCTTCTACCTCCCAGAATTCTCTTCTCTCTTGTCCTGCCTATACTTCCTGCCTGGCCACTGGCCAAACAGCATTTTTATTTATACAGAGTGATATCCACAGCAATAATGCTGAAAGCCAGAGAGACCCAAGTCCCAGACCAGCTCTGTCACTTGTGATGGGACCTTGGGTGGTCCCTCCACTGCTGAGTCTCATGCAGTCAGGAAGACTGAATGCTAAGTGCCATACACAGCACTCTGTGGAGTAAGCAACCAAAGTGAACCATTATTGTTTGAAAAATTAAACCCCAACTTATTGAATTCATCTGTGGTTAAATTAAAAGCTAAAGCCAAGGGATGCTGGGTTCTAACAGCGGGAACCTTAAGAGACTAATGACTATTGAAGCTTTTGCATGAGGCCTGGATAACACAGCAGCCTGGGATGGCTTCTGCCTTTGCTGAAGAGAAAGGCAGAGGATGCTGGGAGACATTCATCAGGGAGCAGGTTTGGCCAGGAGCACTAGTCACTCTTGAGGTAAAGGCCTTTCTCCTGGATTCTGTGGCCACTCTCTCCTGTCTCCCAGATGGTGGCCTGTCAGTCACTTCTCCCCCTGGGCAGGGGCTAGCTATAACAGACCTTTTACCTTGGGACTATCTTGCTTGTCGGCTTGTTATAGGAAATTCTGTTTATTCACTGCAGGCTTATAGGAAATTGAGCTTTGAAATATGTAATCCATTGGCACTTGGCTATATTGATCTGGTTATAATGAGCTCAACCAGTATAAAAACTGTTTGGATCTTCTTGGAGTTAAGAAAAATTACTTCTTTTCCTTTTTGGATCAATAATGATACAAATAGAAAATATGTTTCTGGGCTGGTGGGGTGTGGCTTGGTGCAGAGTACTTGCTCGTGAGTATGAGGCTCCAAATTCAATCCCCAGCCCTGGAATAAATCATCCTTAAAGCAAAGCCATGCTTCAAGGATTCTGCAGAAACCCGAATGCTCCCTTAACACCACCATTCCCACCCAGGAGCACTGAGGCGATGCTGGGGTGACCCTGGACAGGCAACTCCTTCAAGCTGTGCCTCTTCCTTTCTTAGGTAGAGCCATCAAGCTTCCCTGAGGTAGCCACCCATGTAACCGGGGTAACATCATCTGTCAGCCTAATGTCTGTACCAGGGGACACTATGGTCAGGCAGGCTCCAGGACTCTCCATTTTCATTCAGCATGTCTGGTTCCCAGACCGTTCCTGCCACATCAATGGCATTTCAGGTTAAATGAAACCCAAGCGCTGGTCCCTAGGAAAGAGAGGGGACATCTGTGCCCCAGCAGGAGCTCACCTTAACTAAGTTACTATGAGGTCACAGTGGGAAAGGAAACTATATGTACAATAAGCCTGTCCTTTCAGGCCTATCTGGACCTTGCCCTTATCACATACCACAATCCTGGGTAATGGCAGGAATTAACCTGCATATCAGAGCTGAGGAGAGGGAGTCTGGTATGGGAAAGGACATCTGGCCCTATTGGCCAGCCATGCAGACAGTGACTGGACTTGTGTGACCCCAAAGTCGCTCTGTCTGCATCCCACCTCCAGACCTGCCAGTTACTCATGACCTTTCCTTCTCCATAGCTCTTTGTTCCTAGCCACAGACTCACGACCAAGTAGGAAAAATGTTGACAAGGGAAAGCTTATGTTGTTGGCGCGTGGTAATTGAGCCTGTGTTCCCAGGCAGCAGGCATATGACTCATTTCGCTAAAATCAATATCGTTACACTCATCCTCTGGGAAGTATTCAGCCAGCTGTAAATTTAACCATCCTGACTCAAAGTTAACGAGAAAAGAAGCTTGCTAACTTTCAAATCAACCTCTGTGTATCAGGAGCGGGGCCCATGTTGGCAAGTGGGCAGAGGTCTGGCAGGATGCCGGCTGAGGGCCAGGTGGACCTCATCTGCATGCCCACCAGCATGGCTCTGGACTCAGCAGCAGTGCAGCTCAGAGCCTGACATCCTTCCGGTAAAACTGTGCTCAGAACTGCCCGTCAGAGGTAGCTGTGAGAACAGACACAGCAGAAGCAGAAGCAGGCTCCAGAGCAGACAGTAGGGCCACATGTACGGTGGCTGTGGAGACTGGAGGCTGCTGTCATGCTCTTCCTTCCAAGCCCAGACACTTTCAATTATCTGGACAAGACTGAATGTCTTAAAATTAAGGGGTGGGGAGCTGGCTTGCAAACCAGCTGTGTTTAGCTATAAGCAGCTTTGTTGAAACACAGAACCAACCATGCTGAAACCAAACATGCCCCAGCTGCGTTCAGCTCCAGGGTCAGTCCACAAAGGTAGCCTAACCTAAGAAGGGCCAGTTGCTCACTGATGACTATTGCCTACACACAGGAGAAACATGACTCCTGGGAGCCCAAGTCAATTAATAAAATCATGCCGGAGCCTGGGTGCTGCCTTCTTCATAAGGAGGGCTGGCATGAGCTTCCCAGCTAAGGATGCGACGGGTTTAGGGAGATGGAGAAACCGTCCCTGGAGGGGAACCAATGAAAGGCTGCTTAGAGAGCTTGTAGGAGAGGGGGTCACAGAGAACAGACATATGCAGAAGGGGATAGAGGAGGGTCTTCTGACATGCCTAACAAAGGTGGTGGGTGGGCAGCTGTTCACTGGGCAAGACAGTTCCTGAAGGACAGTGGCCAGGGATGCTCATCAGCTCAGACCCTGCTAAACCTAACTGCAATATCACTGGGCCTCAAGTGGTAAACAGACAAGGATGCCAGTCTGAAAGCAGGCCTTACCCACTGAGGCCTGGGACACAGTCGGCACACACTGTTTGCTGCCTGCTCTCCAGGGGCACTAAGGCTCTCCTGGAATGTGCTGGAACACTTGAGTGTGCCACAGAGCTTGAAAACCTACAGAGACCCTGGCTGCACTACAGCACTTACTTCAAGCACTAGTGGAGGCCGGTGCCACTTCAGAGGCTTAGCCTGACATGGAGCCTTCTTCCACGGCCTCTCCTCCAAAGCCTCGTGGGCCGACAGTGCTCTTCGCCACGGCCTTCATTTGGACACTATTCACTCTTCCTGTGCCAAGTGCTCTGAAGCTGTCAAGGCTAACAGTGCTCCTCCTGGAGCATAGCTGTCCACAGCTCAGGAAGCATCCTTCAGCCCATCACTTAATCAGAGGGGTTACGCAAGATCACCCAGGCACTCCATCCTCCCAAGGCTTATTTTCTGCAGATGTTGAGCCACTGCCTGGAGACAGCTAAGCACCCTGCTAAGATAGTTTGTCCAGGGCAGGGAGAGGCGAGGGGAGTGTGTACCAGTTCATGCATTGGCATGACACCTTTACCAGCCCCATAAGCCCAAGCTATATCCAGCTGTCACCACTGGTTGGGTGACCTCATGAAAGTCACCAAACACTCAAAGCCTCAGTTTCTGCATCAAAGAAATGGGGATATAGATGGGGTTCTCATAGACCAGTGAAGGACTAAGCATGATGCCCAAGCAAAGGGCCTACTCCATTTATCTACATCAGCTCAATATAGGCCTAGTAGCACATAGGACACCAGGGCGACAGCAAGAGCTTGGACAGCAGAGCGCTTTCTTTCTCTGTGGCATCAGCCCTAGTCATGATGGGGCTGAAGACAATTCTTAGAAAAGGTAGGGTGCAGTCCAGCTGGCCAATCCCTCCCACCCACCATGACCCCAACAAAAGACACAGTGGTATTGAGAGAAGAGGAGGTATAGTCAGGACAGTGAGCACCCCAGAGAGAAGGGCAGATGGCCCTGGCCATAACAGCCTAGAGTTCTGCAGAGGGCTGCAATGTGGAGTCTACACACTTATCCCAGACCCCAGTAGAGGGCACATGTAATTCCCCTGCCAGGAGAAGCTGCCACCCACCACAAAAGGGATGTGCAACTCTAAGGGGCTGCAATATGCAAGAGGGGCCCTCAGAGCTGAGCAAGCTGGGGTGGGGGGGCTCTAAGGAGACAACCAGCTAATTGGTTTGCAGGACAGGTCATGCACAAAGCCAGCGACACTCAGGGCCTGGGTGGCGTCTGCCAGTGTTCCCTGAGGCCGCCTGTGCCTAATGTAGCAGAGACGTTTGTTAGGGAGATTGTAGACGGAAACGGGGGCGCCAAAAATAATTAATCTGTGAGCAGATTTGATTAAGTGTTGATTCATGGCTGTTCCGTAAGCCAACAGCCCGTCAGAACTATAAATTAACGAGATAAAATGGTACTGGCCCTCCATATTTCAGGCCGGGTATTGACATTTTAGAATCCACAGATTTTTAACTGTATTGATTGAGGACACCAGGATAAATGGCCTTGGCGCCAAATTCCCATTAATGACAATGGGCACCGAGTGACTAATTCCCAAAGCCCTGCAGAGAGAACGCCCTGCCCGGCCTTCTCCTGGCAGGGCGCTCTAATTAGATTGAAATGAAAAAGCCAAATCACCATGGGCGGGAGAAGCAGAGAAAGAAAATGGAAGATCAGACTTGGAGAAGAGAAAGGACAAAACTAGTTAGAACTGGACAGAGGCCACAGGGTGCATGAGTGCTAAGACACAAGGCCAGGGAGGGCTCTGCAAACATATGGTCCCCCCTACCCCAGCAGTCCTTGGGAGCTTTATTACTCAGGCTAGGAGGATCCAGCAGGGGCCAGCCTCAGCTCTCCAATTATGCAGATGTGAGCCAGCCCCATCCAAGCAATGGACAAAGAGACCCACCAGGATGGGCCCATCCTCAGGGACACATGCTTGCCAGGATACAGACAGAAATACCAGCTATCCTCACAGGAGAGGCCTCATCTGGGGTCCAGAGGCCTTCCTGGAGGCCAAGATCCAAATCCATCAATGTTGTCCTCTTTGGGAACAAAAGACATCTAGTGCACCCCAGCACGGACCCTGTACACAGTAGGTGGATAATAAGTACCGACCCTTCAGTAGACGAGCCCCATGCAGACATCATTTCTAGCAGAGGAGGATGAAGTGCCTTCCATCGTTCCCTACCGGACAGTACCACTTAGGAGTGGGGCCACGCACGCCTCTCTATACCTACCCTGCACACAAGAGCCCCTTGGAGCCCTGCCAGCATGCCACCCTCTGCGATCCACCACACCTGAAGGGACAGCACCTCTTCTCCCACTCCCCACCCCCACTGAGCCACATGTCACATGATACTAGCTGCAGTTCCAGGTCCTCCTAGCTGGACCACAAACAGGACCACGAGCCACTGCTTTCTCAGACTATCATCAGTCACCTGTTGCCATGAGTCCCTAACTTGTCAGGCATTGGGACCCATCGCTGCTGCTGACAGGCAGAATGAGTTCTGGAGGAGGCCAGGAAGCGAGGGCTCAGTTGGGCAGTATAGGTGAGACTCCATAGTCAATAGTCCCCAGTCTCCCTTGCTGTCACCCAACCTAGGGATGCTGCATACGACCTGCCTGGGAAAGCTCCTTTTGCTGGCTCCTCCCTCCTTCCCTACCAGACAGAAGATCTTCCCACATGCAACCCCCTTGCGTAGGTACCTCTCGGGATAAATATTGGGAAGAGCCTCTCTGAAGACTTCCCTCTGGAATTTAGTTCCACCCCATGGACTGACAAGAATTCTAAACTGATGCCAATCAAAGGACATCCTGATATCTTGGTTCCAATTACACAGCAGAGGTTGATTAAAAAGCTGCCTCTTTATCCGGCCGAGCAGCTTGGGGCTGAGACAACCATGGCTGTCCTTTGCTGACTGCCAGAGGACCAGGACCAGTGCTTTGCAGACAGCTGCAGTGCCATTGGTAAGTGGTCTGCACACCGGTCAGGGAAATGAGTCTGCTCTGAGACCCCCACCACATCATGACAGTGGGTGGTTTGCAATCAGGACCCTCTGGAGAGGCTTTCCCAGTGACAGGGCCGACCTGGGGCAGGGAAACACCAGGACACACCTGTTTCGAGGTCTGTTAGGTGCAGGGCAAAGTCGAAGCCACCACTGAGGATGCGCCGGCCACAGGGAGACCATCGTGCAGCCCGTACCGCCTCACTGTGCACGGAGTAGGTCTGCAGGCAGTGCCCTGAGTCCACGGCATTCCACACCTGCAAGGGAAACACAGAGAGGCAGCACCAGACACCGATGAGGAGGGCCTGAGCTCGGGGTCAGCAGGGGGCTCTCTGGGGAACTAGGTTCCTGTTATTCACATCAAAACAACAGCTAGAGTTGCTTCTCATTTCCTCATAAAAATATGTAGGCTTCCTTTTTCTGGGGCTAAGAAAACAGCAGTTCCTAGCTCCACTCCACCTTCACACCTGCTCCTACCTGCCGGCCACAGACAGGTCACAGTCCTGCCCCGTCTCCTGCAGCCTGCTTCTTGCCCTGGAACGGACAGAGCACATGGCCAGACCACAGTCAAGGGATCTCTTGAAGGCTGACTGAGACCCAGACAGAGGCCAGGCACAGAGTACATCTTCTTAGGGGAGGGGTCCTTCCCCCTAACCTTCATCCTGGCTTCCCATCAGGGAATGGGGCTCCCAGGAGAGTGTCCAGTACACAACTGACTCGTACAAGCCGAGGCAGGAGAGCTATAGTACCACGGCTGGCAGGCCTGGCGCTCAGAGGTGTTAGGCGCTGGTTTTCTTCACTGTCACTACAGGGTGAAGGAGACACACTGTAAACACCTCCCCTTGACATTGCATCTCGCTGGTCATGTGACAGATCTAGTGGCTCCTCACTGGGCCTCAGTCTCTCACTCCACAAACTAGAAATAAAAGCATCATCCTAGATAGGAGTGAGGCTGGAGCAGGAGACAGTTCTGCAGGAGGGGCAACAGGAGGGCTGCCGGACATGCTGGGCAGGGCTCATGGGGATGGGGGGGGCTTGCAGGAATGGGGGAGCTTGCAAAGATTGGGGTTCTGAAACAGCACGATTCCCTGAGTATCAGCAGCACCAGGTTTTCCTGAGTAAGTTCTAGAAAAGCCCAAACAAGCACACCCACGCACTTCCACAAACCTGCTCCTAGGGCAACTTCCATTAAAGATGAGCTAACTCTACCTGCCAAGTCCTGAAGGCTCTCCAAATGCAGCCAATCTGGAGTTCTGAAAGGTTTCCTGGAAGTATGTAAATGTCTAAGCATACACAAACAAGAAGTCATGAGAAGAAGGTCCCACAGAACGTGGGGAGGGCCCCCTCTGCTCTTTCCTTCCATGCCAGGGGTCAATAGCTAGGTCTCAAATTAAAAAGAATAAAACCAAGAGGCAGCAGTAGTTATGTTTTAAAACACAGAACTAACAGGAGGAGCAGCCAGAAGGCTGGTAAGTGCAGTGAGGATTGGCAGCGGGGCAGCAGAGCACAGAACGTGCTGCTTCTTCAGAATTATGTACAAGAAAAATTAAGTGAGCAAGTGAGCTCTGCAGGGCTCACACAGTTAGACAGTAAGAGGCCAACACCGTGTACACAGGACAGGCTGCATTTACAAAGTGTGATGTCATTTTCTAAGACGCATGAACTACAACATCATACTAATTAGGCAGGCTGGTATAAAACAACAAAAAATGAAAACAACAAGTGTTGGCATGTATGCAGAGAAATTAGAACCGCCTATACTGCTGGCAGGAAGGTAAGATAGTGTAGTCATGATGGACAGCAGCTTGGTGATTCCCAGACACCTGTAGGGTTACCATGAAACCTAGGAATTCCACTTCTGAGAATAAACCCAAACATCTGGCACTGGGGTCTCAAAGTTTTGTCTATTTATGTGGATAGAGGGTGGAAGTTGCCTACTTGTCCGGACAGGTGAGAGTGTAAACAAAATGTAGTCCACCCACTCAGTGGCGTGCTCTTAGATGGTGGTCCTGACAGCGGCCATAACCTGGAGGAGCCATGACCGCACTGCTCAGTGGGACAGGCCGGCCCCAAAAGGATGAATTCTGTACCGTTTCCCTCATGCTGCGCCCAAGTAGTCAGAATCACAGGCAGGAAACAGAAAGGCTGCTGCCAGGAGCTGGGGGAGTGGAGTGTGGGTGAAGTAAGAGGGTCCTAGAGGTGGACAACGCCAAGACCGCCCAACAGTATGAACCATATCCCTAAACCTGGCTACAGCGGTAAAGTTTGCTATATATCACACCATGTTTTTTTAAAGACACACATACACAAAATCTTGTTTACTCACGCATTTACAATAAGACCCCCAAACAAGCTCAAGATGGTTGTCACTCCCAGGGCTGCCAGGAGCTGTGACCGCTGCTCAGTATTTCCATTGAGACAGTGAGTGGCACGTGGGAGGAGCAGATGGGGAGGAAGAAGGCAGCTCTGAAACAATGGTGTCCAAATGTTTTCCTCTGCAAAGCTCTTCCATTACTCATTCAACAAACACTCCTAAGTGCTTACTAGCTAGCTGGGCACTGCTCACAGGAAACAACCAAAGTCAAAACTCTTGCCTTCCAAGAGTCGGCCTTGTGGTCAGGAAGACGGGCCCTACACAAACTAGCAGAATGGAGTGTAGCAGACACTAAGACTGATGCTCCAAGGTCAGCAAGGAAGGGGGTTCCAGAGTCAAGAAGGGGCTAAGGGGGGGGTGGGGGCCACGTTAGACCACTTTAAGACCTGAAGGGTGAGAAAAGAGTTCTGCCTGAGTATACAACAGCATGAAGACCAGTCTGGCCAGAGAGGTGAACAGGGTGTGGCAAGGAGGGATGTGGTGAGTGTCTCTATGGGCAGTAGAACATCTGGGGTCTCCTGGGGGAAGGAGGTAGCTGGCTCCCGCCGACAGGACCCCTTTAGCTGCCCTGCAGGGAGAAGATGAGGGGCTTATGCGGGAATTTGAGACAGAGGCAGCAAGAGTGGAGATCCATATGGGAGTTAGAAGCAATAGGAACCCCTTGGAGTAAAGCCAGTAGAGAGGCCAGAGAAAGGAGGACCACCTTAGGTCCGGGGCCTGAGCAGCAAGCAGAATGGCCAGCTCTAGGAGAAGCAAGGCCAGAGCTGAGCACTGAGTGAAGGAAGCAGGCCACGAGAAGGGAAGACTGGGAAGTCCCTGCCCCATACTTTTGCATAGAACACACTCACCTATAAACCTTGTGGGATGTGCAGTAAGATGTTGAGTTAGTGAGGAGGGAGAAGAAAAAGGAGAGGGTAGAAGAGCTGGGAGAGAGGAAAGGCAGAAGGCAGGGAGGCACATGGAGCAGACAGGGAACAGGGAGCATGGAAGGCATGGAAGGAAGAAGGCAGAAGAACTTAGACTCCAAGATGTCTGGGCCAAAAGCGCCACACAGTGCGCTAGGATTCGTGGGCAGAGGTGTCCTGCATGGTCCTGGGTCTAAGGAGACACAGAGCCGGTATAGGTGTGACAACCCCTCCCCCCAGGTAAAGACGCACACCTGTCTGCTGGTGCACACTGCTGAGGGCAGCCGCGGAATCGATGAGGACCAGTCGGTCCCGCCTTGCTATCAAGGGTGGAGGTGAGAGGAATCTTCCCAAGTGCTCCCCTAATTGAATGTTCACTGTCAGGCTTTAAAGATTAATTCCCAAACACTGCCGCAGCTCGGAGTGTCTGCCTTTTTTCAACCAAGTAATTAGAGATCCCAAACTGCCTTCACAGGATTAAGGAGCTCAGTCTACTGTCGAATGTTCTGAGATGGCTCTGTATATTAACTACAATTATTAACACGGTCTGTGTGTCCAGCCAAAGCCACAGATTTGACAAGAACATGGCGAGTAAACGCAGTAGGTTGGGTATCTGCACCCCGGGTGTTACCACTTCCACAACAGTTTTTCTGGGTCTTCAAAGACTGTCCAGCATGTTGCTTCAATCTTGGGCCATGCTCTTGACTGCCTTTTGGTTTGGGTTTTGTTTTCACTTTAATTAACTTGTCATCATTATTGGGAGGGGACACATGCATGCCACAGCAAACGTGTAGAGGCAGAGGACAACTCCGACAACTCAATTCTCTCGTTCCACCATGGGTTCCAGGGATCAAAGACAAATGGTTGGGTTGGTGGGCAAGCACCTTTACCTACTGAGCCATCTCAGAGGCCCTGTTCCATATTTTAAGAGATTTGTAACCTCCTTACAAAACATTCATACTTTACGAAAGTGAAAAAAAGGAAAGCCCTGTAGAGACCACTGTGATATGGTTGTTTCTTGGGTTACATGAGAAATAAGCATGGTCCACCAAAATGTATTTGTCAAAGACCAAAAAAAAAAAAAAAAATCAACTAAGAGTTGCCCATATCTCCACACCTGGAGGCCATGATGTCCCATTTCTGGGGGTGGCTGTTCTGGTGTATGATCCAGCCTCAGGAGATCCTCCTGCCTCACCAGCTTCTCCAGTCAGTCTTTACACAGTGGAGTATGTTGCCAGAGATGTTTCTACGGAAAGCCCTTACCAGTTGAGAGAGGTTCCCTTCTATTTACTCAACACTGAAAAACAAAAGCAAACAAACTGTTGTATGTGCCTGTGAATGTGTGTATGAGAGAGAGAGAGACAAAGAGACAGAGACAGAGATCTGCAAGTGTGAGTACAGAAGCATGTGTGCCATGAGAGTTCAGAGTTGATTGTCTCCTTCCACCATGAATTCCAGGGATCAAACTCAGTATCAGGCTTGCTTGGCAAGCGTTTTCATCTATGCTGAGTCATTGTACTGGCCCTGAAAAGTTGTTTTGTTTTGTTTTTTACACATATAATCAGGAATGAATGTTAGATATTGCCAAAATCCATCTACTTAAACGGTCTTATGGCTTTCTCTTTATAGTTAATCACTAATATTACAGTTCCACCATCAAGCACTGTACTGATTGCGCTTCAAACCCTACACTAAGCTCTCATTCCTGGGACTGACCCTGCTTAGTCATGATCTTTCAAGTGGATAGTTGGATGGATTTGCTAAAGTTTTTGTCAAAAATTTTTGCCAGTTCATCAGAGATATTGGATGGATGCTCACTTCTACTGTGTTTTTTTCTTGCCTTTGTCAGGAGGACTAGTTAGGGGAGGTACCCTCCTCTTTGACATTCCAGAATAGTTAGTGTAGCCACTGTAACATTCCTCAAACTGAACGGCTTGGACAACAGACACTGATATGGTACCGGAGGCTGGAGTTCTGAAATGAAGGTACCAGCAGTTCGAGTTGGGCCCCTCTGAGGGTGGGCTGGCTCCTTTCTCTTATGCCTAAGCCCGGCCTCCATGTCTGCATGCCAGTCTTCTTCCCTGTATGTCTGCCTCCTGATCCCCCTTCGATGGCCACCGGTCACACGGTATGACAGCCCATCTTATACCCTCATTTTGCAACAATTACCTCTGTACAGATTCAATCTCCGCATATGGTTATGTTGTGAAATACTAGGGGCTAGGACTTTGAAAGAAAAATTGAGGGTGACAGGGGTACGTGTAATTCAACCCACAGCAAATGGATACTCGTCTTCCTTAGATGTTTGTTAGAACTCATTAGCGAAGCCATTAGGGCCTAGAGTTTTCCTTGTGGGAACAGTTTGAACTAAAAATTCAATTATTTCCATAGATATGAGATATGTTTCTTCTTGGGTAAGCTTTTATTATTAGGGTCTTCTGGGGGATTATTCGTGTCACCCAAGTTGTGGCATTCATTAGCACACGCTGATCATGCATTACCTCTATAGCCTTTTAATATCCGTAGCAGCTATAATTAGCATACTCTAATCATCTCTCATACTGGTGATTTGTGTCTTTTCTCTATATTCTTGATTCTAGTTAACAGCTTATAACATTCATTCATCTCAGAGAACCGCCTCCTGAGCTAGGTGTGGTGGCTGCTCCTGTAATTCCACACTCAGAGGAGACCCAGTCAGAGTCACTGGGAGTTCAGGGTCAGCCTGGGCTGCAGAGAAAAGAAAAAGAAAGGAAAATGGGGCCAGAGAGATGGCTCAGCAGGCAGGAGCGCTTGTCGTGCAAGCCTGACAACCTGAGTTTGATCCCCAGAACCCATGGCGGAAGGAGAAACGACTCCTGAACACTGTCCTCTGACCTCCACATGTGCACCGTGACACATACACTCCCATGTGTGTCATACATGCAACACACACACTACATAGACGTCTAAAATTTTGTCAAGAAATGAAAAGGGCATTTTCTCACTAGCTGGTCTTCTCTGTTGCTTCCTCTCCTTCTACTTGAGGCCCTCTGCTCTGCCCTCCTTTATTGATTTGGACTCAGTTGCTGGGCCTTTCCCGGTGTTAAGTGGAAGCTGAGGTCACTGAAAACTTTCCCCTAACGACTTAAGCACTTGGTGCTGCAAACCTGCTGCAGTAGTGTGCTTGTCTGCACACTCCCTCAGAACACTTCCTACGACAGGGGCTTCTGAAACGTTCGGCACTCTTGCATGCTGGACCACCGAGCCACACCCCAAACTGACCTTCAGCCATAGGAAATGTGTCCAGTTCCCAAATATTAGGGAATTTTCCAGTGGTCTTCATTATTGATGTTTTTCATCTAATCCTATCCCAGGAAATCAACTGTAAATGATTTTGATATCTCTGAATTTCTCAGAGATTACTCAGTTTCACAGCCACACCATGGTTATCTTGGTGGATATTCCACGTGTGCCTGAGAGGAATGTGCACTCTGTTGCTATGATGCGGACAGTAGCATGGATGTCAATCAGGCCAGCTGGTGGCAGGGCTGTCCAGGTCCTCCACATCTAAACTAGTTTTCTGTCTATGTGATCTACTGATTATTGAGAAAGTACTGGAAGTTTTCGAGCCGTTAGTGGGTTTTATGTTCATAGATCCCATCCAGGCAGCTCTACTTCATGTGTTTTAGGGCACTCTTATTCTGTATGTATATAAATATCTATGTGTCTGGTGTTATGCACCTTGGGGGATGTGCTGTGATGAACTGATCCCTCCTGTTATTATAAGATGACTCTCTTTATCCCTGTAATATTTCTGCTCTGAAATCTGCTTTGCCTGATATTTATATAGCCATGCAAGCTTTCTTTTATTACTGTTAGTATTGCTTATCTTCCTCCATCCTTTCAACTTAACCTTTTTCTGTTTTTATATTTAAGGTGGGTTTCCTGCAGGCACTGTATAATTGTGTGCTGCCTTTCTATCCAACCAAACAAGCCTTGTCTTTTAAATGGAGTGTTTAGACCTTTCCACCTGCTTCTGATAAGGTTTAAATTTTTTTGTTTAACCAATGCATTGTTTTTTCCTCATTCCCTGTGCCTCTTTTCAATCTTTTGTTATTTCATTATACTTCCCATTGTTGGGACCCATAACCATAAACCTTTCTCTGTTTGTCTTATTATTAGTCACTTTAAGGTTCCCAGCACACATCTTTAATTTACCCTGACCTACTCTCAAGTCACAACACCACTTGCCTTATAAGAACAAGAAAACAATGCAACCCGTTTCCCCATCTTTCATTATGTATGTTACAACTCTACATATTACTGCATGCTGCATTAAATTTTACTTCCAATGGTCACTTGTCATTGAAAGTAATTTTTAAATAAGAACAGAGTGTTTACATTGCCTCCAATGTACATTGGACACTCACCATCCCTGGGACAAATGGAGAATCCCACCCAACATCAGTTTCCCTCTGCCTCACAAACTCCCTTTCCTAATCAAAGTTTCCCATAATGCAGACTTGTTAGCGATGCATCATTTCAGCCTTTAAGTGTCTGAGCAAGTATTGCATCTTTGTCTTTTCAAGACCTTTCTCTGGGGATTGTGAGCAAAGGTTCCTGAAATGACCTCACCTTCCAATGAGCCTTCTGCAAGGCTGGTCCACTGCTAAGACCTTCGGTATCTGTGGAGAGGTTGGAATGTTAAAGACCCAGAGCCTAGTCACAATTTATCTCCGGCTACCTTTCCTGCTTTTGTGTGCAACCTAATGTCCTTGTGAGTAATGGGTGAAATCTTTTGGAATGTATTAACCTACCACTAGCTTTTGCTAACCCAAAGATTAAGAAACCATCTGAAGCCTAGAGCAGAGGCTCCCCTTGGCTTAACCCACCAACATGACACTGTCCTGACTTATGACTTTCTTTGCCTTGTTTCTATAAAAACCCAGTCATGTGAGAACATGAATTTGGGGCAGCCTGCATCTGTGTTCCCATGCCATGGACATGCTCATCTTTATCTCAATAATAAGTAATAAATCTTACTCCCACTGAGATGAGAGTTGTGTTTGGTTTTATGTTTTTTAATTTGTGTTTTCATATTTTTCTATTCTCATTTGTTTATTTTTTTTATTTATTTCTGTTATGTGGATGAGGGCTTGCCTGCACATATGCCTGTGCACCGCATGCATATCTGGTGCCTGAGGAGGCCAGAGAGAACATCAGAGCCCCCTGGAACTGGAATTACATGGCTGTGAGCTGCCATGTGTGTACTGGGAACCGAACTGGGAACCGCTGGGAATAGCCAGCGCTCTTCACTGTTGAGCCAACGCTCTAGTGTGTGAGTTGTGTTGAAGTATCAAATTCTCACTCACAGTGGCTTGAGTTTCTCTTCTCTGCTTTATAATTGAATTTCTTCTGGTATTAACCTTTGTTCCTCTGTATACATTGTGTCTTTTTCTCCTTTTAAGATTTCTAAGTCAAGGATGCATGAGGACCTAAGTCTGAATCCCAAGAACTAATGTAAAGGTCGGTGCAGCAGTGTGTGCAACCCCAGTGTTCCCTGCCCGGTAGCTGGGCAGCCACACACAACAGTGAACAAAAGACCCTGTTTCAACAGTCTCAATCAAGAGGGAAGGCGAGACCCAACACCTGATTGTCCTCTACATGTGTACCCTAGTGTGTGCGTACACACACACATAATTTTTGGGGGGGGATGGCGATGATTAGGGCTGTCCCTGAACCTGCTACGTACCAAGCTGGCCTTAAACTCAGAGGTCTGCCTGCTTCTGCCTTCTGAGTGCTACAAATAATCTATTTTTTTTAATAAAAAGATTTTTCCAGCCATGTGTTGTGATGCACACCTGCAACCCCAGTACTTGGGAAGCTGAGGCAGGAGGAGCTCTAGTTCAAGGCCAACCTGGGCTACACAGTGAGACCTTGTCTCATTCTCTATATGTGGCCCTTACTTTTAAACATTTTTTTCTCTGAGAACATTCATTTCATGCGTATTAGGAGACTGAGGTTGTCCCAGGGCTCAGTGATGCTTGTGTGTTCACTCGGCATGTTACTCTGATAGACTGTTAACGGTCCTCAGGTCTGTAAATGGTTGCAGCTGTAATTCCTAACCCAGTAATCTCCTACAATGTGTTGTTGTTGTTGTTGAAAACTGTTTCTGTCTCTCGAAGTTCAAGTCAGAGGATCACTTGTAGGAGCTGGCTACCCTGTGGGTCCCAGGTTGTCAAGCCTGGTGACAAGCACGAACCCACGAAGCCACCTGGCTGCTGCTGGGTGTTGTCATCCACGTGTCTCTTGTCTAGCATGCCCGTAGCTCCTCTTCTGGAAGAGCGGAGTATGTTACCATGCTTCACGGTGTGCTGTTCCTCTGCGGCACTCCTGCGTCTGGACCTCTGCAGAGCTCCTCTCCTTCCCCTACTCTGCCTTGTACTCCTTCCTCGGTGCTGGGCAGAGTGAGTTTCTGTCTTCCCATAAAGATTTTTAAGATTGTTCTGGAACATAGTTAAATTCTTGGAGACAGCAGGCTCCGTACCAGTACAGTTCTCTAGCCCACCACTCCCCAGATGCCGCCCAGAAGTTGACTCCCGACCCACCTCAGCTACTTGGGGACATCCCAGGACTAGGGTTTCTCCTCTTCTGCTAACCTGGAAAGTCCCCAGAGCAATAAGAGAGACAACTGAGTGCTTGTCTTGTTTGTCCACACTGCCCATGTTCCTGAAAACCACTGCACTGCACACTTCGTTGAATACGGGGCTAGAAACCTGGTCTCTATTCCTCATCAACCAGGAGCACTGATCTCCGTAAGGAACTTAGAAATTGGGCCAACAAGATGGCTCAGCAGGTAAAGGTGCTTGCTGCCAAGCCTGTTCGATTAAAGTTTGATTCCCAGAACTCACATGGTGGGAGGAAAGAACTGACTCCTTCAAGTTGTCCTCTGATCCCCACACGTGCACCATGTGAGTGAGCATATGCATGCATACACTCATGTGCACAAGCACACACATACACACACACACAAAAAAAAAAAAAAAAAAAAAAAACTGCAATTTCAAAAAAGTTTTGAGATACTTGGAAATCACTGTCATTGTTCAGCTGTCCCTTTTGCTTGGTGAGTCATTACTCCTTCCGGACCATACCCCACTGTGATCAGAACTCCTTTGATTTATGCCAACCTCAAGAAAGCAGGATTGGAGCTGGGAAGCGCGTGTACCCTGAACTCCTGTAGAGTAGTCAGTGTCAGAGCCCATGAGATCGCTCTGGCCTACTTTTGCAGGCTTGTCTAGTTCTAATTCCTACAACCTACTGCTTGGAGAAAGGGTGTTAGGACTCCAGTGGCAATTGTGGATTTGTTCTGACTCTCCTTCTGTGAAAACTGCTCTCAAGTACTCGGACATCCTGCTGTCTGGTGTGTGTGTGTGTGTGTGTGTGTGTGTGTGTGTGTGTGTCCCTCAAGTACTCGGACATCCTGCTGTCTGGTGTGTGTGTGTGTGTGTGTGTGTGTGTGTGTGTGTGTGTGTGTGTGTGTCCCTCCAGTGACAATCTCTTCCTGGTCAGCCTTCCTCTCCTCTTCATGTTCACTGTCTATTTCTTTCTTTAGTCTGTTTACCCTTACCCTGGTTCTCCCTCTCCTGCCAAAGCTATACCACTTCTCAACGCACAGTTTGCTCTTCTTCCTAATGCACTTTTTAAAAGATTTTTAAAAACATGTATGGGTGCTTTGCCTGCATGAATGTCTGTGCAACACAGAGGCCAGAAGAGGATGGCAAATCCCTTGGAGCCAGAGTTACAGATGGGTGTGAGCTGCCATGTGTGTGCTGGGAATCGAACCTAGGTCCTCTACAAGTGAGCTGGTGCTCTTAAACACTGAGCCATACCTGGTCTAACTTTTGAATCCATTCTAGCCATCTCTTTTCAGTGTCTCATTTACTTCATTTAGTGTAGTTGTTGATGGAATCGGGTTTCTATTTGCTGCTTGTTTTCTTTTTACCACGCCTTTATTCTTGGCTTTCTCCTCTAGTGCCTTTTTAAAATAACTGAATAGTTTGTAATTCCATTTTACTTAGCTCCTGGCCTTTTAGCTATCTCTTTACATTATCTCTTTAGTGGTTGCTCTGGGGATTATAATATACATCCTTAATGTCTTGTCACCTTCTTGCAAATAAGATTGCACCATTCCCATACACAGTGCAGAACTTTAACTGGCTTCTACTAAGCCCACCGTTCACCCTGGAGCATTATGTATTGTATTGATATGTGCCATAAACCACACAGTGCAGCACTGTCTGCCTTCAACAGTTATGTGTGTTTTTAATTTAAGGTGAAATGATCTTTCAGAAACCTACATGCACATGCCTGCTTGTGTCCTCCAGTCCTGCTGCAGCCTGACTGCTGTCACCCACCTGCACCCTGAAGAACTTCTAACACCACAGGCAGTGAAGTCCCAGAGTCTTCATTTACCCAAAACACATTAATCTCACCTTCATTCATGACGGACACTGAACCACAGCTAGGCAATTTGGAAGTTCAATCAGCACTCTGGAGGCACTGTCCCAGTCTCTGGACACCACAGCTAGACAGTTTGGGGGTTCAATCGGCACTCTAGAGGCACTATCCCAGTCTCTGGACACCACAGCTAGACAGTTTGGGGGTTCAATCGGCACTCTAGAGGCACTGTCCCAGTCTCTGGACACCACAGCTAGACAGTTTTGGGGTTCAATCGGCACTCTAGAGGCACTGTCCCAGTCTCTGGACACCACAGCTAGACAGTTTTGGGGTTCAATCGGCACTCTAGAGGCACTGTCCCAGTCTCTGGACACCACAGCTAGAAGACAGTTTGGGGGTTCAATTGGCACTCTAGAGGCACTGTCCCGGTCTCTGGACACCACAGCTAGACAGTTTGGGGGTTCAATCAGCACTCTAGAGGCACTGTCCCAGTCTTTGGACACCACTGTTTCTGGTAAGGGATCAGTGGATTTCTACCACAACTCTCCTTGGGTGAGAGTCATTTTTCTCCAAGATCAAGATTTTCACTTTAACCTGCAGAAACCTGAGTGTGATGTACCCTGGTGAGGTTCTCCTCGTGCCTGTCCTGTTTGGGATTTGCACTCAATTGTTTTTCTTTTCTATTAACAGACTTGAGAAATATCCTGACACTTCATATTCAAGGTATTTTTTTTCTTCCTTGTCATCTGAAGCTTCCCCTGCTCATATAATCGATTTTACAGCACTGTCCACAAGTCTCTGGGCACCTCCTCTTTCTCTCCTCCATTTCCCCCTTGGTTTTTAGGCTGCACAGGTTCCAGTGCCCATCTTCCTGTCGTCTCCACTCTACTGCATGGCCCAGGGGTGCCGTCCTGACTTCAGACACTATTGTTCCGTGCTGGTAGCATTCCTTACTCATCGGTTTGATTTCTCTGCTAAGCGTTCTTATATTTATTTATTGGAGGTGGTTTCCTTTATGTACCTATGCATATCTATGATGGTGACTTGAAAATACTTGTTGGCTAATTTCAAAACCTGGGTCATCATGGGAATACGACTGTTTCTGGAAGTTCCATTCTCCCTTTGCGGTTGCTGTGGCTGTCCTCAATCCCACCCACTGCCAAGTCAGCCACATTGTAGTTCTTTTACCCAACTTTTTGGCACTGGGCTTGCCCACAGGTGAGAGCACACCAATGCAGGAAAGCAGTGCCATCTTCCGTCGACTTTTGTGTCCCTACGGTACTTTCAGGGGACATCATGACTGCACACTGTTGACAGTCACTAGCGATGAGAGGGACAGTCCAGCAGGTACCCTGCTTCACTGGCCAAAGCCAGGCCTAAGCTCCAGTTTAAAGCCTATGTTTTACTCTGGAGAGTGCTGGCACTTGTCGGCACTTGACCTAGTTCCCTGGCCCTCACACCTGCTCCACACATACTCCAGGATCTTATTACTTACGGAAACATCTTCTCCACACCCTAAAAAAATATTTAGGATAGTTGGGGAATAGAGGTGTTATTTTCTAGGGTGCATCATTACATCACAGATAACAAGAAGGCTCATGGGAATGCACAAATGGTTATCCACCGCAGGAACAAGAGTGGGACTATACTGCAGTAGGTCCCATCTCCTCCACGGCACAAATGAGAACACTGAGGCACATACTTGCTTTACTCTCTGACAGCTTGAGAAGACTGCAGGGCGCTTCTAACTGACCTGGGCAATCTCATGTGAGTTCCTGAGGGCAGAGTACCCCAGCCGCTACCTGGGTGACAAGGGTCTCGCATTTGCTCACACAGCAAGAACAAGACCAGTGTCTTCTTACACCAGCCTCCGACCCACTTCCTAAAATGTCCTAGATGCTACAAGATGCAAGGTTTCCCAGAGTATGGGCTGAGGATAAACTTGACTAGAATCTGTAAGTACTGGAGCATCCATTACACAGAGAATTCCAAGCACTTACTCTCTCTATTCAACAGCATCAGAACCAAGGACCGAGTTTTAAATGTCAACAGAAGATGTAAAGGGCAAAGGAGAGAGACAAACAGAACACTCCAGAGTGGGAGGTGGGGTGTGGGGAGATCACCAGGGACACCTGCTTGACAGTGGCCTGCAAGGTCCCCAGCAGGTGACAGTAGGGGACACAGTAGTATTGGGAGTCCCCTTTCCTAAAGCTCTGCATCTTGAACCTTCTTCTGAGAGGAAAAAAACAAACAAACAAACAAGCCCAAAAACTGTCTTGCTTACCACCTCCCAGTGACGTGGGTGTTTTGAGCAGGAATGCTTAGAATGCCTTTAAGGACTGGCAGCCAGAATTAACTAGGTCCTTCCCAGAGCCGCGTGGAATAGGTGTTATCCACTCCCCCTGCCCAGAGATGGAAAGAGTTCAGCAGATGGTGTTGGCTGTACACAGTTAAGAATGTGTTTAATACCAGAACTATATCTATTTAATGATGAGTGAGAAGGAACTGGGCATGGAGGGAGGTGCACATTTGTAATCCTAGCAGCAGGGAGCTGAGAACTGAGTTCAAAGCCGGCCTGGTCTGTACAGGAAGACAGCATATTGAACAAAAGGATTAAAGTAGGAGGTATTTTCCTGCAGTTAAAACTTGTTGGATGCAACAATGCTTCGGCGTGTACCCTCATCCCAGTCTATGGCCCACAGCAAGCAAAGCCATCTTGAGTTGGAACCCATTCCGTCTCTCCCTGCTGAAAACTCTTGAGAGGTTTTCATCACATGCTAAAAATCCCTGTCAGGTGCCCTGCCTCCTATGACCAACTTCCACACAGGCCACCTTCTCCAGCCATGGTCTTTGCACCCTCCTGCCCCTCACTTGAAGTACGTCTCTCCTGCTCTGCCTGATTGATCCCAACCCCTTCCTCACTTCAGGTGAGACACTTCCTCCAAAAAGCCCTCCTAATCTCCCCAGGCCAGGTGAAGACCCAACCGAGGCTTTCATGGCTATGTGCTTCCCTCCTCTCCCCCAGGCTGAGGTAAGAGGGTGCAGTTAGCCTCCTCTACACTCTGCTTCTCACACCACCTCCAGTGTGTCACCTATAACATCTCCGGATTAAGAAGAAATACATGCATTGTTAATGAGGACCCTCACTGCACCTCTTAGACTGTGGTTTAGACTCCCATGAGACACGCTGCCGGGCACTTACCTAGCTAATGGAGTCTCACCCTCTGATATGGCTGTGACTAGACCACTTTATAGATGAAGGGGCACAGACTCTCAGTGGAAGGCATTTGTCCAAGTTGTACAGTGAGCTAGGAGGAGGCCAGGGCATGTGGACAGAGTACTCCTGCTTCTCATCTGGGAGGCCTCCCCCCGTGTCCACAGTTGGGCAGCTGAGAACGTGCAGAAAGGAGACAGAGGATGACACTGGGTCTCACCCTCACATTCAAACACAGGCAAGAGCTCAAGCCTGCTAGCAGTTTCACCCCGGCACGCTTCTGTGCCTGTTGTTCTTCCTGGGGATCCCACTGAACATAAAATTGTCATCCTGCTTCCACTGCTTAACGGCTTCTAGTGTTCATAAAATCCCATTTTCAAAGGTGTTGTTCCTCATCAATTCCGGAATCGGAGAGCACAGCTATGGCGGGAGCCTTGAACTTGACCATTTTCCCCTGGTGCCAACAGCTACATGCACACAGCAAGAGGATGTAATGGCCTGATTTGGCATGGTGGGAAGGAGTAAATTGCTTGAGTCTGTGAAATACATTACCTCAATCTCACAAATGGTTTCTGAAAATCATTAGGCTGCAGAAACATCCTCTGCAAGGCCCGCTTTTGCTGCCTTCCCCACCCGCTCAGAGCCACCCAGTCACTGCTTCAATTCAGAGTGCTCAAGCCTGCGTGTAGCAGGCTGAGGCTCTAGCCTGGGGTTACCCACAGCCTGGACCCTCATGAACGGCAACAAGGTGTCCGCAGCTACCTAGTAGCAGAAAAAAAAAAAGGGGGGGGGGTATGAAAGCTGATGAGACTTGAAAAGCAGCCCCTTCCTGCCTGGGACCCCCACCTCACACACGTGGTGACCCACATGCCACCACCCAAACACTGCAGTCCACACACTTGACCTGTCCACACACCATGATCATACACCTCCTCCCCGACCTAGAAACAATCTTCGAAGACTCCCTCGCTACGTAGGGTTACAGGTCCCTCATACATCTGTTCCTGAGAAACAATCTCCAAGTCCACAGGGATAGCTGGGAACTAGCTGAATGGCTTCCAGCTCACCCAACACGAGGCAGCACAAAGCTCATGGCCAGGCCTGGGATTCCTTCGGGATAAACATGCATTGGACCCTCATTCTATGTACACATCAGCTGGTGTCACCACGATGTGAAAGTGTTGAATATATCTGTATGCTTATGTGGCTTTGTTCTTCCCATAAGAGTTCAGCAAGTGACCTAAAGGACTAGGCTTGGTCATGGGATGGGTGACATGTCTAAGGCACCTATGGTCATGGATTTCTGTGGTCTTGCAACCTGCAACTGACAGAAGAAGTGTGGCTGGAGAGTAACGGGTAGGAGCCCCGGAGCTGTGCCAGTGCGACAAGGTCTCACTTGTGAAGGCGGCGCAGCCCTTGCAACGTGGTGTGAACAACCCCTGTATAACTGTGGAGGTCATGTTGTCCATCATTTACTCTTAACCAAAGCTTTCAGGTGTGGTACATGACTTCTAGATTTTTTATTTGTTTGCATGTACGTATGTGTACACATATGGACATGTCACAGCACATTGTGTGGCAGTCAGAAGACAGCTTGCCAGAATCAGTTCTCGCCTTCCATCATGTGGGTTCTAAGGACTGAACTCAGGTCATCATTCTTGGCAGGATGCACCTTCACCTGCTTCGCCATCTCGTTGTTGGCCCCCAGATTTTCTACAACAGGAAAAGAGCCTGTTAAAAGCACTGCTGAGGGGTCATTTTTAGGTTGCTGTCTTGAAATAAGTCAGCAGCAGCACTGCGTTTCTCACTAGTGGCAGGAACTCACTCCTCAGCAGACGCTGGTCCCCAGCACTGACGGTGCACTGGCTGCAGCTATCTCTTCCGAATGCCCTCAGAAGCCCAGGAGCAATGGCCCACAGTGCCCATGAGCTTCTCCAGATTCTGGTGGCCTTACAGCTAGCTACCCCATCCCATCCAATGAGGAGGAAGGCAGGATGCAAGACTTGAACAGCTAACAGAAGGCTCTGATTGTTCTTGGAGCCTCCTTATCATTTACCTGGATGACCAACTTAGAAGCCTTTCCCTTCCCTTGGTCTCACCCAGGCCCACCTCATGTCATCACAGAGGGGCAATGCTGAGTCAGGACCATGAACCCCTGCTGCTCCAACCATTCACAGGAGAAGGCAGTCTGCCAGAGTGGTAATACTCAGTTAAGCCTTCAGTTTGCCTCAAAATTAAAAGTATTTTTAAATAAATAAATAACTAAGACTGGGGATATATTGCTTGGTATGCTTAAGATTCTAGGTTTAATACTCTGTGTGTGCGTGCGTGTGTGCGTGTGCGTGCGTGTGTAAACCCTCTTGTGTGGAGATGTAAACCTCTTGTGAAGCCACTGTGGCAGACATCACAGACAGAAGAACAAAGCTGAGTCTCTGAGGCAAAATTTTATTAGCACCTTGAAGGAGTTCCATATCATTTTTCTTGCAGTAAACATGCAAATCTGGCATTCAAAACAGTCTAAGTTGCTTTATTCTGTGCTTATTTGCATGACTTTTAATGGCAAACAGTAATAAAGTGTAACCGAATCCTCTAATCCTGAATGCGTCAGCCTTTGCTGCGGGGAAACGCACGGATAATAGACTTCAAAGTCTCTAGGGGGACTTGGAGGGCAGAGCTTGGAGATGGCTAGAAGACATGGAACAGTACCAGAGCGACACAGGACAGCAGAGAGGGCACAGGAGCCTGCGTCTCCAGGATGCCTGAGGGTCTGACCGTCTGCTCTGACCCCTTGACCACGAGGCCACGCCTCTGAACCTCCATTCCTGCAGGCAGACAGGGTGTTCTGTTCCCAGGGCCATGGGGGCACTTGAGCACATAAAGCAGCAACGACGATGGCAAAGCACCACAGAAGCCATAATTAGCTCTTGGCTCTTTCCCAGCCTTCCCTGCCTGCTGCCAAAATCTGTGTTGGTATACACAGGGCTGTGGGCCAAAAAGCACGGCAGGGAGGGGGAGATGAGGTGTCTCTTGCTTCCTTTAAAGTGGGGCCACCAGCACGAGGGAGTGTACGTATGTCCTTGGTTTAGACCCAAAGCCAATACCAAAGCCCCAACAGAAGGCCAGTTTAAGCTCTCCTTAGCGAGATGTGGCAGATCTACAGGCATGTGCAAGAAAGGTGGGTACTTACTCAGGCCTCACCTGGGATGGACACCAGTGCTTTTTACCACATGCTTAAAAGGTATTTGTCCTACCCTTCCCTGGGGCAGCTCTCCCGATTGATGAGCTCATCACAGGCACAGCCCCAAGCTGACCAGAAGGGAACCACCACTTTCAAAGGATCAGTACAGCCACCAGCCAGAGCCCTGAGGCTCTCTTTCCATGTGTTCAAAATTTATCAAGACATACTATGATGGGCCTGACAGGCAACCCCAGCTAGGGTGGAGGCAGGGTGTCTTCTTCCTGGGGACACCTTTGTGGTGCCCAGGTAGGCCCAGGCTTCTTGTTCTGGAGATTCACCCGGAGCCTCAGTTCCTGGGAAGCAGGTAACTTCACTGTTAGAGGTGGCCAGGAGGATGAGCGTGCACAGAGCTTTGCCCCATTATTACTCATGCACCATTCAGTGAGCAGATATTCCTCACGCCTTCCAAAGGCCCCCGCTTCACATCAGCCTGCAGCACTCCCAATTAATGAGAGAACAAATTAAACTGTCATTACTTTGGTTTAATTCTGTAATTAAAGAACTTCAAGAGGCGACAGGCTCTAAATAATGCATGCTTTTGTCAGAGGAGTGTGGAGTTCTGGGCAGAGGGAAATAAATAAATAAATGGGGAGAAGCTTTAAGGAGAGGGAGAAAGCATAGAGATGAGGTGCGGCAATGATGTTTACCCCAAACATCGGAGGAACAACTAGCGACAGCTGAAGGACTCAATTTGTTTTTGAATTAAGGCTTCAGCTCTCAGGAACGCGGGAACGTGCGGCCCCTCCCCTCGGCGCATCTGCCATAAACAGGGATGGCGTCGGGAGTAATTCAATCGGTGGCTTTTCCAGTTGACGAGGCAAAGCACAGCAGTCATTCTGACATCTGCTTCTTGTGACTCTCCTTTTTATGTCAGTTCAGGGGAAAGAGAAATAAAGGGGGGGAGGGAACGCATGTGGCACGTAAATTTTTTTAAATGTGTGTCCCTCATCCAGCAGATCACGCAGCTGCCACATGCTACAAACCTAATGAGGCTGTTACATGCAGCTGGGGAGAGAGACTGGCTGGACAGGATTCAAACCCAGCTCGGGGCACCCTGCCCCAGGCAAGAAGATACTCCACTGAGCACACCCAGCCTCCAAGTCCCCCAATGTTGTGGGACCAGGACTCAAGGAGACAGGTTGCAGGGGGCATGCCTGTGCCCTGGTACACAATGCAGGAGGCCTGAATTAGGAGCCAGCACCCAGGCCTGCAACTCCAAATTAAATAAGTTACTGGGATGTTTTCTTCTTGTCAAGCATTAATGTTTTCATAAATCCCATCCACGGTATAATTGCTGTGTCCTGATTCTCTGAATCACATAAAGAAATGGTATTCAGACACAGCCTCCGTTTATGTTTCTATTAGCCACAGAACCCAAAGGATGAAACATTATTAAATGGGACTTTTGTTTCCCCTGCTCTATCTCTAAGTTCCAAGAACAGTTTGGAAGTTTCCCTGAAAAGGCTGGCAGTGTGTTTAGTACACAGAAAAGCGGCTGTTTTACCAACTGCACTTTTATCTAATTACTGCCCCAGCAACATCCATCCTGCCAGCCATGGGATTAAGAAGCAAAAGAAATTAAGCTGACGGGAAAGGCGCTGAGCAACAGGCTGAAGGAAGGGATGGATCTAACTTCAAGACCATGCTGTTAGGGCAGCAGAGACAGGTCAGTCTATGCAGGTTGTCTGGCACATGAAGTTATAGGGACATAAACGCACTCTTGAAATACTGAAGGAGTTCTGAGTCACACTGCAAAATGTGGCAATTTCCCCCTGCCAGACTGGAAGCCCCAGCCTCTGGCTTACAGTCACCTACCCAGTACTTACTAGACTGTCAGGCGTTCACAGTAAACGCCTACCGAATCCTGGCATAGTGGCTTAGTGAATGAAGTATTTGACTACATCTGGGTCCATCTAGAGGCAGTGTGAGGAGCCCACTGTCACCGGGCAGGGAGCATGCAGACTCAAGGCTCCTGAGTTGTCAGAGGAGAGTTCAGGCTGCCCAATAAAGGAATTTCCTCCTGTCCCCTAAACAGGCCACAGGGAACCCCAGAGCGGCAGGGACCTGCACTCTGCCCTGAAAAAGAAACTTCTTAGCAATAAACAAGGAAACTGAGGAACAGACCTCAACAGAACAGGAATTCTGTATCACAAACCTAAAGCCAACAGTATACTGAGTGGAGAAAAGCTGAATTTGCTCTCAAAATTGGGAAAAAGACAAGAGTGTCCACGTGACCGTTCTCATTCACTATAGTGCTTACAGACTTAGCACAAGCAAAAAGGCATGAGAAAGAAAGAAAGAAAATGGATACAAACCAGAAAGGAAGAAGTCAAATGCTCTCAGTTTGTAGACATTATCCTATTCTTAAAATGATCCTGAAGAGGCTACCAGGAACTCTAAGATCTGATAGACCTCAGCAGAGTAGTAGGATAAAAATCAATACACAATATGAGTGGTTTTCTATACACCAACAACACATATGCTGCAAAAGAAACTGGAAAATACATTTTCAAAACTGCTCAGCATCCTTATCCATGAAGAAAATGCTAATTAAAACAGCTCTGTGACTCCCTAGGTAAGAATGGCTAAAATCGAGCAAACAGACAAATGCTGGCAAAGATGTGGGGGATTACTCACTGCTGGTGAGGGTATGAACTGGTACATTCTCTATAGAATCAGTATGAAGGTTACTCAAAAACCAAAGACAAGAACACGGTATGACCCAGCTACCCACACCTGGTTCTATCCCCAAAGGAGTCTACATCAGAATACCACAGAGAGCCCTGCACATCGATATTCGTGGCAGAACTGCTCACACTAGCCAGACAGGAAAGTAGCCTCTATGGCATCAATAGATGAACGGAGAAAGAGAACGGCTGTCAAAGCGCCTGTACACGGCAGGGGGTCCTGAGCTTAGATCTCAGGACCGTGTATAGTAGTCAGCTTCTGTAAGCCCAGCTCTCCTATAGTGAGATAGGAGGCCGATACAGAAGAACCCCAGGAGTCTGTGTGCCAACTAGGCTGGTGTACAGCAGAGAACAAAAGAACCTGACTCAGGTAAGGTGAAAGACAAAGACTGACACCCAAGGTTGTCCTCTGACCCCCTAGCAAATGCACAACAGCATGCACAAATCTGCACATACGCACACACTTACAAACAAAAACTTTTTAAAAGGGGTGTGTGTGTGCGCGCGTGCACGTGTGCGTGTGCGCGTGCACATGTGCGTGTGCACATACAATGGAGTTTATACATCTGTAAAGAAGAATGAAATGGCCAGGTGTACTAGTGCTCTCCTTTATCCCAGCACTCGGGAGGCAGAGGCAGGCAGGTCTCTGATGAGGCCAGCCTGGTCAACACTGTGAGTTCCAGAACAGCCAGGGCCACGTAGTGAGACCCTGTCTCCGAGGGGAAATGAAATTTGGTCACTTACAGGAGAACGGACAGAACTGGGGATTCATTAGGTAAAATTGGCCAAAATCAGAAAGCCAGATCCTGCATGTCTTCCCATATGTAAATCTAGGTTAAAATAGAAAAGTAGGAAGGGGCCCTGTGGGAGGGTCTGAGGGAGTGAGAAGGGAAACAAGCGAGCATGGTCAGAAGGAGACGGGTGCTGCACATCTGCTCTCATGTGCAAACTACTTTCTAGTTGTTTGGTTTGGGTTGGGCTGGGATTTTGTTTTGGTTTTTGGTTTTTTTTGGTTTTTTGGTTTTGGTTTTTGGCTTTTTTTGAGACAAAGTCTCACTATATAGTCCTGTCTGGACTGGAACCTCCTATGTAGATCAGGCTGGTTTGGAAAATACAGAGATCTACCTGTTTCTGCCTCCCAAGTGCGGGGATTAAAAGAGCACCTGAAATGTGTGTGTGGAGTGAGAAAAACAGAAGGGGACCTTTCAGGGACAGGACCCAGAGAGAAGGAAACAAAATTAGGTAAATGAGGGAGGGATCAGCTATGAGCTCGTATAATCATATACATATATAAAATATAATGAAATCCATTTTTTTATACATTAACCAAACATGATTCTTTACACTTGCCTCCTGTCCTGGTTCTCTGTCCACTCAGTCTGACACGCCTATCCTGCCCCAATAAGAGCATGTGACCACTCCCATCCAAATCTTCCTGTGCCCCCACTCTGCCATTATGGATCCCAACCCCATACCTTAGAATGTGGCACACAGTAGGAACTCTGTTAACTAAGTGATGACTAAATGGGTCATTGAACATAGTACCTCCTATGTGTCCATGATGGTGATGCCAGAATGTTCTGGAAAACAAGCCGGAAAGCAGAATCTTGTCTCTGGCCTGGTTTCAAGACCAAATCAGGCAGGGCTCTGTCTGCCTTGGCTGATTAAAGAGATGAACAGGAAGTAAACACAGGCTGTTTATTGGCCCCACACCGAGTCCTCTCGAAATGCCAGGGACCCAATACTTTGACACAAATTCAGCAACAGCATCTTTAATCATTTCAGGGTTAATAAAAAATGTCAATTACGTTTGTCATCATGGTTATCCTGGGGGAACAATCGCAGCACAGACAATCTCTGGCCAAATGACAGCCTGGTCTGTTTGTCACACATCCCTCCAGCTGCCTCACTGATGAATTAATCGAGTTGGTTCCCTCCCCCTGGCCTGTCCGTTCATAAATAATCAGAAGTGATATGGATTCCCCCACATAAGCCTGACCTGCGGATGCTGCTGTGACCACCCCTAAATAAGAGAGGGATAAACACTAGAGACTAAGTCCATCCAAAGATGTGATGCCTGCTTGGGAAGGGTGCTAAGTGAGGCAGCAGTGCCCCTCTCCCTTGGAGCTCAGCACTCACTGGACCCCTCCTCTGCAGCAGGCTCATCAGCCTCTCTCTCCCTGCTCCCACCCCCAGTCCCATTACGGGGTCCCATTCTACAGCCAATGCAAAAAAGGAGCTCAGAACAGCCTGGAGAGGCAAGCCTCTCGGGGACTCAAAGCCAGGTGTCTAGCGCCACCCTGCTGCCCGCAACCAAAGGGCTCTGAGCAGCTGCCTGTCTATGTTGGAGGAGGAGGTATTTGCAATCAAGGGATCCTTGAGAGCTCACTCTGGCAGGAGCAAAGGCACCAGGAGAACACTGCCTAAGACAAACCGCCCTCAATATGCAGAGGGAAATGGAGTGTGGGGGGAGGGGAGAGGGACAGAACCTTCTACCCCCCAGCCACTTCAAACACTGAAATCAGGAAACCTGCCTCAATTAAACACTCTATCAATGAACAGTTTGACATGAGCATGCAGCTTCGGGGCCATTCATGGGACAGCTTTCCACATGTGTCTCTTCATAAGGAGTCCTCTTTCCTTGACATGTGGATCAGAGCCCTGGGGCAAACTTCTCACCTTCCCCTTGGCACCTGAGAACACTCTGGCTCTGTCGCAATTAGTACAGATGCTTTACCAAGTTCTCAAATATTTGAGTCATTTGTATTTTCAGAGGGAACATGAACAGCATGAGGAATCTATAACTATTCCCAGAGTTGATGCTAACGCTGCAGCAATTCAAAGGGTTAAGCTAAGCAGAACTCCTCAGAGATCACTGTTAGCTTCCTTGCTTTGCTGTCACATAAAAAGTGTCCACCCCCACACAGCAATTGGGAGATGCCAACTGTCCTTCCAGAGAGTTCTGTTGCTAGTGAGAAACCCAGATGACACACTGCTTCCACAGCCCAACAGTCATTAGGTTTGCAAGTTCACTTTCATGAGGCAGGCAAACCTTTATTCTGACAGCTTCCCTCAACTGTTGGCAGTTGTATCTCCCTCCTTAAACAGTAAGATCTCTTGAATGAGTACAATGAGTGGAGTATACTGTACCAGGCTGCCCTTCACAAAATGCCACCACCCATCGCTTTTGGCAGTCAGCCATATGATGCACAGAGCTGAGGTAGGATCAGTGGACAGACCTGACCAGCCAAGGACACCCAGAGAGAGCCCTCCATATTCTGAGTGCCTGCCTGGACCAAGGCGTGACGTCCATGCCTCACGTATGTTGCCTATAACCAGCAGCCACCTACGATGGTATAGTGCCATTCACTCACCAACAAGTTACAGTAAAGGTCAAGAGGAGAAATGCCACCTGCATAGTCAGACAGTGCCCAAGAACAAACCTGGCTCTGGCCCACTGCTCCACACCACACTGCCAGGTTATCTCACAGGAGGGTAGTCTGGTCATGAGCCAGAAAAAGCACAGGCCCTGAGAGAGGTTCTAGAAGGAACTACAATTTGGAAGACTGACTATTCTGAACTCCAATTTCAACTCTGCCTATCACCAGCTGTGTGAGCCTGGGCCTCATACTACACCTCTCTGACTCTTCCTTTTCTCAGAAGCAAGATGGGGAAAAATAAGGAACTTTATGGGGTGTCTGAGGAGACTAAAAAAGGCTAAGCAAGATGCACAGCCACCGACTGAAGCCTTAGTCAACTGTGATGAAAACCAGCTTCAGAAGAATGAGTTCCAGTAGGACCCACTTCCAATCCCACCCTCCGGACTGGCCAACTGGAAGGCCGTGGATATGGGGGTAACCCTGCAGGCCCTCGCCCAGCTTAGCTCCCCACAGCCACAGGGCAGTGCAAGGGTTAAGGAGCTGGTGTCTGGCACAGAGTGGGTATTCAATAAAAGCTCATTCAATTCAATTTGACTTAATTAAAAAACCTTACTCATAGCCCCGGGAAGGGTAGGAACACAGAGGGCTAAAACTCCAAGCTGAAATCCATTTGAAGCTATAAATCCCATGCCCTGCCAATGGATGCATTTTCTTATTAAGTGACAATATTATAAAGCTCTTCTGAATTCCTAGCGATGTTTAAGAGCCCTGTCTCCATCGGGCTGAAAGCTGCTGTCAAGTCACAAAGAACTTGAAGAGGATCTGAAGACAACCGATGAAAAGGAACAACTAAACCAAGTTTGCTGAACATATCAAATGATGCCGTGGTTGTGCCTGCCTTTGCAAAGCTCCTCCAAATTACACTTCATTATGAGACTCGGAAATTAGACACCAGTAACAAAATGAGAACGCCAGAACACATAAATATTTACATAATCGTCAGAATGATATTCGTCTCCTGTGCAAATCGACCTACCACTTTGTTTATTCTTATTAAGTCAAGTTTAGAAGTGGGACAATCATGTGAAGTGGGGCCTTGGGGACTGCCTCACCAACTTAAACCATTTCCTTTCTTCTTTTCAGAGAATAACAGTGTGTCAGGAGAGGACACCAGAATGAAGCAGGGAGGGAAGGAGGTATCCTCAGCCTCTTGTAGGGCCGGGAGCAGCACAGAGGTGGGAGATGGGGTCTGGAGGTGGGGGACACAGGGTGTGGAGGGGGGATGGCGGCGGGCGGTAGCGCCGCACCAGTTGAAAGAGTAACAACAGAAACAGTTTTTGTCCCCATACAAGGTGCCAGGTGCTTGCTGCTTTAAATCTCCACAGCTGCTCTGGGCAGCTAGGGACTCTGAACCTCGCTTTACGGTAAGGGAACAAAAGCTACCAGAACAAAGGGATCACGGTGCCTAGGCTGCATGGCTGGAGAGGGCCAAGGCCAGAGCCATGTCCAGTGGCTCTTCCCGCCTTGTCAGTGCCACTTCTTGGGCACTAACACCACACTGTAATGAGGATCAACTGTTGGAGGGGCACCGGGCTGACACCCGAGGGAGCTACTGGGGATGCACGATGGTGAGAACACATCCCTGTGCAGCCAGGTTCTCCTCCAGATGCGCTATGCATAGGCTAGGCCCTGAGAGAGTCCCTGGGCTGGGCCTCGCTCTCCTCTCTTGCCATCCTCTCCAGTCTCAGACATTCAAGGCATGAGTCCTGGCTCCAGCTTAGCCCATCACAATGCACTGGGGGGCCCCATGTAGCTCTGGTCCAGGACGCACTGAAATCCTCCAGGGCCCACTAGACAAGACTTTGTTGGGTCACAGTCTCCAAAACAAAGAGCTGGGACGGACAGCGCAGTATATGGTGTGGCACAGCTAAAAGCGCTGGCATTCAGATCCAGGCCCTCCAGTGGCTTCCAAGAGGGCTTGGCACCCCCCTCCACCACGAAGGCTAAAGGGAAGAGACCTGAGCACTCTGCTCTGGCGTAGGAGGCCCAGCCACATATGCTAGGTGTGTGTGGGGGGGGGGGGTGGCTAAAGAATCCAGTGACATGGCATGGGAAAGCTGCAGAGGACAGACAACATGAGGCCTTCACACCAGGGGACTCTGCACATGTGGCTCTCAGGAGAGAGTTCATAGCCATACTGCTACACGGTGCCATCATCCAGGGACGTTAGGGAGACAAAAGTAACCGGCTGCAAATCCACAGAGACACCATTAAGATGCCATTAAAGCCCCATTAGAACATCTGAGCCCCAGGTGAAGCTATTCAACACTGCAGCAAAATAAACACGAGGTGAGTTTCAGAAAGCACTGGAGTGTCAGGAAGGGAAACCGAGCTATTCCTCTACGTAAGACAGGCTTGCGACTGTGACAACAAGCCACATGTGGCAGTCACTGGCCTTCATTGCCTCACCTCAGCCTCCACTGAGGATGCTACACAAGCACCTCTCCTCTCTGAACTCCAGACATACCCTGCCCTGGGATGCCTAGAGAGAAGTCTAGAGTGAGAATGTTGTACAGCAGGCCCAGGCAGAAAAGGTCCCAAGCACAGCTATCAACTGTGGGGCCTGGGGTGGCCTCTGAGCAGGCAAGAGCACTCCCAGAGGTGGTACCTTCATTTCCCTTCCCGAGGAACGCAACTGAGGCCCAAGAGACTCTAGTGAACTTGGCATGCACATGGTCAACTCACCCATGAGCAGGTGAGCTCCTGCCCCTCCAAGCCTGGACACCTACCCCCTCCTAGGTGACTCAGCACCAGCACCAAGCTCTTCCCCTCCCTAGGCCTGTCTGCCCTATACACAGACACACAGATAGTCCTAACCCTCTGTCCAGCTGTCCTGCTCACTGCATGGGCTCTACTCCATGAATGCATGTCTGCACGCCTCCTGGTACAGGCCACAAGCCGCCTTCAGTGGATACCAGGCCAGCCAAGGTGCTCACCCTCCAAACAGCTAAGAGAATACCTCTTTCAGTGTTATCCCAACTATACTGTAAGCACAGATCACTACTACTTTTCAAAACTTTATATATACATATATGCTATTCTGTAGTAAATGACATCCATTCTGAAGCACACATGCAAATACAGTTTCAAAAGATGAGCTGAAAACTAAGGATGAAAAGGGTGTCTTGGGATCTCTCCTAGGGAGCCCCTCCCTGCCTGAGGCCTTTCTGCACAGCCTCCAGGGTGGTATGTGGGATATTCTTGGCATCTCAAGTGTGTGATGAATCCCACAGGAGGGCCTAAATGTATCCTCATGCCTGGGTCTGAACTCTGACACCAGAGAGCTGACCTGGACGCCAGGATAGCAGGTATCTGTGAGACAGTGGCCATACTACCACCCTAGCCCTAGCCCCTCCCTCCACCAAGCCACTCTCCTGAAGTCAGACAGAAGACATGAGGCCCAGTTAGGGCCTCTATTATCTGTGCTATTACCGGCTCTTAGAGACACAGCACAGTTCCTGCACGCCTAAATAACAGCCCAAATGGCCAAAATGATGGCGAACAATGGACAACAGCTCTGCAGCCACGCAAAGGATCCAGGCAGCTCTGAGAAGGACTGGTGTGGCCTGATTGGACGTATTGTTAAATGGGAAAAAAGCAAACTGCAAAAGGAAATCTATAATGTTCTACTTTTTATGAAGAAAGAAAGGAAAATGAGACTGGCCATCTGTGGGGGTCGAGGTGGAGGTAGAAAAAGCCAATGGTAAGGAGCCTGGTTATCTGCCTAGCAGGACAGGAAGTAGGTGGGTGGAATCAAGAGAATTTGGAAGGGTGGGGGGACTCCTCCCAAAACAGAACTTTTTGCACTGGCCTGAGTTTGGGAAAGGAGAGGAGAGATTCAGAATAATACAAAGAGAAATAAATGAACCAAAAGTGGGTTTTTTGTTTTGTTTTGGGTTTGTTTTGTTTTTTGTTTGTTTGTTTGTTTGAGATAGGATTTCTTTGTGTACCTTTGGAGTGTGTCCTGGATCTCACTTTGTAGACCAGGCTGGCCTTGAACTAACAGAGATTCACCTGGCTCTGCTCGGATTAAAGGAGTGCGCCACCACTGCCTGGCCCAAAGTGTCTTTACAATGAGTGAAAGGACCAGAGTGAAGGGAGAAAGGGGAAGAGTGGAGGAAAAAAGAACCCAGCAGCTGAGCTGCATACTCTCAGGCCAAAGCCAGAACATTTCAGTAGACATCAGTAGACTTCTTGCACAGGTCAGCAACCCTGACCTCTTCTTCACATGCTGGGATGGAACAACTCTACAAATGGTCTATGAAAATGGGAGCTGCAGGGGCTGGAGAGATGGCTTAGAGGTTAAGGTCCAGAGGACCCGGGTTCAATTCCCAGCACCCACATGGCAGCTCACAACTGTCTGTAACTCCAGTTCCAGAGGATCTAGCTCCCTCAGAGGGATATATTTGCAGGCAAAACACCAATGCAAATAAAATAGTAATAAATAAATTGTTTAAAAATGGGAGCTAGAAATAGTAGAAGGCAGGTGGAGCTTTGCTGTGCTCAAATGGAACTAGAGACATCAGTGTGTAGTCTTGGGTTTCCAAACAACACATGTGCGTGAACATGCAGGTTGTCCAGATTGGACTGCTGAGAAGTGCAGCCCACCAGTGATGAGCACAGCTAATACCCAACTCTGGTGTCCAAATGCCTTTCTCCACTCACAGCAACCAGGGCTCCTTGGCCGTGGCTGATATTTAGAACTCAGGCAAAGAAAGAACAAGAGAGCCTGGAGCATACTGCTGTATGTGTAGACACACACACACACACACACACACACACACACACACACACACAAGTACTCAAATGATGGATTCATCTCAACTAGACAGTGAGCTGGCATGAAGGGGCTTCATTAACCAAAAATGGATACAGTGTATCATTAAGCTAGGAGTACAGGGAGTCCACAGAGATACAAATTAAATAAATAGACTGCTGGGAAAAGAAACAACTCTTTGCAGCCAGCAAGAAATCTGAGAATTAGAAAGTGCCTTTTGACAACCGTCATCAGTGGTCTGGTTCCCGGAAGAAGAAAAACAGCGCCCAGGCCAATGGACAAAACTTTGGGAATAGCAGGGCTTTTATGTAGACTCAAGGTATGTCCTATATAGTTTTTAATGTGGAAGATGCCATCAATAGGACTACTTGGTGGCGGCAGCAACCACCACCTCCTGACAGGATGCTTTGAAAGCACACAACAGGTCATAATATGTTCCTGCCCAAAGTATAGAATCAGAACCCCATCATAAGAAAGCACACGGCAGAGTCACAAAGGTAGCTGTCGTGTGTTCACTAAGCATGTGGGTATCATGAGACACAGAGGTTATTGATACTAAAGGAGACTAAGAGGAGTGACAAAGCAGTCCTGAGCTCCCTCGGACTGCACAGGACATTCCTGGACTGCACAGGACATCCCTGGACTGCACAGGACATTCCTGGACTGCACAGGACATCCCTGGACTGCACAGGACATCCCTGGACTGCACAGGACATCCCTCTGACTGCACAGGACATCCCTGGACTGCACAGGACATCCCTCTGACTGCACAGGACATCCCTGGACTGCACAGGACATCCCTGGACTGCATAGGACATCCCTCGGACTGCACAGGACATCCCTGGACTGCACAGGACATTCCTGGACTGCACAGGACATCCCTGAACTGCACAGGACATCCCTGGACTGCACAGGACATCCCTGGACTGCACAGGACATTCCTGGACTGCACAGGACATCCCTCTGACTGCACAGGACATCCCTCTGACTGCACAGGACATCCCTGGACTGCACAGGACATCCCTCTGACTGCACAGGACATCCCTGGACTGCACAGGACATCCCTCTGACTGCACAGGACATCTCTGGACTGCACAGGACATCCCTGGACTGCACAGGACATCCCTCGGACTGCACAGGACATCCCTGGACTGCACAGGACATTCCTGGACTGCACAGGACATCCCTGGACTGCACAGGACATCCCTCTGACTGCACAGGACATCCCTCTGACTGCACAGGACATCCCTCTGACTGCACAGGACATCCCTGGACTTCACAGGACATCCCTCGGACTGCACAGGACATCCCTGGACTGCACAGGACATCCCTGGACTGCACAGGACATCCCTCTGACTGCACAGGACATCCCTGGACTACACAGGACATCCCTCGGACTGCACAGGACATCCCTGGACTGCACAGGACATTCCTGGACTGCACAGGACATCCCTGGACTGCACAGGACATCCCTGGACTGCACAGGACATCCCTCTGACTGCACAGGACATCCCTGGACTGCACAGGACATCCCTCTGACTGCACAGGACATCCCTGGACTGCACAGGACATCCCTGGACTGCACAGGACATCCCTCTGACTGCACAGGACATCTCTGGACTGCACAGGACATCCCTGGACTGCACAGGACATCCCTCGGACTGCACAGGACATCCCTGGACTGCACAGGACATTCCTGGACTGCACAGGACATCCCTGGACTGCACAGGACATCCCTCTGACTGCACAGGACATCCCTCTGACTGCATAGGACATCCCTGGACTTCACAGGACATCCCTCGGACTGCACAGGACATCCCTCTGACTGCACAGGTCATTCCTGGACTGCACAGGACATCCCTGGACTGCACAGGACATCCCTCTGACTGCACAGGACATCCCTCTGACTGCACAGGACATCCCTGTACTTCACAGGACATCCCTCGGACTGCACAGGACATCCCTCTGACTGCACAGGTCATTCCTGGACTGCACAGGACATCCCTGGACTGCACAAGACATCCCTCTGACTGCACAGGTCATTCCTGGACTGCACAGGACATTCCTGGACTGCACAGGACATTCCTGGGGTGGAGGCATCTCAGGCGGTAGGGCGCTTTGTCTAGCATGCTGCGAGGCATGGGTTCCATCTCCATCACCACATAAATGGACTAAGCAAGGAGGCCTGTAATCCCAGCACTGCTTTGACAACAGTGCTGGCTTATTTTATGTCAACCTGATACAAGCTAGAGTCATATGAAAGTAGGGAACCTCAACTGAGAAGCTGCCTCCATAAGATCCGGCCTTGGTGGTGCACGCCTTTAATCCCAGCACTTGGGAGGCAGAGGCAGATGAATCTCAGTGAGTTCAAGGCCAGCCTGGTCTACAAAGTGAGTTCCAGGACAGCCAGAAATGTTACACAGAGAAACCCTGTCTCAAAAAAACAAAAACAAACAAACAAAAAAAAGATCTGGCTTAAGACATTTTCTTAGTTAGTGATTGGTGAGGGAGTGATGCCAGCCCTTGGCTAATGGTCCTGTATTCTATAAGCAAGCAGGCTAAGCAAGCCATGAGGAGTAAGACAGTAAGCAGCACCCTGCCACCATGGCCTGTGCATCAGCTCCTGCCTTCAGGTTCCTGGTTTCTGCACTCACTGCTTTTGATGATGAACTATTATATGGAACTGTGAGTGGGAGAAAAAAAAAAAAAAAAAAAAAAAAAAAAACTTTCCTCCCCAAGTTGCCTTTGGTCATGACATTTCATCACAGCAATAGTAACTCTAAGTAAGACAACTACAGAGCAAATTTCAAGCCAACATGGGCTATGCAAAAATCCTTCCTCAAAAACAAAACAAAACAAAACAAACCCAGCGTTTTTAAGACAACTGACAAAAATCTCAGGAAGGTGTGCATACAGCAGATGAGGTGTTAGTGCTTCTGTGTTGAAAACTGCTCTGTGGGTGTGGAAGAAGCTCTCTTACTTTGAGAGACCTACACTGGAGTATTTAGGAATAAACACTGGTTCAGAAATGTATGTGAACACATATCAATAATACATATACACAGGGTGTGAAATGATGCTGACGCTCAGAGAATTTAGTAAAGAGTGTCCAGAAATCTCTGTACTATTCTTGTGACACTTCTGTAAGTCTGGAATATGTCAACGTTTTTAAGAGGAGGAAGAAAGGACAGAAAATGATTTTGTGTAAGCTAGTGAATTTGCTAGACTTATTTGTAAGGGCTCCTTCAACAGGCTACACTTTTGAAAGATTCAGACATCATGACAGTGAGCTTCCAAAAAATAATAATGAGATGAGTTGACTCTTCAAGGGGGATAATAACCAAGAGCTTTCTACACTTTGCAGCCTGGGCATCTGTGGGCTCCTTCCCTTTCCTTCACTGTCTCATTTCTGTCTTTTCAAACTGCTGGCCTTGGCAGCCTTCCTAACCCAAGTGAGAAGAGTGAAGCTCCTGGATCCGCCTCAGCTTCCCATTCAACCACTGTCATAATTCACCGCTGGCTGACACTGGACCTGGCCGCTCAGTGTAGCGCACTGATGGCACTCGGAAGCAGCATGGGGTGGGGCAGCAAAGGGCAGAAGTGAGCAGAAACACAGCTCTGTCTCTCCAGGCCAAATTGTTCTCTGACAGTCACAAGTGCTTTACACCATCCTTAAAATTAATTCAGCTCTCATGGATTTTCCCCAATATATAAAGAGGGTGACATTAATAAATAATCCTTTAACTGCCTTTATCAACGGTATATTACTTTTTAATTTGAATTAAGAAAAAAAACAAACAAAAAACCAATTTCTTTTAGTTAACTAGGGAATTGAAGTACCTCGCCTGGACAGTTATATGAGTCTAGAAAAATCCTTCAGAAAATATAATTAAGTCTAAATGCTCTAAAATCATTGGTCTTATCAAAAGATATTTTATTAACTGAAGTGCCAACAGTACAGATACTCAAATCAATCCATGTCAATGTTTTAATGTCATGCGTTAATTAGCCATGCTAATAAAATCAGAATGCACCTAATCACATGTGTCAGGGGCCAACCAGAGTGACAGGTTAACTGGCTGAGCAGAAACAGCATCGACTGAAACCTGGAAGTGTGGTTAATGTGTTCTTTCATTGGTTTGTTCAGGAAATACTTAGAAAGGCTGGTCAGATGGAAACCCAATACCAGAATGAAGCCCTTCCCCAGTGCTATGTCCCAGAGGCTGAAGTCAGAGATATCTTGGGCACTTCAAGAGTTAGTAGCTAAAATGACCCACAAAAGAAGGGAGTAGGCACCCCCCAGGGCCCCAGCTAGTTAGTCCAGAAGCTGTATCCATCAGGTTGGGGAACAAGGGGCAAGCTTGTTCTGTGCAGGCTCACACCAGCATGGCCTGCTTCCTGGGACTACTCAGCTGCCACCCCCCAATCCCCAGCAGGATGCAGGCTCCTCCCTGAGTGACCCATGGTAAGCCATCCATTCCTTCTGTACTTCCAAGTCCTCTGCAATGGAGGCAGCATTCCCTGTGTAAGCTGGGAGACTGTGAGCACACAAACATTCTGCACAGCATCCATTGAGTTAAATCAGCACAGTAGGTCAGCAGTCAATTTATGCCGAAAAGACACTGTTTCTTCACACATCTGCAGTGTTGGAGTTAGAACTAGGGCCTTGAGCATTCCGTGCACACACTCTACCACTGTGCTAAATCCCCAACTCTCACTAGAGCAGGGTCTCGATCTAGAGCCCAAGCCAGCCTAGAACTTACGATGTAACCAAGGCTGGGCTTAAACTTGCAGTAATCCTCCTGCCTCCGCCTGCTGAGTACTGGGAATACAGGCATCTAGCCCTGGACTGGCATCCTGACTATGGAAAGGAGCAACACAAGCATTGCTGTGAACAGAAACACCACGGATCTGAGCCAAGTGTCATCTCCCTCTTCTTAGCCAAGATCCCAATCTCTCTGTTTCAGAAGGGGCAGGGGAAGAGGAGAGTCAGGATGTGGAGGCCCACCAAGTAGATCCTGACCCTAGCTTTCATCTGATCTATTCACCAGAGTCAACAGGCAGAGCTTGGCAGGCTCAGGGGAGGAGGCCACCTGCACTAAAGGGCCCTTTGGGATCTAGGTAGAGCCTCTGAGACCAGTCCTGTCTCATCGTCACAAGGCAAACTCGCTGAGCATCTACTAAGGACCAGGCAGTATCTGGGTATGTTTAGGGTCATGTCTTTCCCAAATTCATACACCAGAATCCTAAACCTCCTATATAATTGTATTTAGAGATAGGCTTCTAAGGAAGTAACTGACATCCTAAGGCAGGGACCCACAGGGTTCACATCCTTCTGAGAACAGCCATTTGATAGTGTGTGAAGTATGATTCCCCTGCCCACAGTTGTGTGTGCGCACATGCGTGTACACGCACATCCACTGCAAAGGCCCTTGTGAGCACACAAGTAGTATTGTGAGCACATCAAGCAGTTTTCTGCAAAAAAAGGGGAGGCCCCCTCCCAACCCTGCCAGCACCTTAACCTTGGGACTGCCAGTCTCCAGAACCATGGGAAACAATTTCCTGGGGTGTGTGCCAGCCAGTCGACCACATGCAATTGCACATGGTTAATCCTTGGCATCCTGATACTCATAAACTGTGTGTATGAAGAGTTGCTTAGGCCTCTCTTAAGCTGCTGGAGCCTCCTGAAGAGCTAGCTAAGAGGGATGAGTGGGTTTCTTGTGAAGCCCCTGAGGCCTGAGGAGTTGCTCCCTTTTCCACTTCAGTCTGCAAACCTACCTCACAGGAGTCTGTTCACCTCGCAGGGTGGGAGCACAGGAGGCTGCCTCCCATCCATGGCATGTGGCCTCTGCTGTACCACTTCTCACCCCCAAGAATGGAGGAGCCAGTGACAAGTGAGGCCCCTGGAGAAGGGTGTAGTGTGCCCTCTACAAAGCCCAGGGTCACTGAGAGGTGCGGCAGGTCCTGCTCTACAGCCCTGACTAAAACTCAGGGGACAAGCCACCTCAAAGTTTCACAAATGAGTGCCTGCGGCGAGGTGGAAAGTTCCCAATGGCAACAGCACACTCTGATTCGCCAAGGGCAGGATCTGAGAGAGTTGATGGGAAGCGAGGCTGACAGGCTTGCCGCTTGCTGGAGAGAACTGCATGAGATGAGTCAGGGTGGCTGGGGAGGAGGAGGATACCAGAGGAAGCTCGGCAATGGCGCTTTGTGAGAGTAGGAAGAAAAACAACCCAATTTCATGAAATTCATTCCTATGAGACTTTAAATATGAATGTGAAACTGAATTAAAGTCCTAGTCAAAGAATAAAAGTGAAGGTCCAGTACTTTGGAAAGAAACCTCTCAGATCTTTAAAGCATCTCTACCTGACAGGGAAGGAGCGCAATAGCTCCTCACAGGGCAGCTGTAGGGTGGACCCCTCTTACGGAGAAGTACCAGGGCAGGATGGCCTCAGCCTGTGAGCCCCACGAGTCTCCTGAGTAGCACAGGGATGAACTGAGGGTCAAAACAGGTGGCTGAGTGACCAGCACAGGGTGGAACATTTCATACCCGGAGGAGAGCCTGAGCTGCTTGCCTGCATTTTATCAGTGGCAGAACCAGTACTGGTACCCAGGACCATAATCTGATCCACTTTGCTACACACACTAAGCCTGGACACTCACATCTTCCTGCCTCCTGCACTACTCAGAGGTGGGAGAACCCAGGACAAGCAGCACTGCCTCCACTTCTTGTCTTGGGCTCTGTGCTGAGTCCTCAACACTTTGCTCACTTGTACCTGTGGCTTTAATCCTACACTTACAGCATGTGACAGATGTTTCCTGAAGGGAATGTGACATTGAGGTGTGTGTTCCATGGGGAATAACGATGCATCCCTGGCTGTGGGGGAACCAGGCAAGGAAGGGGGTGAATGGGAGAATTCTTTGTCTTCTGAAGACAACCCTCACCCCTCAAAGACACATCAGGATCAGAATGGCAAAGTCAGAGAGAACTATCAGCTGCCTTCCTGGCAAAGAAACTGGTCCCAGCACCACGGGCCTAAACATACAGAGGTGCAGAAGGAACCCTCCCAGCCTGCCACTGGGTTCATGCATACATGGAGGGAAGAAAGTCAGGGTATCCATGAACATGGCAGAACATCAGCCTTGCCAAGCCCAGCACTCCAGCCAGCTCCCTTACAGCAGCATAGGTCCAGACACCCTGAACTTGCACTTGGACCCGGGCTAGTTCTCCATGGTTCGAGAAGGACACTAAGTGACAGGATCTGTCTACTCAAGAGAGGGAGGCCTGGAACCATAGAATACATTCTCCTCCCCACGGCCTCCAGCTCCAGCCCAGACTGCTGCTGCTAACCTGCACGGGTTGCCCAGGACAGCTCCTCCCCACACTGTTCACAACGTTCTAACTGTGTGCCACCTACTGTGATCACACCAGGGCACAACAGTGAGCAGGACAAACAGCCCTTCCACGCAGTCACTGGAAAATGGTCCAGGTGGTGCCTAAGTGCTACAATGGAGGACCTTCAGGGCAGGCAAGACCGCAGCAGAGAGGCGTTCAGGGTGGCCTTGGGGAGTCAGGGATAGCTCCCTGGAGGGACAGACAGGAACTATTCAGACACAGTTGGAAAGACAGAAAGAGGCAGCCAGGTCAGGACAGGGAAAGACACAAAACCCTGATCGTACACACCTATAATCCCTGGTGGGCTTGGAGGTGGAGGCAGAAAGATGAGGAGGGTAAGGCCAACCTAGGCAACACAGCTACAGGAAATTCGGAAGGGAGGGAGGGAAGGAAGGAAGAAAGAAGTAAATGGATGAATAAATAAATAAAGTACCGGGTGTGGTGGCACAAGCCTTTAATCCCAGCACTTGGGAGGCAGAGGCCAGTCTGGTTTATATAGCAAATTCTGTGCCAGCCATGGCTACTCAGTGAGATCCTATCTTGTGTGTGTGTGTGTGTGTGTGAGAGAGAGAGAGAGAGAGCGAGCGCGAGCATACTCAGGACTCATGGCTCTGTTCTGGAGGTTGAGGAGGACTACTGTAAGGGCTTGGGCAAGCCTCTAGGTCATCAATAGCTGTCACTAGAGAAGTCACTAGGGTAGGTGACAGGTGCAGAGTCTCCTAGGGTTTGAGTAAATGATAGCAGGGCCATCAGCACCCAAGGCAAACAGCACAGCCAGGACATGGGTTTGTCTTTTATTCCTGTGTCCCTAGTGCCTGGCATAGTAGATTCAGAGCAGATGCTCAGTAAATGAGGGATAGAGAGCTGTTCTTCTGGGGACAAGATGAGTAGGACTGGGCGCTGGCTCTGGATGGCAGAGGGTCCAGCAGACCCCACTCCAGGCCAGCTGTGGGAGTCCCAGAGGGTCAGCAGAACTTAAATCCTTCCTCGGGTGCTGAGGGGAGGGCAGGAGGGCATTGGACAGATGCTGGCTGGGTCAGCAGGCCTGTCTGAGGACTTGATTGACTTCTGACAGTTCTGCCCATCTGAAATACAACGCCTGGTGCCACTGTCTGAGACTCTCACTTCTTCAGAGAATCTGCAACACAGCTTTATAACTTCTTGTCAAATAGATGCCCACTGCTCTCTGGAAGGGCAATCCCACTCTGGAAAAATAACCAATAACTCTTCGGAGTTGGAAGCCCATTCTCAGGTTGATTTCCCAAAACACAGAAGAAGAGAAACAAAAAAAAAGTGTAATTGCATAAAACAACAACCCTGTGCGCACAACCCAACATGGATTCCATTCTCTTCTCTACACTGACTAATGAATTTGCTATGGGTTCTTCCAGAGGAAAAAAAATAAGTGATATCTGTTAATATTTTAACTTCCCCACTGGGAGCTCTGGGTGCATATTCACCATGACACTGTGTGGAGAACAGTCTTGTACTTACTTTGTGCTTGCATAAATCTGGTTTATAAATCTCATCTATGGTTAAAATATCTATCTGAAGGAGCCCTCAGATGGCCTGAGGTCTAATCCTGCCCCCCTGCACACCCCAGTGCTCATACAGATAGCCAGCTTCCCCATTAGAGGGCCTGGGGTCTAACCCTGGCCCCCTGCACACCACAGTGCTCACACAGTCGGCTTCCCCATCAGAGGGCCTGGGGTCTAACCCTGCCCCCCTGCACATCCCAGTGCTCAAACGGACAGTTAGCTTCTCCAGATCATTTCTCTGTCTGCATATTCTATGCCTGAAATGAGGCTGAAATTGTCTTAATTCTGTCCCTAGCACACAAGAGCTTTGAAAAAAAAAAGAAAAAGAAAAGGCCCACAAATTTCAGCCAGGGACACTATTAGATTAACAAAGACCCTTGAAATGAAGCCTGTCATTTTCGAGAACTCCTTCAAAACAAAATCGTGACAGGGCCTTCAAAATCAGCCGGCTGAGTCTGCGTCAACGTGAGACCTTGCCCGCCATCATCTGCCTGTGACAGCACTGCCTAATGGGTTTTGTGCGTGGGAGAGCTGAGCTGCCATGGACGTTTACGTGAACTACACAAGCAGGCTCTGGCCTGAGGACCTGCCCTTGTCAAACTTCTTTTGTAATCAATGGGGAGAGGTGGAAAGGCCCTAGAAACTAACAGATGTAGGTCTTGCTGCTTTCTCTGTATGTATTCACCCTGCAGCTGCACCCCAACACCTGCTACATGCCTCCCCACACTAGGTGCTAGGAGAGCTGCTGCTCAGGCCTGTGAGGAAGAGACAGGACATGCATACTAAAGGAGGTAGGCAGGAGACCAGCTTCCAAGAATCCAGGACCACAGGAGCCCTGTGGGCTGTGAGGCCAACCCCCCAAGCAGAGAGAATTATAGAAATACTGGCTGCCGGGGTAAAGTGGAAGCAAGTAAGACATCTGCCTAGGGCTGCTGCACTCACTCTGGCCTGCCTGAAAGTAGATGGTCTGGACCACAGACTGAGTGAAGACAGACTTGGCTCTTCAGAGAGCACCCAGGCACACGGCTGACAGACCCAGCCATGAACCAAGTGGTAAGACCAAGTGCTAGGAGTGCTGGGGAAGGTGTAGCCTTGCCAAGCCTCAGTTTCCCCGTCAGTCTGATGGGGTGATCAAGCTCTTATGCTGTGTGATGGAAGGTGCGTGGCAAAGCCAGGTCCAGAGCAGGCTCGCCTAGGCGGTGACAGTTGCTATTGCTTACAAGGACTCCAATGATAGTCCAAGCCTGAATCTTACTAACTAGAAAACCAAGATATTAGGCCAGGAAGGGTTGGTCCCAGAATCCAGTGCCAGATGTCCAGGCCCAGAGTACTAAGAAGATGGCAATGGGTACTGGCCTGGGTACTCCCCAGCAAGTTGGGATCCTTGGACAGGTAGGAGTAGATTAGACTTTACACAAGGCCCCATCAAGGTGTCATTTGGTTCCTCATCTCACCACAAAGCCAGGGATCAGTGAACAAATCTCCAACAGCAAGGCCAGGCCCTGTAGACTCTCAGCATGCAAATAGGGCCTGGACCTTAATGAGAGCAACAGGCAGAAGGGGTCTGTATATGGAACTGCTAGGCTGTGAGCAGTTTATCTCAGAAATGGAAATAAAAACCTGGCCCCTTGTTTGGGTTACTGGTACCAAGAATGCTGTCTGAAAACTCCAAGGTTCTGCAACCTGGCCACCTGGAGGGGTAACAGTGTAAGCGCATGGACTCAGGAGCAGTAATCACGGTAATCTGGGAAACTGGCCTGACATGTCCAGGACACCCTGCTGGGTCCATGGAGGGATGCTCAGACCCCAAAGCCTTCTTCCTAAAGCAAAAGGAAATGAGGCCAGGCGTGCTGGCACAAACCTTTAATCCCGGTACACTCGGGAGTCAGAGGCAGGTGAATCCTGTGAGTTTGAGGCCAGCCTGATCTATATAGCAAGTTCTAGGATAGTCAGAGCTATATAATAGACTGTATCTCAAAACACACACACACAAAGACAACTTCTTGTTTATACTCATTCAGCTGGTATAGGGAGAGCCCCATGAGATGGCTGGTGACACACCTGGCTTTTCCCATTCCATGGCAGCAGATACTGTTCAGCCTCCCAGGGACCAGCAAGGAGCCTATCCAGGGAGTTGCTCCATCTACAATTCCTGCAGAGGCCTGTGCCCTCTCACTAGCTCTGGATAGGGCTTCCATATTCACAGGCACACTGCATCCAAACAACCTAAGAGAGATGGCTTAACACACACGGCTCACAGCATGATGCAACAGGTGCAGCAGGCTACTCCTGAGCCGTAGCTCTGCTTCTGTGTACCTCTCATTTCCACAGCCAGGCTCGAGGCCCCAACACTGTGAGATACCACAGCCCTTAGGAGGAAAGCAGAGCAGGTAATGGTCTCCAGTGAGCCACAGGTGGAGTTCTGAGTGTACAGACAAAACTAGCTTAACTTAAAAACTCCAACCTCACTTTTCGAGGATAGCTAAGAAACTTATCAAAGAACTCCTGGTCAAACACAGCAATTTTCCAGATGTTTCTGAGAGAAGGTAGTAGATCAGACTGATAATTATAAGCCAGTACTCCTCTTTGTTTGGGTAAAAGCGTATTTCCTGAATACCACCCCCATGCCAGGCCCCTATGGCCTCACAGTAGCACTTTTAAGGTATACCTGAAGAAGAACTAGGTACTGTGCAGTCCATGGGGACTCCCAAGCAGGGACCTTGGCTTCCAGTTTCCTCCACAGGTTTTTATACAGACCATCAGAGCACAGACCACAGTAAGGGAACTAGGTACCAGAAGTAACAAAATGTCCACAGAAGAACTGGGAGATGAGCTGGTGAGCAAAGAGCTTGCTTCACAAGCATGGAGAGCTGAGTTCAGACCCCCAACACCCATGTAAAGGTGGGGTGTGGCAGCACACAACTGTGGTCCCAGTGCTGGAGGAAGGGAGGAACAGGCAAATTCCAGGGGCTCACTGACCAGCATATCTAGCCAAAATGGGGGCTCTAGGCTCAAAAATTGGGTAACAAAGCAACAACAGAGGATGCCCAACAGTCACATGTGGTGCATGCTCACACACACACACACAACACACACACACACACACACACACACACACACACACACACACACACACGAAAAACAAAAATTAAAACCTTTTTAAGAATGTTTAAAGTTCACAAAGACAGCAAGAACTAGGAAGCACCTACTGGCACTATTTCTTACTTCTATTATTGTGGTTCAACATACTAAGAACAGGGCTCCCAGATGAAGAGAAAGCAAGCCTCAGGGCATTTTTAAATCGGGGAAATTACAGAGAGGTAAGAGATTAAATAGAAATCTATGGCATTACAAATGCAGCCTGCAGTTACTGGGATCCTTCTTTTCATAAATGAGTCATGCCAATAGTAACTCCAAGATCTTCACAGTAGTTTGCAATAAACTCTGTGGGAAACTCACCACTCTCTCTTGAAAGATTGACATCATAAGCCAAAAAACAGTACCTTGACGGTTCTGTCTTCTTCAAGGCAACCAGCTGGGAAGGGAGCACAAAACCACCCCCACAAGGTCCCCAGGGTTCAGCCTCACCAGTGGGCAGGCAAATAAAACAAGACCTGATCCCACACCCACCAGAGGGGCAAAACTCAAAATCCAAAAACAGCATGAGATAGAGGGGGTGTGAAGGCATAGAGATGTCAGTACACGGGTGGGTGTCAGGGAACAAACGTGCAGAGGAACATTTCAGCAACACCCAGTGGGTCCAAAGGGAGCCCATGCCAAGACCCACCTGTGTACTGTGAGGGGCCCAGGCCACAGAAACTCTCCTGTTGTATACAAGGAGGCAGACCTAAGGATGCTGATCTTAAAACAGGCCTGCCAAACCAGCGACACTCACCCCATTCAAGACGAAATCTGACTGCTCTTGCCCTGAAGGGAACCCGGCCTTATGGACTGGCTTCTGAAGGACAGAACCTGGAGAAAAGAGCACACTTGACAGTGAAGTCCGAAGTTGCAGCCCGGATCACTATTTCATGACATTGAATCCTAGAGCCCAGCTACTGCAGGAAGCCCAGGTCACAAGGAGAGCACAGGCCATGGATGGCAGTCCTGCTGGGCTCCCAGCTGACAAACAGTATCACTCGTCCGTCATCGGCACCAGGTAAACAAGCCTGCAGATGGGACCAGACCCAGCCTTCTAGATGCCCTACACAGTACCAAGTCAGACAGACTACTGCTTTACACATATAAAAAACACCACCATTCTAATGTGCCAAGTTCAGAGGTCACTATACAGAGACAGACAGCCAGAACACATGTTCACCACAATTTTATCGGCAAGACACAAAGTAAATAAAGAAATAAAATACTTAAATTCATTTATTCATACAGAGGAATGCTAAACAGGAATAAAAAATGAATGAAGTAGGGGATAGAGAGATGGCTCAGTGGTTAAAAGCACATATTGCTCTTGCAGGGGACACAAGTTCAGTTCCCAGTATCCACCTCAGGTTACTCCAGGGGATCAGATGCCTCAGACCTCTGCAGTCACCCAACTCAGGTACATATACCCACCCACCTCCACATACACGTAAGTAAAAGTTGTTTGAAAAGAAATCTTTTAAAAATGAATGAAGCAGATGCGCAGATTGGTAGGTAGAACGGGTACGTGGGTGGATATGGATGGATGGCTAGATAGCAAACAACAAAAACATAAAGCTTAATGTTTTATAAACTGAAAAAGGACACAAAGTGTGGTAACATTTTTATGGATCTTAAATTTTTAAATGTAAATCTTAAACATTTTACATGCGAAACCATGGCCAGCGGGATGGCGGGGGGGGGGGGGGGGGTGGGGAGGTGTTGAAGAGGTATGACTGCTGCCAGACCTGACGACTTGGCTCTGGGACCCGCGCTACAGCAGAAAGAGATGACTCCTGGGAGTGAACTCTGACCTGCACATACATACGACACGGCACCCACATACCCGCAAAAACAAATAAATAAATGGAAATTTTTTTAAATTAAAAAGTGCAAAAACAGTATTGCTTATGGATAAACACATACAGGAAACATTCACATACTCACCAAAGGCAGGATAGTGCCGTACCCAGGGAGGGAAGGAGGAAGATCTTCAGTTATCTTACCCCTGTCTTATTCCTTACAAAACAAGACGAGGGGCCAACATAAATGCAGCAAATGCTCACAACTGGGAGACCTGGTGGTGGGCATGAGGGGGGAGCTGCTTCTCACGCTTTTCTACAGAATTAAAATAGGTCACAAAGCACTCATTTCTACTCAGCCAACCCCAGTTTGGTCTACATGGGAGCAGTGTGGCCATTTGGAAAGCTTCAGTTTCCTCCCTCTTCTGTGAGCCCCCAGAGGGCCCAGGCTGCTGCTCCCAACTCCCCACCGCACCCAGTGGGAGCTCAACAAACTTCCTTGCAAGCCTAAGGGGGAGAGGGGGGACGACCACCAAGCCTGGAAGCCTCTGCTCTTTCCCTGACTCCCCCTTAAACAAGAATGAGCTGGGCTCTCCTGCAGCTCCCTCAGGGGGACTCAGGCAAGTTTCTGCTTTGGCCAGATGGAGTGCCGTCACACAGGCAGATGAAGGCTGAAGGAACACAGGAAAAGTAAGTACCCACAATGGCCCACGTGCAGGGGGCTCCGAGAATCCAAAAGGAGCAGAAATGGCTCAGCTGAAGCGGGAGCTGTCGAGGGAGTAAGGTCAGCAGAGGAAGGACAGCCATCACACTGAAGGGCAAAGGCATGGCCAGGAAGCGGCCTGTGGCCAGGCTCTCCACTGCCATGGCCATCATCACTCTGAGACCGGCCCAGACTCTCCTTAAACTCCCTGGTTCCCAGGGTTCCTGCTGTTTGCAGCCCAGTGAGATCCTGGCTGACACGCTACCTGGGGCCCATGGCTCATCTTTATTTCTATTTTCCAAAACTATAAGAAATTTTTAATTAAAAAAGAAAAGCTGCTCTTAGTCTTGGCTGGTTAATTCCAGACGTGGAATCAAGCCTAGGAAAATAACGACATAGAAGCTAAATATTATGTACCTAAGATGACTGTGGCAGCGCCACCTATAAAACAACGGTAAGAACAGCTGGAACAAAACCCCCAGCATTCAGCACAAGGGGTGAAGTTCTGCTAACCCCGGTGTAGCCACAGCACAGAGGGTGACTGTCAGAGCCCATAAACACGAGCCAATTTACTAATTAGTTTTGAAAACACAACCCAAAATGACACATGAAAAAATCACTACAGAACTGAACAATATGTTCACAAGTGAAAGCCACAAAACAGACGTTATTTGCTGTGGGCCTGGATGCCCAGCCAGCAGAGGGAGGCGAGGAGGTAGGCAGCTGGGGCCGGTGCCATATACAAACACGGCTGTGGAAGCAGCAGCTCCAGCCCTGTAGATGCCTCTTGGCAGGTCTAGGGTTGGGAGACTCTTCCTTGTGATGCTGTAGGCACAGTTACAGACTAACACTAGGCAGGCCCTGTGGCAGTTTGTTCCCAGGTCCCATCCCACAATCCAGGAGAATGCAGTACCTAAAAGATCCCAGAAGAGACTTCAGAGCATGGGCTGATGTGTGCAAAATCCCTCAGCTTCCCATTATTTCAAATATGCACATAGTTGGATAATTGGCACAAGAAGAGAGTCTAAGCCTATGCCCTGGACTTCAGTACTGAGCCTGGACCTGGGTACATGGGTTGCCTGGGGGCACAGCACAGGCCCATTTGTGAGATGTGGACATGTCCATGTCCCTACCCACAATCTTCCTCCAGCTACAGAGACAGCTCTTGACATTGTTGTCTGAAGCTACTTATCAAAGTTATTACATTAATGTGAATGACTACAAAACTATACCTCGTCTCTAAATGAAAACACCAGGCTGCCAAACCTTCCAGCAGATACAAGACTGTTAATGTGGTAAAGACTATTACATCTCCAAAGACATTACCATAGCCCCCACCCTTTTCAACATGGAGAGATGCTGAACTATATTGGAAACCTCTGTGAATTGCCTAATTATAGTTAATAAGGTCATCATCTTCCCATGAAATAGCCTTTTTGTTTTCCAACAGAGCCCTCAACAATTCTAAAAGCTTCATTTGAAGACTCCCCAAGAAGGCTATCCCATTACAGGGCAGGCAGCAGCAGAAAGGAGTGAGGCATGAAGGAGAGGAAACAGGATGCTCTTAGGTCAGCATCTCAAAGCAGGGTCCTAAGTGAGAAAACAGAGGGGGAGGCAACGAAATGCCCCTGAGTCCTGGGCATGAGGGCCACCCTGGGCCCAGGGCTAGATCCACCCTGGGACAAGTTCAGCTGAGTGTGACTCCCATCTCCCAGGCTGCCCCACAAGCTCACCTTAGCATTGACCCTGTGTGCCTATTGCTCTGGCAGTTGAGATATGACTCAAATTTTTCACTTTTAATAGTTGCACAGAAGCCAGAAAGACAACTCTGGGGTACCAATGTGCTAGGCACAAACTGCAGGCAGCATAAAAGAAAGAAACAAGAAACCAAAAGCGACCCTTGAGCAAACCTATAGGTCCATGCTAGGAGCTGGGACAAGGCAATGAGTGCCCACGACAAGTCTGTCCGTGAGGGGTGATGGAGGTGGATGAGAACAGGACCAGGAAGAGTCAACAGTCAGGCAGAAACTGTCCTCTTGCCTCTTTGCATGTTCCAGCCCCATCAGGCAGCAAGAGGGTGAAGGCAAGCTGATCTGCTGAGGCCTGCTCCTGGCTCTCCCAGCCAGTCTCTAGCTTCCCCGTCCACGAGAGGAGGAATCACCACAGCTGCTGTCCACAGAGAGTGAGGGAGGCTCACCTGAGCCTGCTCACCGATGGGGAGTCAGCCAGGAGGGGAGGCCAACAGCTCAGGACCTTCAAAGAGGTTCCCTGGATCATGGTAAAGAGCCTGGCTCTTCAACACTTGTCTCCAATCTCACGGGTGACTGACAGACTAGCAAGTGGGCAAAACACACATCACACAGTAACAACCCACCAAGGAGCTCACCGGGTTCAGCTACTTACTCCCACTTCCACCAAGACTTGGTACAGCAGACAACCAGAACTTACCATGGCCGATAATGGAAAACAGTGGCCACACAATCACCACGTGGCAGCTGCTGTTTGCCTGGGGCACACGAAGCACTTCAGTGTGCTTACTCTGACCATCAGAAAGTGTGCTTCCTACACAGGAAAAGAAACTGACACACTCAGGAAGACTGTGCAAGTCAGTGAGTCACAGCTTGGTCAATGACGACAGCAGAGGCTACCCAGCATGTGCCCGCTCTGTGAGGGCTGGAACACCCCCACACACCTCTCTATCTCCTGCCCCTGAGCCTGCCATCTGCTAGAGTGCTCATCAAGAGCAGCAGGGTAGTGGGGAGGAAGTAACACAGCCAGCTGTGCATGGTAGCTCATAGGCACTGTCAAGAACTATGTGACATTTGAACTAACCCTGCTAGCAAACTGACAGACGGGACTGCCAGAGAGTCTCAACACATTACCAGAAGACACAAGACTCCTGGGCAGACAGAGAAGCAGCCCACTATTCAATGGCAGTGATGGCAGTCGGAGAACACCTCCAGATTCCACAGGTGATAAGATGAAGGCCAAGTGGTACCTGAGAACACCTTAGGATGTACCACAGAAAAAGGTTCCAAACTGGGAAGGCCCAGGTATTTATGAGAGACTGAGTGACCTCTGACCTGGGGAAGGAACTGTCTTTAGTAACATAGAATGTAAATAAATAAGCTCCACATAGAGATGCTGTCTTCATTGTCTAAGCTGCTTGCTATACAAACATACTTGAAAGCATGTCTGTTCTTGCTTTGATCAGGGGATGGTGGAGGGGGCTTTCTTCAAGGGGTGGTTTGGGCATGGGATTGCTGGTAGTTGGTGATGCACTGGAGGAGGATGTTCTGGCTCCAGGAACTGAGAATGAGATGCCATGTACTATGGGTGGGATATGAATCTTGACATATCACATCCTACCCACAGTACAAGGCATCTTATTCTCAGCTACTAGAGCCAGAACATCCTCCTCCAACCCATCACCAGAGTCCCTCATTATAAAGCGGAATCTATAACTACCACACAACCTCTGGCTCCACTCAATGCACACCCAAGAAAAACGGAATTTGTCCATATAAATGGTCATAAAAGTATAATCTCTAACTGCCTCAAACTGGAAACAAAGATTCTACCAACAAAAGAATGGATGGCAAATCACAGTATTTTCAAGAAATGGAACACTATCCCGCACTAAAAAGGAATTTAGAGCCAGTGAGATGGCTCAGCGTGCTTGCTGCCAGACCTTACAACCCGAGTTTGACACCTAGAGCCCACATAATGGAAAGAGAGAGCCAACTCTCAGAAGCTGAAAGTTGTCCTCAGTCACATGCATGTGCAAACACACACACACCACCCATGCATATGGGTAAATAAATAGATAAGTAAATAAAATGTAATATAAATTTAAAGGGATATGTGATAAGCATTATGGATGAATCTCAGAAATGTTTTGTTACATGAAAGAAACCTGAGCTGGGCATGGTGGCTTCTGTGCATAATCCCAGCACATGGGAGATGAGTCAGGAAGACCGCCATGAATTCAAGGACACCTGTGCGTTCCAAACCAGCTTGGGCTAACAGCCATACCCTGCCTAGAAGATGGAGTGGGAGGGGAGCGGTGAGGAACGGGCAGGGGAGCGGTGAGAAGGGCATGAGGTAGAAGGAGGGAAAGAAAGGGAAGAGAGGGAGGGAGGGAAGAACTACATACATGTTGCCTAGTTCCATTTACGGGAAACAGACAACAGCTATGTGTTTCCTGAGGCGGAGGCTGAAAGGGAGACTGACAAAGGACACCAGGGACACCCTGGACCAGAGCAGATGAGGATGACAGTGACACAAACATAAAGACCATCAAACTCAGCCCAGAGTACTCTGGAAGTGGATACATTTTTTTTTTGTATGTAAGCAAATCCTTACCGAGTTAATTTTCTAAGTTCTGACCCTTGGTAGCTCCCCACCTTGCTATCTCGGTATGAGAAAAGGTGACAAACAGAACAAAGAAGTCAGGACACCTGAGTCCCAGCATGTGCCCATGACAAAGGGGAGCTGGTCTTCTTCTGACTCCTAATGCAGATGATTACGCTTGCCGAGGTGGAAGACATCAGTGAAGGTCTGTGTTTACAGCTCACCCAGTAACGGACACACACAAATATACTGACAGTCACCCAGTGCCAGAACCACTGCACATTTCAAGGCCATCTCCCGAAGCATCAGTGTGCTCCTCTCTCTCACCATCAAGGACAGTGTTGGTCATTTCTAGGAACTGGTATTTAGACTAGCAAAAGGCACCCCAAGGCTAAGGGGCAGCCATTACTGTGCATCTCATTCCAAGCACTGCCCAGACCACCTTTCAGGGATCTTTTCACTGAATCATTAAAAATAAATAAATAAAAATAAGTTCCCTGCGTACTGTCCCAGCACACTCCCAGGGGTGCCCAGTGGGCTATTTTAATTGTTTAAGAGAAACAGCAACATCAGCTCAATGGTGTGCCAAGGCTGCAACCTTGATTTTGACATCCGATCTCTCTCCATCTCTTGGGATATTACCTCTTTGGATGACATCCCCTCTCAGTAAAGCTGAGTTTTGGTCAGCTGTTGTGATGAACATAAATGTTAAATATCAGGTGAGAATAGCTGGAAACAGCAAGTGAGGAAGCCTGAGAGCCTGTGGGTGTGAAGACAGTAGGGCCATGCTTATCACATTCTTTGGTTCTCCTTAGTGGTCAGGACTATGACATTGTGCTCTTCCTTCTAAAGGAGTTCCCTGCTCCCCAAATCCCTTCTAGTCCATTATGGGTTTTTGTGAGATTCCCACAGTTCTCCCCAACCTGCCCAGTCATTTCCCCTGTTTCCCAATAAAAACAATTTTCACAATTAAGAATCACCTAATTGAGGAATGGTTTCATCAGGTCATGAGTGAGTCACTGCCAGCCTTCCAGGAGTGCCTGGCCAATGGCAGGGCATCATTAAGAAGTGGCTGCTTCCATGTCCTTTCTTCTCATTGGCCTCTCTACCTTCACCACAAGGGATGGTGCATACTCTCACTCCAGATCTCTGGGCGTCCAGAATGGATGTTCCTAAGGCCCCAGAGCCAGGCACCTGCTAGCATACATGATGAAGGACTCCCTTGCCTTTCCCTAACCTCAGTGGCTGCTGGTCCTAACACTGCTTGATTATCTCCCCTCCAGAAATTCACATGGACTCTGGTCCAGAGTGTTCTTACTTTTAAAACACTTGTTTTCTAAAATGGTAAGCTTTTGCGACTACTGCAAACAATTAAAATTGAGAGAGAGCCATGGAGAGATGGAAGGGGGGAGGGTAATTATTACCGGCAAAACCAATGAGAAGGAACAAATGTATTGGGCCAAAATCTAATAAAATAAGTATGCGAATTCTGCAGCAGCTCCACAGGAAGCAAATTACTCTTCGGCATCTTTGCAGACACTAGGTGGGAGAGGCAATTTATTAACTTGCACCACGTCGGCCTCAGCATTAACCTGTCCCCCTCTCGTACTTAACTCTCACCCAGGAAGCTGCTCACTTGACTTGCATCAGGACACACAGGCCGATGCAGGTTTGCTATTCACAGCCACCAATGCAATTTCAAGGGACCCTGCTCCAATTCCCTGTAGAAAGTTACGCTGTGTTCTGACGCATCAGTGTCGGGGCGCAGCCTTTACCTAATTTCTTCTCATTATTCATACAGCCAGGGTCACCCAGAGCAGTCTCTCCTCCTTTATGCACCTAACAACAGTGATGGGCTCTTATTTCCCATCTTTTCAAGGGCCAGCTGCTCTGGGGTCTCCCTGCCTTCAAAAGCAAGCCCTTTGGGGACCCTCCATCAGCATCCCAGCGGGAAGGGTCTCCACACAGTAGCATAGCTTATGACAATGACTCACACTAAAGTGCCAATATTTCTAACTGACTCATTCTAAAAGGCAATGGTGAGTCAGAAGGCGTAAAGACCGGCCCAAGCCACCAAGTCACCTTGGGCCAGCCACATCTCAGTGGCCTGGACTCTCTCACTTGTCAAATGAGAGGCTGGGCTAGATCCCTATGTCTTCAGCTTGATTAACCCACAACCGTCATTCAAAGGGAGCCACAGAAAGGCCAGTTACCGGCCAGCCGGGCAGGGCTGTTTCAGAACCCTGAGGATGAAGTCAATAAGGTTCCCCTAAAGACTTTCATGGAGCAGTGGAGACCTTGAAGCACAGCCTGCAAACTGCTTATCTCATTCCCTCCAATAAGGCTGGTGCTCCACATTTCCTTTGCATAAGCAAAACATCCTTAATAAGACCGTAATGGGAAAAATAATTCATGCATTTTATTTTCTAGTTAATGCGTTCATGTGTTTTCCACAATGAGCATACATTAGTTCAATAATCAGAAGAAAACAAACATTATTAAAAAGAAAATCATTCACATAGATTTTAAGAAGAAAACAAAACACCCTAGGCCCAAAAAAGAGCAGCCGGGCAGGTCTGCGTACTGTTGGCGTCATCTGCTACCGTACTGGTAATTACTTTCATCCCTCCAGACGAGGAAAATATCACAAGTGTTTGGAAAAGGTCTGATGAGCTGCCGAACGCTGCAGCACTCAGCTGCGTCACTGAGTCCTGTGCTGCCTGCGTAAATATTCATAACCCTCCAGTTCACCTCGGGCTTCAGAGACAGATGCGGGGGTGGCACAGGGGCATGGCAGGAGAAAGACGGTACCGCAGGGCGGGGGCTCCAGCCCAGACCCTAATGGGCCAGGGGTCTTTCCATGAGAATGTGACCTTTTCAAATCTCAGCCTTCTTCCACACTGGCACCCACCATCCAGGCTGAGAAATGTAGAAATTCAATACTCCTATGCAAAATACATAGGCTTTCTATAAACAAGGGGTCCCTAAGCCCTGAAAATTTAATTACATTATGCTCAGATCTTGAGTATCCATGAGGAGGGATGGCAGTCATGGCAGAGCTCCCTGAAGTCAGGATCAATACATCCCCACTGTCCTCAGGCCTAGTATCACAGGAGCCTTGGAGCAGGTCTCCCTAGGAATCCTACTTCACAAATTGTCGATAGCTCCCAGTTATACAGTCAAACCTCCAGATTCACCCTCACGCCTCAAAAAACCCCAATCCTCATGGCAGACCCTATCACTAACCTGGTCATCCCACAGCCTGCCCATAGCCTCCCCTTACTCCCAACGCCAGCTTAAGTGCCCTTTCCTACTGGTCAGGCCCTGAGCCAAGGGTTCTGCCCGTGTTCCATCTTTCTTGTCTGTCCAGAAGGCCCTTTACATGTGGCACCACAAGCTCTCACAGAGGAACTGCCATCTCTCTGTCCCCCAGACCCAGATTAGCAAAACTGGGGGTGGGGCTGCTGAGGCACCAGTGTGTAAAGTCTGGGCCCTGACCTTAAGAATTGGCTTCTGGGAGTGCTATCTCCAAAGTCTGCAGGAAGAATGCACCACCATTCTCAGGGTATTTAAAGTCCAAAAGTTTTCTTCAATGTTTATGCAAGATATAGCCACCAGCAGCAGCTGCCCTGGGAATGCACTGGTTTCCAACAAGGGCCCACTGAAGAAGGAAGCATGAGAGCCTAAACCATCCACCTGGCCCGCCCACCACTCCAGCCCCAGCCACCACTGCCCAGAAGGCCAGCTTCAATCATCTCATCAAGCCCCTCAAATCCCCCTGACATGAGCCCAGGATGTGGGCAGGCTGAGTTAAGAGCCTCTCCATACCACCTCCCAGACGCTCAGAGGTGGTAAACCTGGGAGTGAATAGGGTTACTAATGCCAAAGGACAACTGCCCCCAAATTGTACTCACATCAGTAAGAACCTGAAAACTCAGAAACATAAGACACAGGCAAACAAATGACTGGGCACAGAATATGTGCCATCAGTTGATCTTTCAGAAACTTTCTGGTTACTACTAAGATGTTAACTATAGGCTCAGTGAAGCATCCATGCTCCCCAAGAAGCATATTGACTCTGCTTGTCCCTGCTCACCCTCCTCCACTCCACACCATTACCTCATGCTGGCCAAGGTCGTGGAGGTTGACTAAGCTGGTGGACCCACCGCCACACCTCTCTTCCTAAAGAGCCCTGCTCCTTCTTTCTCTAGCTACCTAGAGTGTCCCTCATTCTCATGTCTTCACAGCCTAGGTGTCTGTCTATCCAGCACTTGCTCTGTGGAAGGTGGGTAGGTAGCACAGGAAGTACAGGACCTGCCCCGACCTTGATGAGCCAGGTGGGACAGGCACAGCTCTAAGACGCCCCCAGTGGGAATATATAAAGGATGCGCTCCAGCGTGGTGTGACCTCACACTCTGATCCTTGTGTAAGCCACCTGTGAGGGGCATGGGACATCCACTCCCACCAGCGCATTCCCCTCTTAGACTCCAGATCTTCACTTGAAACACAGGCACCACGAGCTTAAGCCTCAATTTCTTCAATTACAAAATGACGCAAGATGCCTGGAAGGACTCCTAGGAGGCTGTGGAGATGCATGTACAGATTCTGCACGTAGCAGACTCTCAGTGAAGAGCAGCTGCTGTGACTGCTCTTGCTCCACTTCCCAACTGCTGCACATACATCCTCAGAGAGTGCCAAGAACAGAAAAGGCGCCTTCCTTGTGGTCCTTAATCAAGCCCACATCCTTGATACTAACAGTCCACCTGACGTCCAAGGTCACTCTAGGTCAGCACTGGAGTACTTGTTTTGATGTCAGGCAGGTTCAAGCCTCTTTCTCTACCCTATGCTATGAACATGGGGCCCACCTATCATGTGTGGGCCAAAGCATCTACACCCTGGAAGAGGCTAGCCCAATAGCCCTTCCCTAGCACAGACAGCTGGCCATCCTCTCTAAAGGCAAACCCATTGTCATCTACTCGAGAAGTGCAGTCATGAGCTGTCCTTGACTAACCAGTCAGAAAGCACTGCATAATCTCTTTGGGCCCCATCTAGCCACCTAAGAAACCCAGAAGCCTACACATGGCCAGGCCCTGCTTCCAAATGGACAATTACAGGGAGCCACATCCAGGTGAATTCCCTCTGTAACAGCTTCTCTTGAGCATTGCCATCAGCCCTTCACAAAAAGTGCCCAAAGCCAAGGTCCATCTAAGCTTGGGTTACGAAGAAGAACATGCTGCCCATAGCAGTAGCTGCCTCTCAAGAAAAGCTCAAGGAGGAGACAGAGACGAGGCACCTGGCTTCTGCAGACCAGCCTTCACTGCCTAACCGCTTCACCAGAAAAAGAAGAATCCAGGTTCCAAACATCTGGTACAGTCCTGGAAGCATGAAGAATGGAGAGGACACAGGTTTTGGAAACCAGCAACCCTAGACTCTAGTTCCAGTCCTGCCACCGTGTCCCTTAACCCTATGTGTATGAGAGGCAACTCCGAGGTCCTAGAGGATGAATCACTGGCCCATGGTACTCTATGCTAAGCGCATGGTGGAAGCCTGGAAAATGTGGAGCGTTCTGTGCTACCGAAAGTGAGCCTCAAGGAACTGTTCATGTCGAGTTCTCAGGGCAGCAGACAGAGACCCTGGCAGAGCTTGCACCAGCATGGCCTAGCTCTACTCCAGACACTCACTCCATCAGGCAGGCCAGAAACCAGCGAATGGGAATAACTTAATGCTCTGCTTGGCAGTGCTTCCCCGGGCCCATCATCCATCCTGACTCCCCGCAAGCTGCCAGCCAAGCAAACTGGAATATTGATCGCAGCAATCATCTCGATGGAAGTCTGAGGGCCAAGCACTTTATGTGTGTTTCAATTAGAAAAGAAGACTTGCCATCTGAATTCTGCCTCATTCCAGCCAGCTTCATTCTGGGCAATAAATGGGCTCCTAAAAAATTCAGTTAATCAGCCATCTATTAATGGAATCACACCTCTGCATTGATTTTATATTATCATTTCAAAATGATACATATTCATCTCCATCCTCAATTTTGAGCACAGGAAAGGAACAGCAGTTAGAGTGCCTATGCCAAGCTCTGGATGTCACTCAGGGCAGCCACCTCGCTGACCATGCACATGGTTTTGCAAGCTGGACACACCAACCTGACAGTGCGTGAGACCACAGACGAGGCATGGGTCTCCCAGGCCTAGACTAGCTATAGCTCCAATCTAAGACCACGTTCCTTTCCGGAGTCCTTCATCTATAGTCTGCTCTCTGACATGTGGCCAGACATGCTTCGGTAGGAAAGGCAGCCAGGCAACATGGCCCAAGCCAGCTCTGCATCCCACAGTAGGCAGGGTGCCCCTGGGTATGGAGATGAGGCAAATGTAGACTCTCCAGAACCAGGCGGGAATGGGAGAGGGGAACTTTCCTCTCTCCATCCTTTTATCTCTTTTGAATTTTATATCAAATTTATGAATTTCTATTCTTAAAAAAAAATAAGAGTATTGCCTCGCCTCTGCAGAAGAAGCTCACAACAAGGAATCAGGTGCAATCTATACAAGAAACTTTAATTCACCCTGACAACAATTTATTGGGCACTTCTGATACAGAAGAGAGGCAAGACAGGGTCACAAATGTAATGAGACTCAGCTGACAGTTCCTCAGAGAGGAAAGACCCTGTGCAACCTAAACAGTATCCACTTAGCAAGTCCCATGAACTCTGGCTGCCTGTGCTGTTCTCATCCAAGTGGCATTTTTATACAAATGCCTAAGAGACGGGACTAGCCGGTACCTTGGTCAAACCATCCGGGAAAACAAAACACACAGGCTCACGTGAAACTTCAGTTTAAAAATCATTCCGAGGATGCTGAGGAGATGGCTGAGTGGTTAAGAGCACTGGCTGCTCTTACAGAGGACCTAGGGTAAGCTCCCTGTACCTCACGGCACTCACAACCATCTGTAACTCCAGTTCCAGGGACCTAACACTTTCTATGGCCTCCACAGGCACCAGGCATACACATGGCACCCATATATACATACAGGCAAAACACTGACACACATAATAAAAAATTAACAAATCTTTAATATATATACACATGGGAGACCGGGCATGGTGGTACATACCTTTAATCCCAGCACTAGGGAGGCAGAGGAAGGAGGATTTCTGTCTAGTCTACAGAGCAAGTTCCAGGACAGCCAGGACTCCAAAGAGAGACCCTGTATCAAAAAACAAAAGCAACAAAAAATTATTCATGGGCCAGAGAGATGGCTCAGCAGATAAAGTCTGGTTGCCACCAAGCCTGACAATTTGAGTTTGATTCCTTGGATTCATGAATGGAAAAAGACAATCAATTCCCAAAACTTATCCTCTGGCCTCCAAAAGAGTGCTATAGCACATGTAAGGCTTCCCTTCCACACACACATAAACACATATATACATAAATACGAGAAGGTTTTTGCAATAAGTAAGTATTATTCATGACATCAATGTCAGAGCAGGTGTTTAAAGAATCAAAAGGAGCCTAGGGAGATTGCTCAATGGGTAGCACGCTTACTGCATGTCTTAGATGGGGGTTTCTATCGATGCAAGAAAACACTGCGACCAAAGTAAGGTGGGGAGGAAAAGGCTTATTTGGCTTACACTTCCATACCACTGTTAATCATAGAAGGAAGTCAGGGCAGGAACTCAAACAAGACAGGAATCTGGAGGCAGGAGCTAATGCAGAGGCCATGGAGGAGTACTGCTTACTGGCTTGTTCAGCCTGCTTTCTTAGAGAACCCAGGACCACTGGCCCAGGGATGGCTCCACTACAATGGGCTAGGCCCTCCTCCATCAATCACTAATTAAGAAAATGATTTACACGCTGCCCACAGCCTTATGGAGGTATTTTCTTAAGTGAGGTTCCCTCCTCTCAGATGCCCCAGCTTGTGTCAAGTTGACATGAAACTATCCACCGTACTGCATAAGCACAAAGCCTTAAATTCAGATCCCCAGCATCCCCAGGAGGGTCAGATCCAGCAGCACATGTCTGTGATCCCAGCATTGGGAGAAGACAGGCAGAACTCAGGGGCTTGCTGGCCAGGCAGCCTGGATAAAATATCAAGTTCCAGATTCGGTGAGAGTGGAGAATGACACAAGACAACACTCGCTGCTGACATCCAGCCTCCACATGCACGTCAGTACACATACACAAAGAGTCAAATGGTATAAAAAGTAAACGGTGGTTAGCCGGGCAGTGGTGGCGCGCACCTTTAATCCCAGCACTCGGGAGGCAGAGGCAGGCCTGGTCTGCAAAGTGAGTTCCAGGAAAGGCACAAAGCTATATAGAGAAACCCTGTCTCAAAAAAAAAAAAAAAAAGTAAATGATGAAAGCACAAGTTTGCACAGATGAGCAAACATGGTGCACGGCTGGCATTTAAGGGAGGCAAGGGCACTGCCAGGTGCGGTGTGGCCTGGCCACAGTGGCCTTCTAGATACACAGAAGTCCCCAGCGCCATTTTCCCAACCCACGGCATATTATGGCAGACTGTGGTTCTACCCTGAGTGGCTGCCAACTGTTAGGAACTTCCTGTCTGCTTGTTTAATGGCCGCCTCCGGAGGTCACATGGAGAGAAAATCAATGGGGAATAGCAAATGCTCACTGCAATGGCTCTGCAGGAAGGGTTGCCCTGCAATCCTTTCATCACTACACTGCGCTGCCGCCGCTCTAGAGACCAGAGAACTGCGTGAAAGGGCATCGGAGATCGACCGAACCTCCATGTTCTCCCAGACGAGGAACCCAACACCCCGAGGCTGCCTGACCTGCCCGGGGCCTCAGCTGGTGACTCAATGGGAGCCTCTGGCCCCTGGCCGCCAGCTTCATCACTCCATCCATCATCCCTGGTGTCCCGCTTGTCTCACCCCTGTCCATGGCAATAACCTCATAAAGAAATGAGTCACTCTTCCCACAGATCATGCCTGTAAAGTCAGGAGGTTGTTGGGGGGGGGGGTTAGAAGAGGTAATAACAAAGGAAAGGGGGGAAGTGTCTTAAATAAAGGTTGTCCTTCCTACACGACAGATGGAAAGCTTTTGGGCATGAGATGGAATGGCGCGTGATTACACCAAAGTAATAACGGCTGTCACATGTCACTACCTTTTGACAGAGGGCACTTGGGAAGAAGAAGTCACAAATAGAAAGCTTTCCCTTTCCCTTCTAAGGGGCAGAATAATCATTCACCTGAATTGTCGGGATCTGATCCAGGCAGCATTTGCGCAATAAAGAGAGGTTCGGGAAAGCTCCCGTGCCATTATGGGTATTCATAGGAGCAGCAGTAAGAACCGGGTTTTAAAAGCCTCTTGCGATCGAGCAAAAAAGTACTTTTAGCACTTACTCCTCCTTCATCAGTACCAACTGATGCTAGTAGCACCTCAGGAAGCGTACGGAGGAGAGTGAGGCCCAGCCCCTCCTAGCACTCCCAGTACAAAGACACCCAAGCCCTGCAGCCTGGGGAGGCAAACAGAAGCTCAACTACACAGAGTACCCACCAAGGCTGCTAGGAGAAGCCCAGGGGCCAGAGAAGCCCATGGCTGCAAGCTGCAGGTAAAGATGGATCAGCCTGCTTCCTGTTTCCTCCAGTACTTTTCCATTCCTCTAGGCGATCATGTTTTCCCCAGAAACAGAATCAAAGTAAAAAGAAGCCAAATATGAAAAATTTAAACAAACAAAAAGACCACAATCTGGTAGCACAACGCTAAAGGAGGGGTATAGATTCCAATAGAGAGGAAGGGGATGACTCCAAGAACAGACCCCACTTGAGGCAGCCATAAAGGGCAGGAACCTACCTAGTGGGGACATAGGCAGAACACACAGGGTCACGCATGCCAGGGAAGCCTATGACCCTGAGTGGGAAGATGCCAGCCCCCACAATACTTGGAAATCAATGTGCAGGACTGTTCTGAGTCCCTGAGCCAACCAGAAGTGATTAATAAGGAAGTGCTTAATTAGGCAATGCACAGGGGACTGCTGTGGGCTGAAGGCAGAAGGAGCGGGGCAGAAGCAGGGACCTGAGAAACCCCACACTCGATCGCTGAGTCTCCAGGGAGGCAGTAGGCCTCTCTGCCCCAGGAATGGAGGGGGGCAGCCACTGATGCGCCCCAGAGGCCCAGAGGAAATATTATTGCAAGACAAAAACTGAATTATGAAATCCGCAAGCAATAATTAGTTTAAATTACTACTTCTACTTGAATAATTAAACACGCTTATTTTCACTCACTGATGTTTTATTCATTACCATACATCTTTCCTGAAAGTTGTTTTTAACGTGGATATTCTTTTATTTGCAAAGATCCCACAGAGATTTACTATGCTAATTTCAAACCTTTCTTCTAAAATAAAAACAATAACAAAACACTCCCAGATTATCACCCATTAGCAACTGCTGTGTGTGGTCCATTATCAATTTAAGTCACAGCAACTGACTGGAAATACTGTGGGTAGACGTGAAGTTATTCACATAACATAGCGTCCTCCCTTGAAAATTCACTACTGAAAGGGCAATATTTAAATAAGCTCCAAGTGATTATGAAAATAAAAAGACCCAAGTGCAGAAAGACCATTCAGGCAGACGGAACTCGCCTGTGCTTCTAGCACACCCTCTATTAATGAACATGTTTGTGCACCACCACAAATAATATTTGAGTTTTGTAAGTCGTATTTGTACACCCTGGAGCCAGGGTACCCATAAGCACAGTAATAGAGGCTTAAGGTTTTTATTAAACAAAGTTACCTTTGGGAATAAGGACTAACTTAAATATAATCCATGGACTAACTCTTCCCTGCTGGGCTATTAGCTGGTGTTGGCTGAGTGGCAGGATTCCAAATCCTCTCTAATGCCAACAAGCTGGGCCTGAGTCAAACCCAGATGGAATGTGGCTGCCACCTCTGACAACCAGCGCCACAGCGGACCAGAAGCCAAGTGCTCGGTGGTCCCTCCAGTGGGACCACAAGGCCTAGTTAATGTGCAGGCAGACCAGGCAGCAGCTGGACTCCCTGGACCACTGTGACAAACACCCCTGTAACTAACACCGCTGCAGCTGTGTGGGCATGCGCCAGCCCTGTTGCTAAAGGACAGACTCCTTGGGGCGGCACGGGGCGCTGCACGCTCCTGACCCAGGGCATCAGTCTTAGTGCCAGCAAGCTTTTCCCAGACGCTGCTGAAGGAGACTAAGATCTCAAGTCTTTCAACTCCAACTAGACTTGAGGCCCCTCTCCTAAAGCAATCATTCGTCCATCCCAGCAACTTAGCAAAGATTGCTTGTGACTTGTTCCTGAAGCCCTCCCTCTCCCTGGCATCTCCATGTGGGTGAGTTCAGGGGACACTCTTCCACACAGATGCAACCAGTATTTTGGAGGTGGCAGGAAAGCAGATTTCTCAAATTTTGAAGTTTCCAAATAAAAAATGACCATCAGCTGAAGAGAACTATGAGCTGTGGCGCTGGTTTTGGCCTTTGGAAGATGAAGGGCCTCCAGAGGCCACAGGCCAGAGCTCAGATGCTTCTAGAAACCAACACAACCTGCGTCATCCTGTTAGATGCATAGGGAAAGCAGAGCAGAGCCTCTGCCAGGCTTCTGTTACCGTGGCAACAGCTTCACTGGCCTGTTGCTGGGAAAGGAATGCAAGAAGGGAATTGGAGAGGGAGTGGGGGATGAGGGAAAGGCAAGCGGAGGCGGACAGGGATGATGGAGGACTAGGGGCAAGCAGAAGGGGAAAGTCAAAACAAGGCATGAGAGGAAGGATGGAAGGGCCAGGGAGGGGCAGGCCTGGAGACAGGAGAGCCCACAGATGTGCAGCTATCTGTATGCAAAGACTCATTAAAGGCAACACATTTCAACTCTCAGTTGCTGCCTCAAGACACACTCAATTATCCAATAAACCACAGGAAGACTGTGAAAACATCAATGTGGTGGAAATGCCTAAACACAAACTCCCGCTAATGTCAGCACTAGCCCAAAAGGTTGGCCAGGGTCAAACCCAGAAGGAAAAGAGGAGAAGGAGGTGAGGAGCAAGGGAGGGCATGAGGCACCTGTAGTGGAAAACGGCTACCCTCACACCCAGCCCAAAGAGCAAGATCTCACTCTTGTTCATGATTTAACAAGGCAGCAGGCCCTGAAACCTGAAAGGCTAGACTCAGTTAAGCATCACTATGCTTGTTCCCTGGTGTAGGACAGGCAGGAGTTGGTATAGCTCAGGAAACTCAGAGTAAGTAGTCAGGACAAGTTCCAGCCATTCTTCAGATACCCCAAAACACATCACCTGCCAAGTTTCAAGGGCCATCTAAATGCAGCATGGTGCCCTGACCTGGACCCTGACACAGAAAAGGAGCAGTAACGGGAAAAGTGCTAAAGTTCAGTCCAGCACAGTCACCAGGGTGGTTTGGGGCTGCCTTCTTAGCTGGCCCTGTGCACTGGGGCTAGGTCAGGGCTCAGCCCTGGGAAGGAGGGGAAGAACTGGGTACTCTGTGCTGCTTCACAACTCTTCTATAAACTAGGGTTTTTTTTTTTCAAGTTTTACAAGGAAAATAAGAAGGGCTGTTAGAAACCAAGAGTCCCGATTTTCTCACAGTGATTCATCTCTTTCGTATAAACCAGCACCCCTGACAGGCTTAACCGCCATAAAGTTTTACTGGAGTGCTGGCTGAAGCATTACAGCAGAGCTGCACTCCCACAGCCAGAGTGAATTATTAAACCCTGAGTGCTCTGGCAGTGTCCTTCCCTCTGAAGCTGGAACACAGGAGTGACATGCCACCATGCATCAAGGAGCTGCAGTTCAGACCATGGAAAGTAGACACGCTTTGAAGACTGTTAGAATCTCTCCGCCCTCCCTGTCCCGTCTGGCTGCACATGTCACTCTGGACCATCTCCCCCCTGGGCCTCAGGTATCCAACCAGCCCATCTCCTTGGACTACCTCAGTTTGCTGACAACGGTGCACTCTGCCACATGGCTAGGCCTTTGCAGTCTGCTTGCGATGCCCTTCCATGGCCTTGCTGTGCATCTACCCAGCCTCCTCAATGCCCTAACTCTGATACCACCTCCTCTCAAGGAAGACAATGCCATGCACTCATCTCTGTCTCTCACTCTGTCGTAGCACCCAACTCTTACAACAGATGCAGGATGAATGAGATACTGAGTCAGGAATGCAGGCAATTCTTCCCCAACTCCTTCAAAGGAAGAGACACCAGTAGCAACCTGCCGACTCCTGTGAAAAGGTCGGGAAGATTCTATTTATTAGAGGAAAGGAAACAACCCCTCCAGAAGAAACAGATTTTGCTACAAAAGGACAGGTCCATTCCCACAGACAACATGATTGTGGCACAAGAGTCCTCTTCTGACAGGGAAGCTGAAAAGCTTTTCAGAGACTTTGGTTTCCTTGACAACAGCATTGCTGTAGACAAGCAGGGAAATAATTAAAAAGTATGTTCCCTTTGCTCCAAACCCCATAAGTGTTTTTAAGCAACAAGAAACAGGCCACTCTGGGTGAGATCAGTGTGGACAGAGCCAAGGGCACACAGGAGACCCCATCCTGTCATCCCCTCCACACTTCCTCTGCACTTGGGGGCCTGAGAAAAGGACCGGAGCCATTAACCCAATATGACAGTGACCGCATGAATTCTAAGTCAGATGAAGAACAATACTTTCCAAGGGCCAAGGGCCTGGCAGACACAGAAAAAACAGTTCCCTGAACTGACTCTTGTTAACATCCTGTGCTGGAAAGAAACTGAGGCATGTAAAAAGAAGTCAGGCTGTGTGGCCAGGGGTCTACACACAGCCTCTTCTCAGGCTGACGTCCAGAGACGGCCACCCCCGGAAGGGACTCACTTCCTGTACTCTGTACTCTGGTCCCCATGGACAGTCATTCATGTTGGCTACTTCACATGGCAGGACCTGGGGAGCCCTGTGCCTCCTACAGAGCAAGGGCACACAAAGCCAGGCAGTGGCTGGCCCTGCCCGATCTACGTGTCCCTCTCTTTTTTCAGACAGCTCTAATGTTGTCTTTTGTTTTAACAGCTTTACTGTGTTCATGTCTTTTATTGTAAGCTTCCTCAAATCCTTTCTGGATTTATGATTTATAAATAAGTAATAAATAAACACACAAGCTGCAAGCGTCGGCCCAAGACTATTACCTGGAAGCATGAATACAAACATCTCAACAGATGTGGCACAGTCATCGCTTTGATTTAGCTCCCAGCAGCTTGGAAGGCCCTTGAACAAACCTGGACACAGTTAACACATCACTCTCCTTGGGGATGCTTCCTGCATGCACTGGAGAGCAAGATGGAACCAAGGAGAAGAGTGTGGCTGAGGCCTCTGGGAGGTCTCTCAGACTCTGCGGCTCAAGGGGTTCATCAGCACTGTCTTCCTAGCGCTGACTACATGTCCTGCTCTCCTCCAGGACTGGAACTACATGAAAAAGAACAGAGTTCTGTGATCATGGAACCTATGGTGGAGCCCATTCATGACAGATGAGTTCAACCGAGGCTCAAAAAGATGAAGGGCCTTCCCAGAGTTACATGACTGCCCTTTGCCACTCTAAGAAGGGGAGTGTCTAGAAAAGTCCCAAAACAGAAACTGGAAAGGCTGAGTTCAGAAGCCAGCTCTGTGCTCACACATCCTTCAGAGGCCCCTCTGGTCCTTAGTGTCCTCACCTGTCAAATGGGCAGAAGGAAGTCGCCAAAGCCACCTGGCACTAATGAGTGTCCATAACAGGCCTGTCACTCACCTAAGGGTCCTTCCATGATTCTCTTGTTGGAGCCTCAGAAGGCTTGAGTAGATGTTGTCACACTCTTTTGCTTACTAACAGGCAAACTAAAATCAAGAGCTGAACCCAGCTGGAAAGAATGGGATGTGAGGTAGAACCCCAAAATAAGATTTATGAGCTCACTGATTTCCCCATGCCCCAGCTGTAGAAAAATGGCATGGAAGCCCTGAAGAGGCCCAGCCCTCCAGAAGCACAGGAAGCCTTGCATGTTGACCATTCAGGCCCAAGGCCAATAACCAGGCCAGCTCTGCTTCTGACCCACTCTCAGTGCCATCCTACCCTGCCTGCTGGTCTCTGTCCCCCAGGCCAGGCTCAACCTCACCTTTCCTGCCTCTGAACCTAACAGATCCATCCAACTCTCTTCTAGATTGCACCATCCCAACACTGGTGGTCCCTACAGAGTTGTCACACATTTTCATGCTGATGTCTGTCCCCAGCTAGCCTTTTTGATGGCCAAAATGTGCCTATTTTCCTCAAACCTAGAGTCCTGCATAGGCCCAGAATTTCCTCCATGATTGGAAGGACAGGTGGATGACCATATGAAAGAGGAAATAGACAAGACATGTCCTCTGATACTGCAATCAAGAGCCATCTCCCAGTCAGTCTCTGGGGCCCTTGTTGTCTATATTTCAGACAGACACACAGACAGACACCCCCAGGCAAAGCTAGAGGAACTCATGGGCCATGCAGCAATGTCCCAGAACCCTGGCTAGCAGACACTTTCAGAAACCCATGACCTGAGCTATCTCCAACTCTGCTACCTCACCCATCACAGCTGACATCATGTTACTGAGCTAGAAAATAGGCAGCCATGCCAGGAGGCACCAAGGCCCCTGAGAGACCTACTGGAGTGAGTAGGTACAATGCAGCATGCTAATCAGCCAGGCCTAGAAGTGCAGGCAAATTAGATGGCAAGCCTCACCTGCTCAGCAGTGAGGCTTAGGAGGCAATTACAGAATAACCCCATTTGGAGCACCGGATAATACCTTCCATTTGTAAGGGCTTCATAGTTTACAAAGTGGCTTCACACATCTAACCTCCTGGATCCTTCCAGCCCTAGGAGGTAATTAGTTCACAAAGCACAGGCTGAAGCTCAGAGCAATGAGGGCATGGTGGTCCCAATTTGTCAGTGGCATATGCACAGCATGTAGCCCTGCACTAGGCTGAGCCAGGCCGGGCAGCCCTTCAGGGCCACACTCAAGCTCTCTCCAGAACTGCCCACAGCTGACACACAAGCACAGAATACTGGGTCATACAACCCCCAAAGGGGCCTCAAAGCCACCTAAGCCCCCAACCCCACCCAGCAAAAGCATCTTCTTCTGCCAACTAGCAACAATATGACAGAGCCCTGGCAGACTGATGCTCTAGCCCTCTTTCAACAGTCCACTCCCCAAGGTGACTAGTCAGTACCGCAAATTTTCAATGCATCTTCCACACAGGAACTGCTGCCCTCAGGACCAACGCGAATGCATCCAAGTTCCCTTTCCGAATAGCCTTAGCCTGATGACAGGTGTCATGTCCCCAAGGAAGTGATGACACAGAGGGTCTAAGGTACCAGCACATTTCAGAACACATTTAGAGTGAAGGAATGTGACAAGAGGCACAGATGAAAACAAAACAACTTTCCTAGCCAAAGGTTACAATGAAAATGTGATTTAATTTGTGTTTTTGTACCTTTCGAAATAACACTTCAACAAGTGTAGAAAAAGACCACTTGTGTTTATAAAAGCTCTCACATTTCCCTACAGTTGTTGGGCCGTGTAAATACACTTTGAGGAGCGAGGAGAGAAACAGCTGCTTGTGAAACTTTTAATACTACCATGTATGAGAATTAGAATTCTAAACCCAGCAGGTTAAAAACGTTCTGAAAGCAATTTTGGTGTTAGTCTAAATAATTATAGATGGTGCTCACTTAGATAAGGGCCTTTGCCCCCTCGGGGCTCCAAGGGAAAATTCTAGGCATGATAGTTAAGCAAAATAGTTGGTTATTACGGAGGCTTTGCGGTGGCAGTGCAAATTGGTATAATCCTCCTGGAAAGCAATCTGACAGGAGACGAATCTGGACCCATGGAAATGTACAGCCCTTTGACCCAGCAGTCCCACTTCTGGGACTCAATCTGAAAGGAATAATGCAACAGAAAAGGGTTTCATGCATGAAGATAACCACTTCAGGATTATCTGTAACAGCAGAAATTAGAAACCACCTCGGTGTCCAAGGGCGGCTAAGTAAATTACAGTTAATCAACTCGATAGAGCGTCGCAGAACCAGTGAAAATTGACGGCCCTCCAAAGACACAGAGCGAATGGTGGTGCAGTGGCGGGCAGGGCTCTGGGAGAATGTTAAGTGGCAAATGCAGGCTGTTGGAACTGTGTGCACTCTGAGAAAAGCCCACGCCTGTGTGGACCAGAATGGGACAGGAGGGTGGCACGGGGTGACCAGGGCTCCAGTGCTCACTGGAGATGAAGGTGGCTCAGGACCACCCCCAACATGTTTTTGCCACTCATTATGGAATCTATCCAAGCAGAAAGCAGGAGCACAGCTAGAGCAGAACCTAGTCACTTGCCCCAGAGCTGGGACAGGACGTCATTCTTACTAAGTCAGTTACATTTCCCCCAAGTGAGACTGCAAGTTACTTAGAACTCCGCTTGTCAAACCTTTTGGTCTCTCCCACACTGCCTAGAAAGACTAAGGGTCCCAGAGAGCTGTTGATTATATTCATGACAGCTCCTGATGGCTAGCTAGCACATCAGGAAACAGGAAAACAGGACATTTGAAAATATTTATTAACTTGTGTGGAATTAGCAATAATAAACCCATCACTTGTTAACATAAATAACGTATTTCTTATAAAAAAAAATAACCAAATTTCTTCACAGCATGAAGAAAATTAGTGAGAAGGCATTGTTTACATTTTGTGGGTCTCATTATTGCCTGGCTTAATACAAGACAGCTGGGCTTTCATATCTGCTTCGGTATTTAATCTATGGCAACGGCGCCCGTCATGTAGCCTCTGGAAAAGTCCATCTACCCTCCTGAGAGAATGAAAGTAGAAAAGGCAAATAACTTCTAGGTGTGATTATGAAAATAGTTTTGACCCTCCGGAAGGGTCTTGAGGACCCCGGAGGTTTTCAGATCACACTGAAAACCATTGCAATAAATTACAGCATTCCAAGCTAAAGCTACAGGGCAGTGGGTAGTTCATAGTTGGAGTGCAACCACATTGAATTATTTCTAAGACTAGATGGAAATATACCCAAAAGTCTACAATTCTGGCCTCCAGAGGACACAGTGGCCTTTTACCCCTTTAACCTGTCTGGTTTCTCTATAGTGTGTGTATATTTGTTTTAGGGTCAAAAAACATTTTTTGAGACAAGGTTTGGAAAGTCATGGTGTACTCATGCCTACAGAATGAACTGGACAGGAAGGTCATTTTAAATCATTAGTAGTCAGTGTTGGTGTGGGGGAGGGAGCATCACAGAGCAGGGCTGGGGGGGGAATGGCAGTGTTGCTCCTTAATATGCTGATCGATCCCTGGCACCCAGCACACATTCATCACGGTGCCATGTGGCCTGCCTGGGACCCAATGATGAGAATTGAAACTGGCTCGAGCTAATCACTGCTAGATGAAGGTCAAATATAGGTGACTATATATCAGTTCTCAGGGTATCAGCAGACATGCCACTGCCTAAAGCTGCTGGACACTTACAAAGAGAGAAGTCCACACACTTGACCACAAAAGATGTCAGGTTTGCCCTACTTTAAAAAAAATTGATAATGAAATACCAGGACTCAAACACCACCCGGCGGGAGAAGAAGAGGTGGGATATGATGAGGTCAATATTGTTAACATGTAAATTGCCTGGAGAAGGGGAACACTAAGACCACAGGAGATTAATGGACAGGAACCCCAATGACAAACCACTTATTTAGCATTCACAAGGTGCCACAGGCCTGAGTCTAACCACACTGTCCATAAACGAACTCATCTGGTCCTCGAACAAGATGCCATTAAATTAGCAGATGTTGGGGGGAGTGGGGGTAATACTTCTGTCTCTATAAAGGACAAGGAGACATGGTCGCTGTGCACACAGGCATTGGTGTGAGCCACAAGCGAACACTGGAACCACAGAGATGAATGCTGTGAGTCTGTGTACCCAGAAGAGATGTGCTGTGACATGAGTGTAGAAGTGAAACGTGATGACAAGAGGGAGGGCAGGATGGGCATGCCAGACCCCCGAGACCCTAACCCTCCCCCAGAGCACAGACGACAAGGGGCTGACGCAAGCAGAGGGTCCACTCGGGACATGAGAGTCACCACTCCGAAAGAAAACGCCCACCCCCCCACACACAGGGGATGAACATCCCATCTCATAACCCTCAGGCAGGCTCACTGCAGACAAGTCCTTCCACCCTGACTGCCCTAAGCACTCCTCAGGGAGCTCGCTGGGGGGGGGGGGGGGGAGCTGGCTGACAGCAGGGTACTCCCACACTGCCACCACACCTGGATGTTCTTAGCCCAGACAGGAAGGCCACATCAGAGACACCCGCACCTGCTTGTTGTCCATCAGAGCGAAAGGACAAGAGAAAGATAGGGCAGTTGTGGGTGCTGACACTCAGGAAGCTGTGACAGGAGGAATGCCATAAGCCCAGTGCCAGCCTGGCCAACCTGGCCACTGAATGAATTCCAGACCAGTCTAGGTTACAGAGCGAGGCTCTGACTCAAAACTAAACAGACAAAAAGCAGCCGAGGAAGACAGTGAGGAGAGAATACCCACCATCTCTTCTCTTACTGGGAGAATTCTAGGAACACTGAGGGAAATCACTACTGTGAGATGTTATTTTTGTGGGGGAATTTTGCTTTGTTTGAAACAGTCGTGATTATGCAACCAAGGCTAGCCTCAAACTCTTCCTTGCCCCTAGCACTCAAATGCTGAGATTACAGGCATATACCACCATACCTAGCTACCAAAAAGTTTTAATCTCAAAATTTTGTAGTGTGGGTTACAAAAAGTGCCAATGGTGTGATTAAAACCTGATGATACGTGCAGAAAGAGAGAGAAGGAAATGCTGATTGGGAGATGTTCATGGCCATCACACACAAGTGGGCTACTAAGGCTTTTTTTTTTTTTTTCATTTCCCAAATTTTGACTATTTTTACAATGAAGCAAAATAAAATATAAAGCAACCCCCGTTTTTAAGAAGCAAAAAGACCTTGCTATCACTGGGCACTAGACAGGCTCCTTTAAGAGTCTTGTGTCCAAGTTTTAAAAGCAACAAGAAATAATTCACTAGACTGTCTCAACTCCTAAGTGTGCCAATTTTGCAATCTGCATTTTTCAATTACATTAAAAGCATTTTTCCAAATTGCTCTATTCTCCCCTTAATGACACAGGATGAGATTGGATGAGACTTGCTCCCCGAGGACAGAGCCGGCATGCCACCTTCATGCCACCCTGGTTTCTCTAGCAGCACTTGAGCATGAGCTGTTCTTGGGCACGGAACTAGTCAAGTTCAACAACAAAGGTTCCCAGAGAGCAGAGAGCACAGGGTCAGCACAGCGCTGCTTTTGGTCAACTCAGGGCTGTTCCAAGGGCCACGCGCTCAGAAAGCAAAGGGAATGGAAAATGTCTCATGCATTGGCCTCAAACTCATCCCGGTTTTCACTTGAGAGAAGAGGGTGTCAGAAACATTTTGCCTCCCACGAAAAGAAAGTTCCAGCCCAGAAGCTTACAACTTTCCAGAGGCTCTGCAGCCTGGCTATCAACCACCTCAGGGACAGCTCAGAGGACTGTCAACCTTCTCTGGAAGATGGGAAGGAAGAGATGAGCAAAAAGGTCCAGAAATGCACACCCCGGGGTGACTGCCTACCCTTCCCTCGGTCTCTGTCAAATAAAGAAGGACCAGATGATCTCTGCATGTGCTGGTGTGTGTTAACACGTGCACACACACACACACACACACACACACACCTCTCCTCGCCTTCACCTAATTACCCTCGATGCACTGTTAATCATTCACTCCCCAAATACCAAACGCCCACCACCACAACCCGCACCTCCTCCCCAGCTGCGCCTCTCGTTTCCAACAGATTTGCCTCGTGCTCAGAATAAACTGCCAATCATCTGCATAATGCTCCACGACTCCTTACTCCACGCATCAAATCACTTCTCAATCTCATTTCGTAAAAACCCATCAAGAATAATTCTTTCAAAACTGAACTAAACCCTCGCTCTGGCACTTGGATCCATAAATTCCTTGTCTTTGAATGTGAAATATATCACTTTTTACAAAGCACATCCAAGATACCCTAATATAATCAGATCCACTAACAATGATAAATCAGCAAGATCCTGTAATATATAAAAATGCAAATCCAAGCCACCAAGGAAATCATCTCTGCTCCTCCTGCCCCTTAACAGAACCCGAGGAGTGAAGCCTGAGAGTGTCTGGGCCCATCTGGGAGAGGGGCTCTTCAACTGGGCATTTCCAGAGTGGAAGAGGGAGGGGGAGCAGCTTGCTGGTTTTGCTCAGTCTCTACAGCCTACCAGTTCCCCATGTTGCCTCCAACATATACCTGCTGTGTAACTAGGCACAAGTCCCTCAACCCCTGTGGTAAAGTGTGTTTAAAAAAAAAAAAAAACTGTGCCTAGCAGCATGTGGTGGGCCCAGTGCGGCTGCTGACTCCACACTCTCATGCATTCCTGGTCACCACAGAGCTGGTGGTCCACCCGTGGAGACCTCAGGCGGCGTCACCAACTTCCACCACAGAGCCATCAGCTGTTCCTGAATGCAGCTTGCCTGACAGAAGCAACACAGCTCCCTCCTGGGTCTCCTAACTGCGAAGCTGCTCCCCCTGCACTGCCTGAGGCCCAGACTTTTGGAGTCAAGCAACTATCCACCACCCTGTGGTCAGTGTGAGCACCTAGCAAGTGGACCAGCCTTCGGCAGGGCCTGGCAGGTAGGTGCACAGCACTGCAAAGGGCTGCATGGGTGGCTTGGTATCAATGATCACAGAAGCTCTGTAAATTTTAAAGGCATTTATCTCAGAAACACTGAGAATGAAACTCTTTAAAATCCATATACAAAAACAAACTATGAAGAGATTCACAAAAGCAGAAGCTACATTAAGTCAGAAGACCCAAGGTGAGGCGTTTTTTTGCACACTGTATTTTAACCAATCAATACAGGTCCAGGGGGGAAATTCTCACTTATGCCAGGCACTGGGCTAGATCATTTCTATTTATATCTATAGCAACAGTCCACATCAACAGGCATTCTCTCTACCTTACCAGTGATACTGGGGATCAGAGAGACTAAGTAACCTTAAGAAAAGTCACACCGGTACTGAGCAGCAGTAGAGCACAATACTGAAAGTCACCAACGTTCAGGTTCCATTTACCACACACAGGCCTTCCGCTGAAGCCCAATGGTGCAAAGCCCATCTTCACTACATTAAGCAGCAGCAAAGATGGCATTATGCACAGTGTGATCACTGCAGGACTACTTGCTTTCAAATGGACTCCAGAAGCTACAGTGAACAGCACAAAAGAGACACGGGCAAGTGTGAGGAATGAGACCATCATACAAATGTCTGTGGACACTTTTTCAGTGGGGTTTTGGTTGAAGGAATGGGGATGGAACCCCAGGCCTAGTGCCTGCCAGGCAATCATTCCACCTCCGAGCTACATCCCAGCCCCACAGAAAACAATCTAGTGGCAGACAAGACAGCACATGACCAGCTGGATTGTGTCAACACATGGGACTCAGCAGTCAGGCCAGGATGCCCAGTGATGAGAGCTTACTGGAGTACTCTCTCCAGTGATGTCTATTTCTCCTTTGTATCCCCTTTATCCTTGTCTGCAAAGTTTTCCCAATAAGCATTAGTTTGGCTTTTTTTAAATATGTTAAGGAAGCTTGTTATTGAAAAAAAAAAAAAAAACCCTAAAACAAATACAGCAAATCAACAACATCTAACTCACAGGCTTTATGTATAGACCTGCCTGTGTGAGAACCTGGGTCCCCCACGGTGGGAAGCAAGCCGCCAATGCAGCAGGAATCCCCTGGGGGGCCTGGCAGCCCCTGCATGGACAAACAAGCAGGGCTGGCTGTGTTTGGCTTTTTCTCTCAGAAAAGGCATCAAAGGCTGAATTCTACCTTGACGTGCAGTGGGTGTTCAAACATGTAGAGTCAGGCGAGTTCGCCGGGAAATGAAAAGAGAGTATAAAAGGGTGTCTGGGCTGGGATGACAGCCACGAAAGCCCGAAGCTCACAGCGGAGGGCAGGAAGGGCCACTGCCTCAGACAACAGGGCAGCGGTGCAGAGACTGTGACTCACTCTTTTATTTTACTTAATTGCTCTGGCTGTAAATTTTTCAAAACTAATATAAGTATATTTTACAGCTCACAGAACATTTAGAACATATTAAAGTATGTATCTTCCCACTGTAATGTGCCTAGTTGAAATTTCTGACTCCAAAGCTGAGCTTTAAGGCTATGAAAGTCTGGCACTCTATGCTCTTTACATCAGTCAGATGGACGGTGTTGTTCTGCTCCAGATCAGAGAAAAATCATCTCAGTAAATGTTCCGGTGAGTCAAGGATTCTACCACATTCTAGAAGCTTGGATGGGCCAAAGATAGTAAGTCTTACTGTGCCCCCTAGAGGCGAGCAGCATTTCTGCTCATACAAAAACCTTCCTAAAACAAGGCAGTAAAATCCGGAAAATGTCTTTAAATCTTCATTGATCACTTAACATGCACCAAATTTCATGCCAAATGCTACAGAGAATATAAAAATGGTCTGGTGTGGCTGCTGCCCCCACAAAGCTTACATCCTTTCTGTCAACTCAGATCCCAGCAAGGTACCACCACCTGGCAGGGAAGCACGTAAATTCTTTAAACAGCAAGACCCCAGCATTCTGAATGCCAGCAGCACATGCCAGGTCCTACCCCAGGTGCTCACATCCAACTTCGTCTACTGCTCATAAAGACCACACAAACACACACAATCATCTCCACCTCATACTCAGCTGCGTCTTGGTTTATAGCCACGGACCACATCTCTGTCACAAGGGAAGGAAAAGCAGTTGCTGCTCAGCACACCACATATTACCCTGCAGGCCTAGGGCAGGACTTCCATCCTCACGTGCCCACCTGAGCCCTCCATGCCCTAATCCATCTTCCCATCAGAGCTCCTTGGTCCCTACTATCCTGTATTCTGAACTTACCCAAAGTCCCACTTACATAACCTCAATCGCTAAAACTTACTAAATCTTACTAAAGTCTCTGCTCAGGTTACAGCTTGACATTCACCTGTGGCTTCTGGAAGCCTCATTTCCAAGACTTCTCAGTGAGAAGATGAACAGGAGACATTGATCCTAGCAATCACGGTCAGTATTGACCCAAATCAACTATGGCAAGTGCTTTGCCTCTGAGGCCATCCCTGGGATGTATTCAGAGGACGGGAAAAGAGGGTGGGGGCACTCCCTGGAGCTTCCTAACAGCCAAGGAGTCTCAAGCTAGCTAGCATCATCACTTCCAGCCCACATTCCTCCTGGGGACAGGCTACACAACAGCATCCTAAACACAGGTTTCTTGTCATCCCAAACAGGCCAACTGCGACCTCTCCTGGCCATGACCAATCCTGACACATTCATCTTCACCACACCCAGAGCCAAGGCTCCAACTCCTATGCTGCTTTAAAAACCACCATGGAGCGTGGTGGCACATGCCTTTAATCCTAGCACTGTGGAGGCAGAGACTGGAAGATCTTTATGAGTTTGTGACCAACCTGGTATACATAACGAGTAACAAGGCAGCCAGGGCTACACGGTGAGATGCTGTCTTAAAAAAAAAAGAAAAAAGAAAAAAAAAAAGAAAGAAAGGGGGGAGGGAGGGAGGGAGAGAGAGGGAGGGAGGGAGGGAGGGAGGGAGGGAGAGAGAGGGAGGGAGGGAGGGAGGGAGGGAGGGAGGAAGGAAGGAAGGAAGGAAGGAAAAGATTGATCAATTGATCTTTGGGATGAAAAAAATGGCTCATCAATTAAAGGCACTTGCTACCAAGCCCAATCCCCAGAAATGACATGGTAGGAGAACTGACTCCCTAGAGTTATCCTCTGACCTCTACACACATACCATAGCATGCATGTGCCCACACACAAGCACACATACAATAAGTAAACAATTCAAAAAATAAAGCCATCACGGTCAGGAGGAAGGGAGTAGAGATGACTCAGCCTGTACTGTATTTGCTTTACAAGCAGAAGGGCTGGAGTTCAATCCCCAGAACTCATGTAAAAAAGCCAAGCACAGTCATACAATCTTAAAATCCCAGCTTTGGGGAAACAGAGACAGGCGGATCCCTGGGACATACCAGCTGGTCAACAGAGCCTCCATGGCAAGTTCCAAGCCAATGAGAAACTCTATCTTAAAAAGAGTACCTAAAGAACAATATCCAAGGTTGCCCTGTTCTCCACCTACAAATGCACACACATGTACACACACACACACACACACACACACACACACACACACACACAAAATCATCTTAAGGAGTTGGGAGTATAGCTCAGTGGTAGAACATCTGCCTGCATGCACAAGGTCCTGGACTCAAGCCCCCATCACCCAAAACCTCAAAAAACAACAAGGATACCTACAGTGTCTGTTCAGGAAACTGAAATTCCTTGTCAGTAATGACCCAGTGTAGCCAAGCTGTTCAGATTTGTCAATGGGGGCTTCAGGTGAAGACCAACTCCACAGGGCTCAGGTCTGCCTCTTCCCATCAGTGCACAGGTAGTTGGCGGGCAGGCATCCATGAGGACAAACCTGAACTCTCCATGAAGCTGCATCACCCACAGCAACCCCCTCCACTTCCTTGCTGTGCTCCCTACATCTGCCAGTCTGTACTCCCCTCTCTCTAGTGGCCTGGAGATATGACTATAGCACCCACTTTAGAACCACAGCTAAGTTCCCACTAGGAGCCAGGAGCACACTAGATACTGTGGATACAGCACGTGTAGGTATTTGTGCCACTAGAGAACCCTCAAGCCTTGCCAAGGGCGTAAAGAAGCAGTTGAGCCAGTCCACTGTAAAGCAACCCCCTCCACCCTGTGAGTACTGCCTCACCCTCAGTTACTGAGGGGCTGGGGAAGGAGCCCAGCCTGCTTCCAGGCTCATCCAAGCAGGGACCTCTACAATCAAACAGCAGAGAATGCACAGGTAAATGTAGGGAGACAGAAGGCTCGATACAAAAGCAGCTTGTCGACTGTCTGGTCCCAACAGGAAGAATATGACCCATCTAGCTCGATGCAGCTCCTGCTCCTGGCACACTGCCCAACCCAAGACCACAGAATAGATAAACACTGTTCATTGGTCCCTTTCTGAGCTGGGTCTTGACTGTTCAGTAGAAATTGGCCAAGCAAAAAGCAAAGGGGAAGGACCCTAGAGAAGGAAGGATGAAAGAGGAAAGTTCAACAATCAGGTGAGCTCAAAGTCAAGGGGGATCCTGTATACTCCAGAGTCAGCCAGACACTGCCAGGAGCCTGGGCCCAGCTGAAATCCTCAGATAGGCCCCATGCCCTGCTGGCCTCTGTGCCCCAGGCTCTCAGGATGGAGAACTGAGAGGCCAGGACTCTGGGTAGGTCCAAGGATGTCAGGAGCCATCCTAGGAACACTGAACACCCCTTGCACAGATGACACAGCCCAACGCAGCAGAAGCACCACAGCCTGGCTCAGAGAAACCAGGACCCCAGCTGGAAACTGAATTGAACACCTGTGTCAGCCTTGCTCAAGTCAAACACAAGAGTTTTTACAAGGATCTGTAAATGTCTAAAACCACCACCCATAGACACAGCTCACCTCAAAACACTAGGGTCTCCTCTCTTCACTTGAGAAAATGCCTCCTGGTTGGTGGGTTGGGGCTCAGAACATAATCTCAGCTATAAGGACTCAGAGAAGTGGTCTTGAGAAGGCTGAGGACAGAGTGGGCTGAGCTCCTATGGGGTCCGGCTCTGCAATAGGTGTTTTTTTTTTTTTTTTCCATAGTTGAGTGTGTATGAAGGTATGTGTACATGTAGGTACAGGAGCACATACATTTTGTGGGCATGCATGTGAAGGTCAGAGGGCAACTTCAGCTGTTGTTCTTCAGGCACTGTGCTGGCCAGTTTTATGTCAACTTGACACAAGCCTGTAGGGCATTTTCTTAATAAGTGATTGATGGGGGAGGGCCCGGCCCATTGTAGGTGGAGCCATCCTTAGGCTGGTGGTCCTGGGTTCTATAAGAAAGCAGGCTGGACAAGTCATGATAAGCAAGCTGGTAAGCAGCTCTCCTCCGTGGCCTCTGCTTCAACTGCTGCCTCCAGGCTCCTACCCTGTCTGAGTTCCCATCTGACGTCCTTCAGTGATGGGCTACAATGTGGAAGTGTAAGCCAGTAAACCCTTTCCTCCCCAGCTTGTTTTGGTCATGCTGTTTCATCACAGTAGTGACCCTGATTAGGACAGGCATCACCCTTGATTTTTAAAACTGGGTCTCTTGCCAGTCTGGAACTCACCACCTAAGCCAAGCTGGCTGGCCAGAGGACCCCAAGCACCCACTTGTCTCCACCTACCTAGAACTGAGATTATAAGTATGCATCCACATTGTATGTCGATTCTGGAGATCAAGCTCAGGTCCTCATTTTTGCAAGCACTTTACTGACTGACCCACCTCCCAGCCTACATGATGTGCTTTTTAAAACACATTTCTCAAGTGAAACAGAGGTAGGAGAGTCCCTCTTGGTCAGACTCCGAGGGAAGCACACCTGGACAGAAACCAGCTACTCTGTGCACGCTGTTGGAAGCCATGTTCTTCCCAGGAGGCTTGTAGTTCAGCTAGTCAGGGGTTACTTGGAGCCACTCAGTAAGTATCAGTATTTGGCCTCTATAACTTAATCTGTTCTGCGGGCCAGAAGTTGGAATTACAGACTGGAGTTAAATATATCGCATGGCTGGCATGGTGGCACATGCCTTTCATCACATCACTCGGAAAGCAGAGGCAGGGAAATCTCTTGCCTTTGAGGCCACTCTGGTCTACACAGAGAGTTCCAGGCCACACAATGATAGCCTATCTCAAGGAAGAAAAAAAAAAAAAAATCACACTGCACACATTGCATCCCCTGAAAACAGATGTCTAATTTTTCTGACATCACAAGCAATAGACTATCCATCTTTTCTACCTGTTTTTCTATGTGTATGTGTGTCTGTGTATATATGTCTGTGTGTTTGTGTATCTGTGTGTCTATGTGCCTGTGTGTGTGTATCTGTGTGTGTGTCTGTTTCTGTGTATATGTGTCTCTGTGTGTGTGAATATCTGTGTGTGTGTATCTGTGTGTGTGTATCTGTGTGTGTGTGTGTGTGTCTGTGTGTGTGTGTGTGTGTGTGGTCTATCTGTGTGTGTGTCTGTGTCTCTGTGTATGCGTGTCTGTGTGTGTGTATCTGTCTGTGTCTGTGTATCTGTGTGTCTGTGTGTCTGTCTCTGTTTATCTGTGTGTCTGTGTCCGTGTGTGTCTGTGTGTCTGTATCTGTCTGTGTGTGTGCGTCTGTGCCTATATGTGTGTCTGTGTGTGTGTGTATCTGTGTCTGTATGTGTGTGTGTCTGTGTCTATCTGTCTGTGTCTGTCTGTCTGTGTCTGTGTCTATGTGTCTGTGTGTGTCTACGCATATGTGTCTATATCTATCTGTCTGTATGTGTGTCTCTGTGTGTTTCTGTGTATGTGTGTGTGTCTGTGTCTATCTGTGTGTCTGTATCTATCTGTGTGTCTGTGTCTATCTGTCTATGTCTGTGTGTGTCTATGTGTCTGTGTGTGTCTGTGTCTTAGTGTGTCTGTGTGTGTTTATGCATGTGTGTCTATATCTATCTGTCTCTCTGTGTGTGTGTGTGTGTGTGTGTGTGTGTATGTGTGTGTGTGTGTGTGTACATGCACACCATATACAGCACACATGTGAGGCTAACTTCCAGGGACCTACCAGGTATATGCCACCATGCCAGACTTTTTACTGGATTCTGGGGATCCAAACTCAAGTCTTCATTGCAAGACAAGCACTTTACTAACCAAGCCATCTCCCTAGACTTGTTTGTTTGCTGTTGTTTGATTTAAAAATCTCCAAAGCTAGCTGGGTGTGGTGATGCCGCCTTTTAAACACAGCACAGGGGAGGCAGAAGGAAATATCTCTGTGGGTTCAAGGCCAGCCTAGTCTACAAAGCTAGTTCTAGGACTGCCAAAGGTACCAAAGAAACTCAGTTTCCAAAAACAAAACAAAACAAAACAAAAAAGCCTAATAAGTAAATAAAGTCTCCAAAGTAGATTAACAAAACTCAAGGGCTGATCATTCCATACCAGGGTTCAAGGTGAAGCAAAATGAAGCATCAAAGCTTATTACAAAAGATTAAAAGAAACAATATTCAGTGCTGTGAGCACATGGGGAAATGGGATTCTTATACTTCGGGTATTCTTGAGAAGAGGGCCATAAATCTTACAGTTCAACCTGGACTGCTGCTGTGGAGGACCCTCTATAAATAAATACCAAATCTGGCAAGGGAATACATAAGTAGCAGCATGTTTACAGCAAGATGGTTCATGGGAATGTGCTACTGAAAGGTGATGAAATGTCCAAAACAGGAAAGGAAATAAACTGGCATACTTGGGTTAAAATAATATATGATTATAAAATGAAGTAATTTCTTTATCATCTGGGCATACTGTAATTTATTTAACACTGTGCTATGGCAAGGCAGCTTTGGGAAAGGAAAAGAATGGGCCAGCAAAGACCAAAGATCTGGGCTAAGCCCCAAGGATCTTCTCTCCAATGCAGCCTGTCCCCACCTACTGCCTGACTGTCAGTACAACACCCAGGAAAAGCCACTGCAAGTTGTTCTCCCTCCCCTTACCTTGAAGGTTTTATCCATGGAAGTGGAGAGAAGCATGTGGCTCTTACAGAGGACCGGACACCACTGAATAGTGTTGACAGGGCCCCTGTGGCCTCGCAGGTGGAAAAGCACTTTCTCGGGGACCTTAGTCTCTCTGTGCTGACTCTTCAAATATGGCTGGATGAACTCAGACACTGTGGGAGCCACACAGAGGGGGGCTGGGGCACATCCTGGAGGCGCTGTGTCTTTGCCCCCAACAGCTTCTGGATTCAGTGCCGGCATTTGCCTCAGTCTCTTGGGGGTATAGGGAACCACACAGTCCTCACCCCTTTTCCTCTGAGAAGAGCTGGTAATTCTAAAGGTGCTTTCAGCTTCGCTTTGAGTATGAGAAGATGACGCGAGGGCATCCCGAGCAGGTTTAGCTGGCTTTAAGCAGGCAGCTGCCAGGGTCACATGGCCAGCTGGAGCTCGGCTCATCCACAAAGAAGGGCGAGGAGACTCACTGGTGAAGAAGGTGATATCAGGTTCCTTTGGGGGCCACTGGAGCCTCTGGCTGGGACAAGATCCCGGCAGACTGCTCCAGATCTGAGGCAGTGGCAGATGTTGGCCCCTTGGGTCTTCATGAGGACTGCTCTTCGTGTGGTGTGCCACCTCTCCTGCCACATCCACTGTACCAGATGCAAAAGCCATCCCAGAAGGCCTGGTCACACCAGAGGCATCATCCATCTGACCTTCAGAGTTCACACTTCTGGCAGGCTCAGTCTCGGTCTCTGTGTCAGAATCATCATATGCCACCAGTGAAGCCATGCAGACACACAAAGGTGACTTCCTAGAACTAAACAAGGTCAAGAGTCACAACTGTGAATAGGAAAATAGTTCTGTACTTCATAGCAGTAATGTCACCTTGAAAATCTAAGACTTCAAACTCCACTAACACAAACACATGAAGAATAAAGGCTGAATTTTCTTTCCTTTTTTTTGGTAAGATTTATGGTTTATGTATACACTGTTCTATCTACATGTACCCCTACCTGCCAGAAGAGGGCACCAGATCTCATTACAAATGGTTGTGAGCCAACATGTGGTTGCCTGGAACTGAACTCAGGAGCTCTGGAAGAACAGCCAGTGTTCTTAACCTCTGAGACATCTCTCCAGCCCTAAATTCTGAATTTTCAAAAGAGCTAACAGAAAGGATTTCAGATATTTCAACATAAAGAAATGATTTGGGGGTAGGAGAAGTGGTTCAGTGGTGAGAAGTGGCTCACTCGTCCAGAGGATCAGAGGATCAAAAACAGTTCCACGGGATCCAAAACGCTGCTTAACCTCCATGACTACCCACACTTACATGTACATACCCACATACCAACATATATACACACACACAATTAAAAATAGAAAGCATACCTTTTTTATAAAGTAAAAATTAGTCAGGCAGTGGTGGCGCAAGACTTTAATCCCAGCACTCGGGAGGCAGAGCCAGGCGGATCTCTGTGAGCTCGATGCCAGCCTGGGCTACAGAGTGAGTTCCAGGACAGGCTCCAAAGCTACACAGAGAAACCCTTGAAAAACCAAAAAAAAAAAAAAAAAAGTAAAAAGTAAAAATAAGTGATGTTTGTACCAGCAAGATGACTCAAGTGGGTTAAATGTGCTTGCTGCCAAGTCTATAGACCTGAGTTTGATCCCTGGAATCTACATGGTGGAAAGAGAAAATCAACTCATGAAAGTTGTCCTCTGACATCAACATGTGTGTCTTGATGTGCATGCCATTGCCCAACCAAATAAATAAATAAATGTTAAAAAAAAAAAAAAAAAAGGAAGGAAGGATAGAATGTTAGGGAGATGGCATGGGAAGATGGTATGTTTACCCTAATTTAAACATTACATAATATAAAAAAAACAAGTCATTTTTAAAAGTGACACACTTAGTTAGAACATACAATTTTTGATGGAGACCTCTGTGGGGCTGGGGAGGAGGCTCCCTGACAGAATGCTTGCTAACACATGCAAGGTTCTGGGTTTGCCCCTCAGCACCGCAAAGCAGAAGAGGAGAAGGAAACGGCAAAGAAAGAGATGGAGAAGGCAACAACAAGGAGCTAGGTATGGTAGTGCTCACCTGTGAGCCCAGCACTCATGAAGCTGAGGCAGGAGGATTATGATTTCAAGGCTACCCTGGGAAACATAGCAAAACCCTGTCTCTAAAGACAATCAAAGGGAAAAATGAGAGAAAACAAGCTTCTGGAGATATAGAGCACCTACCTGGCATACCAAGGCCCAGGGTTGGATCCTAAGGCACCAGTCTACCTATCCAAGTGTGGCGAGAGCAATCCTGTTCGAGGCATCCAAATTTGTGTCTCACCTCAAGTGCACAGATTCACACCATAATGAAGTTCCTTTTAAAAATTCTTCCTGGAATTCTGAGCCATCACAAATGGTTATCAGCTAGTTCTCAGTAAGAGGCGTTTTGGTCTAGAACGCAGTATTTTAATATCATAAAGAGAACAGCAAGGAGAAGCAGGAAGAAAATAGGGGTGCTAAATGTATCACAGCCAGCAGAGGGCCTGGTGGGACAGAGTGCAAGCCTATGCCATGGACTAGCTTCCCAAATTAAAGAAAACCCAGCCAAGCCTCATGCTTTTAGTTCTATATTTATTTGTTTGTTTGTGTGTGTGCGCGCGCGTGCCTGTGTGTGTCTGTGTGTCTGTGTAAGTGTTTGTTCACCTATGGGAATGTATAAACCTGTGCTCCTGCACATAAATAAAAAGGTCAGAGCATGGCATCCTGTGTCCTCCTCTTGCTCTCCATTTATTTATTTGAGGCATGGTCCTCCTGTCTCTGACCTCTTAGAGGTTGGGTTACAGGCAAGTGTGTAATGCCTGACTTGTTAACACATATGCTGGGATCCAAACTTTGGTCCTCAAGATTTCAAAGTAAATGCTCATAACAGCTAAGCCTCTCTAGCCCCATACTGTTAAGACAAGATCTCACTATATAAGCCAGGCTGGTCTTAGTCTCAACAATCCTCCTGCCTCAGCCTTCTGAGTGCTGGAATAGCAGGCATACATCACAATGCCAGGTCATACACTAGGTTTCAACATCCCACTGAAACCCTTCCGTACCTGTCCCTCTAACGGCACTATTCATCTAAGAACTCCACTGCCACACAAATCTGGTCATCATTCAATGCCTATGGTTATTGTTCCCACCAGCAGCTGAATCCAGGCTGTGGTGGTATTGGGATCCCCAAAATATTGTGCGCCCTAATAAACTTATCTGGGATACAGTACAGAACAGCCACAATATTAAACATAGAGGACAGGCAGTGGTAGCACATGCCTTTAATCCTAGCATTCCAGAGGCAGAAATCCCTCTAGATCTCTGTGAATTCAAGGCCACATTGGAAACAGCCAGGCATGGTGACACATGTCTTTAATCCCAAGAAGTGAGCCTTTAATCCCAGGGAGTGATGCCAGAAAGCAGAAAGATATACAAGGTGTGAAGACCAGAAACTAGAAGCTTTTGGCTGGTTAAACTTTTAGGCTTTTGGCAACAGTTCAGCTGAGACCCATTCGGATGAGGACACAGAAGCTTCCAGTCTGAGGAAACAGAATCAGCTGAGGAACCAGCGAGATGAGGTAGTTGTGGCTTGTTCTGCTTCTCTGATCTTCCAGTATTCACCTTCAATAACTGGCTCCAGGTTTGTTTTCATTAATAAGAACTTTTAAGATTCCTGCTACACCAGGCAAGTATCAATGTCCACATTTAAACTCATCTTCTAAAAAGCACTTCTAGCCAGGCAGTGGTGGCACACGACTTTAATCCCAGCACTCGGGAGGCAGAGCCAGGTGGATCTTTGTGAGTTTGAGGCCAGCCTGGTCTACAGGGCGAGATCCAGGAAAGGCGCAAAGCTACACAGAGAAATCCTGTCTCAAAAAACCAAAAAAAAAAAAAAAAAGGACTTCTAAAACCAGCCAGACACTCTCCAACTGAACCAAGAGCAACTGGGGGACTAACTACACACACATGAAACACACTCTGCAAATAATTTAATCTCTACATTATCCACAGGGATCCGAGGCCAAGCTCCTGTCCCTACATGTCAAATGGAATCCATCAGATTCCCACAACTAGATTATATAGTGTTCAGTCACAGGCCCAGATTTCAAGCCACACAGTTATCTGCATGGTTGACTCACAAGAGAGGCCTACAGCAGATCAGAGGACTGCATAGTCCATCAGCTCCACAGGGCATGGGAAATGTCTGAACGACTTTTTCCAGCAAGAGGCTGGACTCCTGATGCACTCTACCACATGTGGATCTCATTCACTCATTCAACAGCTGCAACAATAGACAAAACAGTAAATGACCCTCATTCAGCACACTCACAAGCCATACGGAGAGAGACAAACACATCCCTGACTCCACAAGTGAGCCAGAGGATGCCATGGCATGTAAACTCAAAAGAAGAAAAGGAAGAGAAGAGTAGAGCAGCTGGGCCCAGGACTGCACGTTCTTATGGAACCAAGACAGGCCTCAGAGAGAATACACCTGTGTGGCAGTCTGGAGAAGCTGAGGGATCCAAGGTGATCACAGTGCTGGGTCTAAACAACAGAACCAATGACGATCCTGAGGAGTCAAGGGTGATTCAAGAAAATATACGTGAAAGGAGAAGACTGAGAGCTAAGGGGAAATGCACACAGTTTAGGAGGAGATGGTTGCCATTTTGTACCCAAGTCCAAAAGATGTCATGGAAAAGGGGGGTGTGGTGAACCCAAGAGGAAGAGGCTAAATGAAGGCAAAGGTAATGAGGCCCGAAGGGGAAAAAAAAAATAAAGAGCTAAAGGGGGCACAGTCATGTGGGGCAGGGAGTCCTGTGTATTTTGCTCACTGTCCAAGAACATCTATATTTGTAACCTGAAAGCTGGTGGGGCAGGGTGCTGAGGAAGGTAAGAGAGGCGGGATTTTCCCTTTCAACAAACAGTTCCTTGTTACCTACTCTGTGTTTAGCTCTATGTTGGATCTGATGTGGGCAGAAATTAAAACTCGGATCTTGCACCGGAGGCCACAGATCCTTGAGGGGAAACAAAAAGATACCACTCGACACAGGTTTTGAAGGATGAAGAGAACCTAGCCAAGCTGTCAACAGTAACACATAGAGCTTAGAGCACTCTGCGAAGAAATGGGAAGAAAAGGAAGGCGAGCGACGTTCTGAACCTGGCGCTATGAGGCGGGAAGCACGCGGCCACCAAGTCCCGGTACCCTCCCGCCCGGGCCCGCGGCTCACCACACACACGGAAGCGCTTGGTCCACCCCTACAACGATCCGGCCTGCACTCGGGCCGCCCAGTCGCGTTCCACAACGTCGGGGGGGAGCTCAGCCAATCAGAGACGGGCTATGCCCCGCCCCTGAATGGGCAGCCAATGGCGACATGTCAGAACCGGAAGTTGTTCAAGCCGGATGGGTTTTCCACGGACACCCTGGAAGTACCGGTAGCTGAACTAGCGGGGCTGACTGGTGGCTCTGAACGGGGGGGCCGGTAAGTGAGAAGAGGGCGGGCGTCGCTCCGGGAGCGAGGGAGGGAGACCGAGGTGGCGCCGGAGCCTTGGGCTGCCGCCCGCCCACTGAGCCCTGAGGACCCGGCACCGCAAGGGGCTGGGAGGCTGCAGCGGCGCCGCCCACCCATGCTGTCATCGTTTCCCACCGCCTGGGGCTTTGCCCTGTATGGTCGCCAGTAGTCCCCTCCACGAGGTGTTAGGAAGGTTCCTGGTGCGCATTTCACAGATGAGGAACCCGAGGCAGAAGCAGAGAAGTAATGCTACTTGTCCATGGTTTCAAAGCAAGCTTTTGCTCAGTATCAAAAGCCGGCTCTCTCTGATCTATCAGAGTTCCTGTCTTTGCCCTGCAGTGCACCGCTTCAGTGCAGGACTGCCTCAGGGAATGTACTGGCTGATCTGTACACCACACACAATGATGCTGTGGGGAAGTGGGGAGGGATGGAGAGGTCACATGGCGGTCAACCTGAAGAAGGGGCGGCTGATGCAATGGCAAGTAGCTTGGGGCTATTGAGAGTTTGATTGGTCTCAACCTCCTCCTCCCCAGAACCCAACCAGCCACTGGCTGGATTTGCTCATTAAGGAAGCTGGTCAAGTGGCCAAACTGTTCTGAGAACCTGAGTGATTTCTGAGAAATCCCTAAGTAAATGAAACTGAAAGGGTGGGCAAGGCAGGAAAGAAAGACAATAGACTCTTCTAAAAACCGAAACTGAAAGAAAAGAAGGGGAGAGTATTAAAGACCTCCATCCTTGCCTGGGCATTCTCATCTCTGTCCTTTGTGACCAGGGACCACGGACTCCACAGAAAGGGTATGTATTGCCAACTTAGCTAGGCTTGGAGCTTGTTTGCTGTTGTTCTAACAGAATTTTGTTTTGTTTTTTACCTGCCTTTTCTGAAAGTACTGAAGACTTTTGAGAAGGACCTGTGTCAGGATTGGAATGCCATGCGTTTATTTCATCTAGTAGACCCAAGTTCAGGTGATGCCCTGTTTTTGAGGAGTAGATGCAATGGGTTCCCAATGGCCTGTTTATGTTCAGAGCTTGACTTTCATCAACTTCAGAGCTTTTGGCAGATTTGGCCTCCTTAAATGGACAGTGGCCAAATTCACTGGCATTCTTATTGTGACAACCAAGTCTCTAATGTCTGTCTTTGTAAATTAATGTCTTTTTTTTTTTTTTTTTTAAGGTAGTGTTCACGGGGCTGGGCATGTAGTTCAGTTGTTAGAAGGCCTGTTTGGCATGTTCCCGGCTCTGGATTCTATCCTCAGTGCCTTTATATGGGAAAATAAGCTTTCATCATGTGTCCCAAGTTTAGGAGTATAAAGAACTGTTTGCTCTAAAGAAGTTTTGTCTTGTAGAAACTTTCCTAGGCTACCCCTTTTTCCAAGCTTCCCCTAGAATCTTGCTGCCCTCTTCCCTCAGGCTGCAGATTCTGTAGATCCTACCTGTGTGGGTTTTGTTATGGACCAGGTTCTTCTCATTCCTTCTGCTCACACTGTACTGGCCCACTTTCTTTAAGAGCCCACAGCGTTTGTCCAGAACAATGGCATCTTTCCAAATGAGCCATAGATTTAGTTCTTAGTAGGGGTGGAGGAGCCCTTGTAGGTTTCTTATCAAAGGCCTGCTGTGGTTGCTCTGGGTTGGGCAGTTTGACTTTTTACAATCTCGGTACTTTTGTAACAGGATAATAGATCAGTTCCTTGTTATAACATTTCTTCTTTCTTCCATATTGTGTTAGTAGTTAGATAAAAGAACATTTCCTTAACAAAGACACAACTTCTCATCTGGAGTTGAGAAATAAGCCTTTAGACAGTGATCCTTAACCTTTTGGCATCTCTGGACTCCTTCATAAAGACATTGAACTAGCCAGGTGGTGGTGGTGCACGCCTTTGATCCTAGCACTCAGGAGGCAGAGGCAGGCAGATCTCTTGTAAGTTCAAGGCCAGCCTGATCTACAGAGTGAGTTCAGGATAGCCAGAGCTGATACACAGAGAAACCCTGTCTTGAAAAACCAAAAAATATAAAGACATTGAACCTAGGAGGATGGGGAGAGCTCTTCACACAATACAATACACAGGTAAGTGTGTAACTGTGAAATAAGGAAGACGGCAGCTCTGTTTTCCTTGTCTCAATCATTCCTAGAACATTCACTCAAGAAATTGCCTCTCAATCTCTTGCTCTCCTTCACTCCCCTTCATGCACTCATACACAAGATTTAAATAGTGACCATGCCTGAGTGACTGCCGCCTTGTGATTAGAAGAGCAGAGATCTCACCTGTTGGCCCCTCGTCAGATTTTGTTTATGTCCCTCTTCCAAGTCAGAATTCTAATACTTCAAGAGATAGGTGTTCCCCTACAACATGGAGCCTGAATGCAGGTCCACTTCCCCTAGCTGATTGCACCAGCTCCCAGTCCTGTCGAGGTGGGAAGAGGCTAGCTATCCGGGCTCACTCACTCATTCTCCTTGTCACTTTTTCTAGGAATTGAATGTCATGGTGACCACAACTGACTGCAGTCTTTGCAGAGCCCCACATTTGTGGAGGAGCAGGCTAAGCAAAGGGAAGTCCAGGGGTAACCAGGACAGAGCTCAGAGGACATGGCTCAGTGCCAGAGCATTAAACTAGAGGTAGCTTTAAGTCCTGACTAACTCAGCCTTCAACTAGAACAGACACTGGGATTCTCTGTTTGCTGGGTTTGGGGGGAAGTGCAATAGGGTCTTACTTATATAGCCTAAACTAGCCTAAAATTTACCACAGTTTCCCTACTCAGCTAGAATTGAAGGTGTACACCACCATGTCCAGCTAGAACCCACACTCACAAAGATGATGTAAGAGATCAGCTCAGAGGAAAGGTTGAATTTACTGATTTAGGAGAGTCACTCGGCCAATACTAGAAATACATGGTCTTTTAGCTGGTGCACACCCTCACTGTACTAAAGATTCAACTCACTCAACAGCCCAGGAAGTGCTGTAACAAAGGTAGAACATGTTCAGGCCACAGGGTGAAAGTGGCCCCAGGGCTTCAGGGGTTGGGAACAGCTGAAAAGCTGAGGTTGAGTCTCAAAAATAACAGAAGCCAAACCACGGAGCGGGAGACATCCTAGACAGGAGGTGCAGCAGGGACTCAGGGCCTGTGACTGGGATGGGCTCTGGCAAGAGCCTGACGTAGTCTCTGGATTTGAACCTCAGGCAGATTCTTGAGGCTTCTCTGAGCTGACAGGATGTAGTCACAGCTTGCTCTTCCAGGACACTGGGAAATTACAAACTGGATATAGCTTGACCCTTTATGTCTAGAAGTCATTTTTATTGCATTCATTAGTATCTGACCCAAGCAAGTAGACCCAGAGAAAAGCAGGGCCTGGGAGTTTCTCCTTACTCCCTGGTTCTATGTTCCTCTTCCCTGGGCTACAGGACTTTGCTATCCAAGTCAGTCTTTCATTGAACTTCCCTTAGGAATCAGGTGAGATGATTCCCAATGGCACCCGTCCCATCCTGGTTTTGGTATTAATGAGTTTATTAACTTGTATGAAGATGGTGGTGTTGAATTTAGTGAGTAGATAAATACAAACATCTCCACTGTACATCTAACTCTGAGAGGTAGGTAGGTGGAGAACAGTGGCTGAGACTATCCTAGCTTGTCTCAGACAGTGCTTCTGTAGATGTTTCCTCCAGATGAAATCTTCCATCCTACAGGGAAGCTTGTTGTAACACAGGATGTTGGCAGGGCAGTGAAATAACAGTATGTTCTAAGAAGGGGGATAAAGGTCCAGTCCTGCCAGAAGGAAGCTCATTAAACTCAGAAAGTAAACAACTTAATAGCTTCAGGAAATCCCTAAAACTAACCACATTCCCTAGGCTCCTCCCCTCCCCAAGCATTCCTTTAAGGACTGCTGAGGAAGACTCTGAAAGGAGCTTCCTGGAAGAGGCTCCGACCGCCTGGGCCGCCTGGCAGCTGCTTTCCCGAGCCCACTGCTGCTCTTGGTGGGCCTTGGTGACAGAGCTGCTGTTGAGTCATCCACCCAGCAAAACTCGTTGGCTGGGGGGAGGGGTTGGGTGCACAACACTCACTGGTTCACTACTTTGGACTTGGTGATGTCCTTAGTTGGATCTGTCATCAGAGATGAGGAGACATTTGTTCTTGTCTCCTCAAGAATATTGAGCACACTCCTTGGCAGTCATGAGCGTCTGTGTCCATGAGCTGGGGAGGACAGATCTGTCACAGGCTCTGGTGGAGTTCAAGAAACTTGGTGCATAGAGGAACTTAGACCAAAGTGCCAGGTCAGGGTTACTGGTCCAGCACAGCCTGTAGCTCCTCTCAGGTTAAGGTAAGTCAGGTGAAGCTGAGTTGGGTTGATCTCCGAAGCCTTCACTCCCAAACCCTGGAATAACGAGACTAGATGTGCAGTTGTATCTTGCTTATAGTTAGCAGTGTGTTCCTGTATCGCTTTTTTTCTCTTTAATTTTTATAACAGTCCTTGTGGTAAGTTAAAAGTTCATAAAGTTACCATTTAATAGATAAGAAAGTGATTAACCCAACAGGGACTCCAGATGGCCCAGTCTCCATCCTTCCAGTGTCAATAGAAATAATAACTGATAGCAAGATGTCACAGGCACACCTTTCCAGCCTTAAGTAAGGCAGCATGTGGGATGGCTGGGCTCCTAATCCTTACTGATCTAGAACTCAGAGCAGAGAAGACCCTATCCTCCACCTGGACCGTGCTGTGAGAGCACAGCGCCGGGTGAGCTGGAGAACATTGTGGAACATTACTGTGTTCTTTATATCTGCAAAGGTCTGAGAGTTAAGATAAAGAACAAACAGCAGTTTGCAAAGTGTCTTTCTCTCTGGTGAATGTAGCCTTACTAAAGCACATTGGTATTCTGAACAAACATGGGTTCCTCTCCTGGGCACTAGATGGGAACAAACATCACCATGTGCCAACTTACTGTTTACTTTTGCTGGCCTCAAGTTGGCACCTGCCAGTAAGGCATTTAGTTCTCATTGTCAGCATTGATGCTTCTTTTCATGACTCCAACTTTCTCCTAATCTCTTTACATTAATGTCCTGTTACCCAGTTTCTGTTACAGTTCAGCAGTTACCACATTTTGGCTCCCCACCCTCAATCCCATTTCATTTTTTTCTCCACAGAGTCTTGTCTCAACTACTGAACGCATCTGCTCACTAGCCAGCTGCAAGCCTAGGTCCTGGAAGATGGCGGACACGCCCAGTGGTGAGTCCTGCACCTCTCCACTGGAGCTGTTCAACAGCATAGCTGCTCAAGGGGAACTCGTGAGGTCCCTCAAAGCTGGAAATGCACCAAAAGTAGGTGATTTGTTGGACTCTCCAATGCATGCATCTGAGCCTCTGCACCTTCTCAGTTGTCTGGTTATAAAGTCTGTTAAATTCAGTGTCATTGCTATGCCTATGCTTTAAAATCCTTTGTATTGTAGGGAATTGGTCCCTAGATCCTCAAAGCTCCATGATAAAGCAGCATAGGATTCACATATAATCTGCCCTATACTTTAAGCCATCCTAGTATTGTATGGGTTCTGTGTAAGTAGCATGAGACTCTCTTTTTTTTTTTTTTTTTTTTTTTTTTTTTTACCCTGTCTTTTCTTTTGTTATACTGTATCTTTTTGGTTTTTGAAGACAGGGTTTCTCTGTGCTACCCTGGCTGTTCTGGAACTCACTCTGTACCAGAGTGTCCTCAAACTCACAAGATCTGCCTGCCTCTGCCTCCCAAGTACTGAGATTAAAGACATTGGCCACCACTACCTGGCTGCTGTACTGTATCTTTAGAGGAATATTAGTTACTTTTCTGTCTGTTACTATGACAAAATGTGGAACAAAAGCAATTTAAGGAAGAGAGCTTGTTTTTGGCTCACAGTTTGAGGTTATAGTCCATCATGGCAGGGAAGTCATAGAATTAGTGTGAGACAACTGGTCACACTGGAGAAATGTCAGGAAATGGAGATGAATTTCTGTGCTCAGCTCTCTTTCTCCATGGAACGATGACACCTGCGTTTAGGGTGTATTTTCCCACCTTAATTAGCCCTGTCTAGAAAGTCCCTCGTGGACATCCAGGGTATATTTCCCAAGAACTTCCAGGTCCTGCGACAGTGAAGAAAGTGACAAGATGGAAATCTGTGCACACTCAGTACGGGGAGAAGTGTTTGTGCCTTTAGTATTTTCTATCCTGTGGTAGCTGAGACCAGGGATACAGGACCCATCGATATGGAGACCCCAACAGCCCAGAGCCTTCCAGCCTGTTCTCCCCAGTTCTGCCCATGCACAGATGTTCTAGGTTCTTGTACACGTTTGTACCTCTGAGTGACATCCTACTGTCCCCTTTCTTTCTTAATTTCAACTCTAGGACTCTGGCTGTAGCCATAAGGGATTCCTGCTTTCTCACGCACCTTCCCACCCTTCGGTCTTCTGGAATATGTTTCAGTTCCAGTTAGGTCATTATTAGTACAGGTATTATTACACTAACCTAACTGGAACTGAGGTCATTATTAGTACAGGCATTATTACACTAACCTAACTGGAACTGAGGTCATTATTAGTACAGGCATTATTACACTATGTAAACACATAGACAGCTGAACCATCAAGTATAGCATGAGTACTTTTCCTTTCCTTCCCACCATCTGTTTTCTCTGGAGTTAATGTTTGCCTTAATTCCTGTTTGCCTGGCCTTTTCTGTGCTGTTCATAATGCAATTGGCACCACATAACACCGTCCACTCAGAGACACAGGGCTCCAATAGGTTGTGGACATCATCAATGTTATGTTTGTGGTGAAGTTAATTTTGCATAGTTGTTGCTTTTGTCTCCTGTTTGGGGGCATTGTTTCTGGACAGTGAGATGTGGTGGTACATGCTGAGGAAGCAAGCTACCACCATCCTAGCTGCTTTTCTCATTACCGTGGCCAAATAGCTGACCCACAACATCAACTTCAAAAAGGAAGAGTCTATCTGAGGGTCCAGCCCCTCGTGGGGAAGACCTGCAGCAGATATACATGGCAGGTGGTTATGTAATACTGCAGTATTCAGGGGGCAGAGAGGGATGAATGTTGGCTCTCTGCTTACTTTATCCTTCTTCTGTCTGAGACCCCAACCAATGGGATGATACTACCCATATTCTAGATGGGTCTTCTGTCATCCATTAAACCACTGTGGAAACATCTTCACAGACACATCCAGAGGTGTCATCTGGGTGATTTCCAAATCCAGTCAATGTGAGGATGAGTATTAAGCATCACAACCTCAAGGCCAGACTCCCAGGCCTGGTTTATGCATTTAGTATATTCTTTATCCTTAAGCTTGTTTGTCTATTTACTAAATAACAGCAAGATTTGTGCCATATTATCTTGGAAGAAACTCCCTTTACCCCCATGTTTACTCAGTCTCTTGATTGCATCAAAATGTCACATCAATTAGTGGACCATCTAAATTTGTACACTGATGGTGTTTATGCTTAATGACACACTCTCAGACTCTTTCCCCAATATTAAGTATTACATGGCTGCCATGGCTCTGCCCTGTGTGTTACATCTCAGCACACAGCAGCTACTGTATAAAGATAATTCCTTTGGCATCTTGTAAGGAAGGCCTGTGCCAGTTTCCCTTTGGATTGGTGAGTCTTCATCTGTTGTCATCTTCTCTGCTTTACTCTCTTTGGCTAGAATAAGTCTTCTAATTGTTCAGGAAAAGTCTTGCAAAGGAACCAACCTTGAGCTGTGCATGCCTGAAAATATATTTACCTCCCCTACAGTTTGATTGATAGCTAAGCTGGGTATGGAGTTCTGAGATGAAAGCAGTTTTTGCTTAGAATTCTGTTATTTGTTTCATTTTGTCCAACACAGTGTCTCATGTAGCCCAGCCTGACCTCAACCTGCTCTAGGCAAGGATAACCATGAACTTCTGATCTTCCTGCCTCTGCCTCCTGGTTACTGACATTAGAGTGATGGGAAACCACACCCAGCCTCTCTTGGAAGGCTGTCACTGCCTTGGTCACCATTGTTTATCGGTGCCTTTGTCTGTCCTCTCAAGGGGCATCAGGACCCTTTTCATTCCATTGCTCTGACGTTCCTGGGACAGGACCAATGCCCTTTGCAAACTTGAATTCTCAGAAGTCATAGTGTTTCTTTGATCTCTTTAGTGCTCTGTCTTTTCTGTTTTTAAGTCAGAAAATGCTCATTTAGTTTTCTTAGTTTTCGCCTGCTACTTTCCATTTCTCCCTGTTCTTTCAGGGCTATTTCCTCCTTCAGCCTTCTACTGTCTTCCATTCTGCTGTCCTGTCAAACTCCAGGCACCCCTGTAGGCATGCTCCTTAGTTCACTGAGCTACTGATGGTAGTTTTCCTGGTGCTCTCTGCTCCCTTGAGGCTCCCAATGTCTCCGTGTGTTGTTTTTCCCTCCCTTTCATATCACAAGCATCTCAGATGTGTGCCATCTCTTGCCCATCCACTCAAGCCCTTGAAGGCAGCTGTCAGTCGGTCATAGTGTGAGAAGACATTGTCTGTGCATGGCCCCTTCCCAGATAGCATCAGGTTTGGTTTGGTTAAGGAATCTTTGGGTTCAGAGTCTTAACCTCTTTCCTTAGAAACCAGCTTAAAAGAAAACGGCAAAGGAAGAAAATGATTTCCAAAGACCTGATTATTCAGAAAGACCTTTACTCACTGGCTGGGCTCAATGAAATTGGGCTAAATGGTCTTGAGGCAAAAACCTAAAGTAAATAAAAAACCCAAGGATTGATCATTTCTTCTGTGAACCTACTTTGGAAGGTTAGCAGTGGTATATTTGTCAGTTTAACCTTAAATTTGAGTAACACATTAGGAATGTTTTTAACTAGTACGACTTTTTTTTCTCCACCCTCATTCTGAGACAGAGTCTTGCTGTGTAGCCCTGGCTAGTCTAGAACTCACAGATTCACCTGCCTCTGTCTCCTGAGTGTGGCACCACTAGAACTCTGGCTTTTTGTTGAGTCTCTGTGTTCTGGCCCACACTGCACAAAAGTAGGAAGCCAAATGGGTCTGTTCATCACTTTTTTTCAGGGCTGACTGGGGACAGGGTTAAATGTTTCCTTTTTCCAGAGCCTTCTAGTAACAAGCAGAATCAGACCAGACAGAGTATAAATTGTCAATAGTCGGTGATTAAAAGATACTGACTGCTGTGTACTTCAGGGCAAGGCAGGTGTGCCCACAGATAATTCTGCAGATTGAACTTGTTAAACATTGTTCTTATTTCAAGTGCTGAGCCCTGGACTGCAGAGATAGCAGGACAGCTACCCAGTGAAGGCATCTTCTCTATTTTGTGAGCTGTAAACATGGGGTTATTGACTTCATGAGGCAAACTCATTCTGATAACAAATGCCAGAGAATTTTATTGTTTGAACTGATCACTACAGAATCCTAGCACTCTTTGGCCAGGATACCCAGTGAACAGCTCTCTAATGAGGTTGGGGTCATAGTAGTTCTTCCCCAGGAAGCCCAGTTTATAGTACATGGTGCATAAACTCTAAGTGGAAATATTTGTGTTGCCCGAGGCAGACAAATTAGACTGTGTAGTCTTTGTGGTCTAATCCAGCAATGCCAATTACCAGTCTAGAGCTTTAGGGCATCGCATGATTTGGTTGCCTTAATTAGGCCTGCTCTTTTAAGCTCCTAGAGAAAGGGGTCTTCAATAAGTTTTCAGAGTGAGCAAGAATACAACTTATATTTGCTGCTGCTGCTGTATCATCATCATCATCATCATCATCATCATCATCATTATTATTATTATTATTATTATCATTATTGAGTTTGAGTTTGTCCTGGAACTCTCTCTGTAGACCAGACTGGCCTCAGACTATTTTTTTGTTTGTTTGTTTGTTTGTTTTGAGACAGGGTTTCTCTGTGTATCTTTGTGCCTTTCCTGGATCTCACTCTGTAGCCCAGGCTGGCCTCCAACTCACAAAGATCCTCCTGGCTCTGCCTCCCAAGTGCTGGGATTAAAGGCGTACGCCACCACCACCGCCTGGCTTTTTTTTTTTTTTTTTTTTTTTTTTTTTTTAATAAAATCTTGTATACCCAAACTGGCCTCCAACTTTCTATATAGCCAGGAATGACCTAGAACTCCTGATCCACCTGCCAAGTGCTGGACTTGCAGAAAAAATAGGAATGTAGGCACTAGAAATAGCTTGGTAACTGGCTGGAGAGATGGCTCAGCAGTTAGGAGTATTTGCTGCTCTTGCAAAGGAACTAACTAGGTTTGGTTCTCAGCATCCACATGGCAACTCACAAAGATAACTCCCATGCTAGAAGACCCAGTGCCCTCTTCTGGCCTCCACGGGCACATATGGTGTGCGTACATACATACAGGCAAATAACCATGCACATCAAATAAAAGTAAATCTTAGAAATAGCTTCATAAGATTGCATCATCTAGTGGTGTGCCTGTTTCTGAGCATTCCTGGGGGCCTACGTCTTTCCTTGCTTTTATCTGCTTCCATGGCATGTCTTTGAGTTGCCATCACAACTCCTATGGCATCTTTGGCTGTGTCGGTAAAGTTCATCCTAACTCTGAGCTCCATTAAAGGATCTGCCACACATGTACCCTGCCATCAGCCTTGTTTAAGGAGCCTTAGCATATCATAAACAGTAGTGCACTGCTACTACCCATGTGGTTTGGGTCATAATCTGTAGCACTGGAGTATCAAAGAAAGGTAAAACACACCTGAGCCCAGCTTTTCCTCTGTTCAGGACAAATCCCCAGCTCTCAAACTCCTCAGCAGGCACAGGACAGCTTCAGTGATGCCCACTTGTCAAGGTTGTAGAGCTACAAGGACGTGTGTGAAAGGTCTCAGCATAATGCCTGAGACCTAACTGGTATTCTGCAGATGTTAGCTTTGTCAACATTTTGAGCAGTCACCATTTTTCCCCTTAGGATGAGATTGATTCTGCAGTAAAGATGTTGTTGTCATTAAAAATGAGCTATAAAGCTGCCATGGGGGAGGATTACAAGGCCGACTGCCCTCCAGGGAACCCAACAGCTGGAAGTAATAGTGATCCAGATGCCACAAAAGCCAGCGAGGATTTTGTGGACCCATGGACAGTACGGACAAGCAGTGCGAAAGGCATCGACTATGACAAGCTCATCGGTAAGTCCTGACCTTCTTCACAGCATCCACAGTGTTTGGTGGGGACCACATGTCAGTCCCATTGCTGTTTCTATGTGTGCCTTTGTGGGAGCACTTTTGTACACTTTTTCATTGGCACAGTAATTGTATATATTCTTAGAACAAAATGATTGTCCATGCATGCATACCCTGGGTAATGACAAAAATCAGGATATTTAACATGTTTATCACTGACAACTTTTTTATTTCTTTGTGACGGGAGCATTCACAGTCCTCTCTGGTATTGTTATGAAATACAAAATAAATTGTTGGTGGTGGCATCACCCTGTTGGTGGCCCACCTGAACTTACTCCTCTAATCTCACTGTGACGAGCCTCTCTCCATTCTCTCTCCCTGCCTTGTACTCTCCCTGAGATCTCACACAAGATGAGATCCTGTAGTATTTGAACTTCTGTGCATTGCTGATCTGGCTTGTCCTGGGGGCTTACCTCTGTTGTAGCTAACAGGATTCCATTTCCTTTCATAGCTGTGTTGTACTCTGGTGTGTGTGTATAAATGTCACATTTTCTTTGTCCATTCAGAAACACAAAGGGAGATTCCATCTTGTGAGTAGTGCTGGAATCAACAGAAATTCAGATATGCTTTAAACATAACTGATTTCAGTATCTTTGGACATATATGATATTTTAAATTTTTGAATAATTCCTGAGTAAAAAAGTTCAATATCAAGAAACAAGTAGATCTTAAAACCCTTTGGTTGTATGTTATAGTCCCAAAGGATTATTTTAAAATTAGATAACAATGAACCATATGTGGTGGCTCATACTTGTTACTCTGCAAAAGGATCAGAAGTTTGAAATCATCCTCAGCTACGTATTAAGTTCAGTGACAGCCTGGGACACATAGATTGTGCCTCATGAGACCCACATTTTAAATTATATGAAATGATATGAGCATCCTGGTAGGTTTTCCTGGTTTGTGGTAGCTCAGAACTTTAGAAAGCTCTAGTGTGGTGGGCATGTTTGCTAGCAAGGTCTTACCATCAACCCTTCCTCCAAGGCACTTCATGTCCACTTGATGTCATTGATAATTGTCAAAGAAGAAACGACTGAAATGTTTGTGTCTACATCAAAGCTACTTCCATAACCTAAAACACAAACTGTCGCTGAGGGTAAAGTCTATTCAGGACCAACATGAATCTAGGTCAGCAGTTGGAGAAATGTGGAAATTGTGGTTGTTGTCGGTGAATGTAGGCTACACCTTAATGTGCCTGCGTGCATCAGAACTGGCAGGCAGACTGTGTTCAGGGTGTGTTCCCATCACAGTCTAGACTCAGGCAAACAACACTGTGCCATATGGTGTGTCCCTGGTTTGCTGATTGGGGTCTCAGCTGTTTTGATACAAAGGTCCTTTCACTTTGTATGAGGGGAAGCATCACAGCCCAGAGCCTAAAGAGACAGGTCTTTGGGACAGGTTACTAAGTCTGCTGGCATCTAAGGAAGTCGTCCCTTCTGTTTCCTGGTGTTTTTTGCAGTTCAGTTTGGAAGCAGCAAAATTGACAAAGAGCTGATAAACCGGATAGAGAAAGCCACTGGCCAGAGACCACACCGCTTCCTGCGCAGAGGCATCTTCTTCTCCCACAGGTCAGTGCCCTTCCTCTGCTCTGCGTTCACAGAATTGGGAGGTGCTGGGGAGGCCTGGCACCCTGGGCAAAATGAGAATGCTATAGTATGTATTTACTGTGGAATCCCCTGGTGCTTTCACTGGAAATCTTCAGCTTGTTCCTTTGTGAGCGACCCACCTCCCAAGGTGGAGGTCAGTTCTTTGCAGGTGAAATACAGTCATGTTACATGCTGTGAGTTGTTAAAGGGCATGAAAGCAAGAGAATGTCAGGTCCAACTTGAGTGCTTCCCACACAGTAAGCTGTAGGCTTCCTAAGTTACCTGCATTCTTCCTCCCACTCAGGAAAGTCAAGAGACGTTTACAGCAGAGCCCTCAGGACAGAGTATCCCTGCCTTGGGCCATAAACTCCATGCAGATAACATCAAGAATGGGCGAGCCCAGAATATTTCTAGCCTCTCCATTCCAAATATTGCTTTTCCTCTTCATGGAACTGACGACTTGAGGTCAGAGTGTTCTGTTCTACTCACACTTCAAGGAGCACCCAGGAAAGAACACTTCTGCACAAACATTTCACATCATGTCTACAGAGAGCTCTGGGCCCTGCTCAACCCACATCCTGGACAAAATATAATCAGTATTTTTCTTAATGGAATTTGAAATCAGGGTCAGTGATATGAGTCAGCTGGTAAGGTGCCCACTGCCAAGCCCGACAACCTGAGTTCCATTCCGAGGATCCATATGGTAGAAGGAGAGAACAGATTCCCACAGAGTGCCCTATGACATTCACATACACTCCATGGCATGAGTACACACACAGAAAGACACACAAAGAAATCAATAAAATGTAATTTTAAAAGTTGAGGCCAGGAGTGGTGGCGCACACCCTTAATCCCAGCACTCGGGAGGCAGAGGCAGGGGTTCTCTGTGAGTCTAAGGCCAGCCTGGTCTACATAGATTTTCAGGAAAGCTGGGGCTACGAGAAACCCTGGCGCCGACGGGGCTTGGTGAGGGCTAGATGGCTCAGCAGGAAAAGGCACCTGCATCTAAACTTAACCTGAGTTCAGTCTCCAGGTCTCACATGGTGTGAGGAAAGAACTAATTCCCAAAAGTTGTCCTCTGACCTCCACACATGCAAGAACACACCCTCACATGCACATACACAACACTAAAAAAGAAAGAAATGTAATAAAAATTGTTGTGAAGAGGTTTAATTGGTGTATCGTAGACTTCAGCTCTTTAGTTATGCTATCCAGTGGTTTAGTGTATTTTCGAAACTGCATGACCACTGCAACAATCTAATTACAGAGCTGCTTACCACCCAACAGAGAAACCTCCCTGTCAGCAGTTACTTCCAGAACTGGGTGATGGACATACTTGTAGTTCCAGCGCTAAGGAGGTGGAAGCAGGGGAATCAGAAGTTCATGGTCATCCTGACTGCATAATCTGTTCAAGGCTAGCCTGGGAAACTTGAGGATCCCATCTCTGAAATAGATAGGAAGCAAATCCAACAAATTCTGAGTTAAAAATAGGAGTCTTCCAACTCCATCCTTTTTCAAGATTACTTTTATATTCTTGGTTCCTTGTACTTCAACGTGAGTTTTAAAATCAGCTTTTTCTTTTCTACAAGAAAAGTCTCTTGAGATTTTAATAGAAGTTTATCAATGCCAAAACATAGCTGTCACCCCCTCAGTGAATAAGATATGGGTGTTGTAGCGCAGAGACAGATTCATTTCCCAAATGCTGTGTCCAGTGTGGTAACAACTTAACAAAACTCCTTGATTCAGAACAAAAGAAAATAATGAATCAGGGCACTCTTCAGATGCATTAACGAAGACAACAGGTCAGTATATAGCCTGAGGTGCTATTCCTAGTTTTTGGGTTGGTGGCAGCTTTAGTGGTCTCTTAGTACATTCCACAACATTACCTGATAGGCCCAAGACTGTTAGGTCACATACTAAGGTGGGCAGTGACTGGCTATTGAGGAAGCTGACATGGCCCATCCCTATAATCCACCTTTTGCACCCCTGAGCCTGGCCAACCTGCAGTCTTGAGCACAGGTAGATTTTTCCCCTGGGACTTCAGTGTACACACTATTCCAGATCTATTGGCCAGTTCGGTGAACATTGTGAGCTTACAATACTGCTGTAAGTTTTTGGGTTTTAGTTTGTTTTTGGTGTATTGGTTTTTTGGTCTTTTGGTATTGTTTTGTTTTTTGAGGCAGGGTCTCACTATACAGCCCTAGCTGGTCTAGAACTTTTGTTTTTGTTTGTTTGTTTGTTTGTTTTTAGTTTTGTTTTGTTTTTGTTATTTATTATATTTGTGTTTTACTTTTACACATCAGCCATGGGTTTCCCTGTCCTCCCCCACCCTGCCCCCGCCCCCACCTTGCCCCCAGCCCCTCCCCTCCATTCCCATCTCCTCCAGGGCCAAGACTCCCCTGGGGATTCATTTAACTCTGGTGGATTCAGCACAGGCAGGTCCAGTCCACTCCTTCCAGGCTGAGCAAAGTGTACCTGTGTAAGCCCAAGGTTCCAAACAGCCACATCATACACTAAGGACAAGTCCTGGTCCCACAGCCTGGGTGCTTCCCAAACAGTTGAAGCTATTCAATTGTCTCACTTATCCAAAGGGCCTGATCCAGCTGGGGGCTCCACAGCCTTTGTTTCATAATTCATGTGCTTCCATTCGTTAGGCTATTTGTCCCTGTGCCTCTCCAATCTTGGTCTCAACAATTCACGCTTACAGTCCTTCCTCTTTCTCCACACTTGGACTCCTGGAGCTCCACCTGGGGCCTGGCCATGGATCTCTGCATCCACTTCTATCAGTTATTGGATGATAGTTCCAGCACGACCGATAGGGAGTTTGGCCATCTGATCACCAGACTAGGTCAGATCAGGCTATCTATCAACCATTGCCAGCAGTCTACAGATGATGTATCATTGTGGATTTCTGGGGACCTCTCCAGCACTCTGCCTATTCCTGTTCTCATGTGGTCTTCATTTATCATAGTCTATTATTCCTTGTTCTCCCTTTCTGTTCTTGATCCAGCTGGGATCTCCTCCCCTAAGCTCTCTTTCCCTCAAACTTTGCCCTTCATTACTCCCACTGTCGTCCAGGTTGTTCATGTAGATCTCATCCATTTCTCTGTCATTGGGTGATCCCTGGGTCTTTCCTAGGGTCCCGTTTTCTAGGTAGCCTCCTGGAGTTGTGTAGCAGTCTAGTCATCTTTGTTTTACATCTAGGATGCTACTATGAGTAAGCACATACCATGTTTGTCCTTCTGAGTCTGGGTTACCTCACTCAGGATGATTTTTTCTAGATCCATCCAGTTGCCTGCAAACCTCATGATGTCATTGTTTTTCTCTGCTGAGTAGTATTCCATTGTGTGTATGTACCGTATTTTCTTTATCCATTCTTAAGTTGAAGGGCATCTAGGTTGTTTCTGGCTATTACAAACAATGCTGATATGAACATAGCTGAGCAAATGCCCTTGTGGTTTGATTGAGCATTCCTTGGGTATATGCCCAAGAGTGCTACAGCTGGGTCTTGGGGGAGATGGATTCCCAATTTTCTAAGGAAGCGCCATATTGATTTCCAAAGTGGCTGTACAAGCTTGCATTCCCACCAGCAGTGGAGGAGAGTTCCCCTTGCTCTACATCCTCTCCAGCATAAGCTGTCTTCTGTGCTTTTGATCTTAGCCATTCTGACAGGTATAAGGTGGTATCTCAGAGTCGTTTTGATTTGCATTTCCTGGATAATTAGGGATGTTGAGCAATTCCTTAAATGTCTTTCAGCCATTTGAACTTCCTCTGTTGAGAATTCTCTGTTTAGTTCTATAGTCCATTTCTTAATTGGACAGTTGGGCATTTTGATGTCTAATTTCTTGAGTTGTTTATTTATTCTGGATATCAGCCCTCTGTCAGATGTGGGGTTGGTGAAGACCTTTTCCCATTCTGTAGGCTATCGCTTTGTCTTGTTGACCGTGTCCTTTGCTCTACAAAAACTTCTCAGTTTCAACAGGTCCCATTGATTGATTGTTTCTTTCAGTGTCTGTGTTACTGGTGTTATATTTAGAAAGTGATCTCCGGTGCCAATGTGTTCAAGACTGCTTCCTACTTTCTCTTCTATCAGGTTCAGAGTAACTGGATTTATGTTGAGGTCTTTGATCCACTTGGACTTAAGTTTTGTGCAAGGTGACAGATATGGATCTATTTGCAGCCTTCTACACATTGACATCCAGTTATGCCAGCACCATTTGTTAAAGATGCTTTCTTTTTTCCATTGTACATTTTTGGCTTCTTTGTCAAAAATTATATGTTCATAGGTTAATGTCAGGGTCTTCAATTCTATTTCATTGGTCCACATGTCAGTTTTTATGCCAGTACCAAGCTGTTTTTATTAGGGTAGCTCTATAGCAGAGTTTGAGGTCCGGGATTGTGATGCCTCCAGAGGTTGTTTAATTGTACAGGATTCTTTTGGCTATCTTGGGTTTTTTGTTTTTCCATATGAAGTTGAGTATTATTCTTTCCAAGTCTGTGAAGAATTGTGTTGGTAATTTGATGGGGATTGCATTGAATCTATAGATTGCTTTTGGTAAGATTGCCATTTTTACTATGTTAATCCTGTCTATCCATGAGCATGGGAGATCTTTCCATTTTCTGACATCTTCTTCAATTTCTTTTTTCAGGAACTTAAAGTTCTTGTCATATAGGTCCTTCACATGCTTAGTTAGAGTAACCCCAAGGTATTTTATATCATTTGTGGCTATTGTAAAGGGTGATGTATCTCTGATTTCCTTCTCAGCCTGTTTGTCTATTGTATATAGGAGGGCTACTGACTTTTTTGAGTTGATCTTGTATCCTGCTATGTTGCTGAAGGTGTTTATTAGCTGTATCAGTTCCTTGGTTGAATTTTTGGGGTCACTCATGTATACTATCATGTCATCTGCAAATAGGGAAAGCTTGACTTCTTCCTTTCCAATTTGTATCCCCTTAATCTCCGTATGTTGTCTTATTGCTCTGGCTAGAACTTCAAGTACTGTATTGAATAAGTATGGGGAGAGGGCACAGCCTTGCCTTGTTCCTGATTTTAGTGGTATTGCTTTGAGTTTCTCTCCATTTAATTTGATGTTGGCTGTTGGCTTGCTGTAGATTGCCTTTATTATGTTTAGGTATGTTCCCTGTATTCCTGATCACTCCAAGACCTTTATCATGAAAGGGTGTTGGATTTTGTCAAATGCCTTTTCTGCGTCTAATGAGATGATCATGTGGTTTTTTTTCTTTGAGTTTGTTTATATGGTGTATTACATTGACGGACTTTTGTATGTTGAACCACCCCTGCATCCCTGGGATGAAGCCTTCTTGATCATGGTGGATAACTGTTTTGCTGTGTTCTTGGAGTCTGTTTGCCAGTATTTTATTGAGTATTTTTGCATCATTGCTCATGAGGGAGATCAGTCTGTAGTTCTCTTTCTTTGTTGCATCTTTGTTTGGTTTAGGAATCAGTGTAATTGTAGCCTCATACAAGGATTCTGGTAATATTCCTTCTGCTTCTGTTGTGTGGAACAATTGAAAGAGTATTGGTATTAAGTCTTCTTTGAAGATCTGGTAGAATTCTGCACTGAAACCATCTGGTCCTGGGCTTTTTTTGGCTAGGAGACTTTTAGTGACTGATTCTATTTCCTTAGGGGTTATTGGACTATTGAAATGGTTTAAATTAGGTATGTGGTACCTATCCAAAAAATTATCCATTTCTTTTAGATTTTCCAGTTTTGTGGAGTAGAGGTTTTTGAAGTATGACGTGATGATTCTCTGGATTTCCTCATTGTCTGTTGCTATGTCCCCCTTTTCATTTCTGATTTTGTTAATTTGGATACTCTCTCTGTGTCTTTTGGTTAGTTTGGATAAGGTCTTGTCTATCTTGTTGATCTTCTCAAAGAACCAACTCTTTGTTTCATTAATCCTTTGTATTGTTCTCTTTATTTCTATTTTATTGATTTCAGCTCTCAATTTGATACTTTCCTGGCATCTGTTCCTCCTGGGAGACTTTGCTTCTTCCTGTTCAAGGGCTTTCAGGTGTGCTGTCAAGTCACTATTGTGAGATTTCTCCAGCTTCTTTATGTGGGCATTTAGTGCTATGAATTTCCCTCTTAGCACTGCTTTCATAGTGTCCCATAAGTTTGGGTATGTGGTGTATTCATTTTCATTGATCTCTAGGAAGTCTTTAATTTCTTTCTTTATTTCTTCCTTAACCCATTGGTGACTCAGTTAAGCATTATTCAGTTTCCATAAGATTGTAGGTTTTCTGTAGTTTTTGTTGTTGAAATCTAACTTTAAACCATGGTGGTCCGATAGAACACAGGAGATTATTCCAATTGTTTTGTATCTGTTGAGATTTGCTTTGTGGCCAAGTATGTGGTCGATTTTAGCGAAGGTTCCATGGGGTGCTGAGAAGAAGGTATATTCTTTTTTGTTTAGGTGGAATGTTCTGTAGATATCGATTAAGTCCATTTGAGTTATAACATCAGTTTAAGACCATTATTTCTCTGTTAAGTTTCAATTTGGCCAATCTGTCCAGAGGTGAAAGTGGGGTATTGAAGTCTCCCACTACCAATGTGGGGTTTTACATGTGATTTAAGCTTTAGTAATGTTTCTTTTTCATATGTGGGTGCCCTTGTGTTTGGGGCATAAATGTTCAGAATTGAGACTTCATCTTGGTGGATCTTTCCTGTGATGAGTATGTAATGTCCTTCATCATCTCTTTTGATTGATTTTAGTTTGAAGTCTATTTTGCTGGATATTAGGATGGCTACACCAGCTTGCTTCTTAAGACCATTTGATTGGAAAGTCTTTTCCCAGCCTTTTATTCTTAGGAGGTGTCTATCTTTGAATTTGAGGTGTGTTTCTTGTATGCAGCAGAAAGATGGGTCCTGTTTTCATATCCATTCTGTTAGTCTGTGTCTTTTTATAGGTGAATTAAGTCCATTGATATTAAGGGATATTAATGACCAGTGATTGTTCATTCCTGTTGTTATTTTTATTTTTTGGTGGTAGTGTGTGTGTACTTCTCTTCTTTGGGGTTTACTGCTGTGGTGTTTTCTATTGCCTGTGTTTTCGAGGGTGTATCTACTTCCTTAGTTTGGAATTTTCTTTCTTGTGCTTTCTGTAGGGCTGGGTTTGTGGATAAGTATTGTTTAAACTGGTTTTGTCTTGGAAGGTCTTGTTCACTCCATCTATGATGATTGAAAGTTTTTCTGGGTATATTAGTCTAGGCTGGCATCCATGGTCTCTTAGTGTCTGCATTATATCTGTCCAGGTCCTTCTGGCTTTCAAAGTCTCCATTGAGATATCAGGTGTTATTCTGATGGGTTTGCCTTTATAAGTCACTTGGCCTTTTTCCTTTCCTGCCCTTAATATTCTTTCTTTATTCTGTACGTTTAGTTGTTTAATTATTATGTGGCGAGTGGACTTTTTTGGGGGGGTCTAGTCTGTTTGGTGTTCTATAGGCTTCTTGTATCTTCATAGGCATTTCCTTCTTTAAGTTGGGAAAATTTTTGTCTATGATCTTGTTAAATATATTTTCTGTGCCTTTGAGTTGGTATTCTTCTCCTTCCTCTATCCCTATTATTCATAGGTTTGGTCTTTTCATGGTGTCCCAAATTTCTTGGACATTTTGGGTCATGACTTTGTTGGTTTTAGTATTTTCTTTGACTGATGAATCTATTTCTTCTACTGTATCTTCAACACCACAGATCCTCTCTTCCATCTCTTGCATTCTGTTGGTTATACTTCCATCTGAAGTTCCTGTTTGTTTACTCAGATTTTCTATTTCCAGCATTCCTTCTGCTAGTGTCTTCTTCATTTTTTCTATTTCCCTCCTCAGGTCTTGGACTGTCTCCCTTGCTTTTTCATGATTTTCTTTCAGGGACTTAGTGTTTTTTTCTGCTTTATTTGTCCTTTCCTCTAGTTTTTTATAGCGTTCTTCCCATTTTTTGTTTGTCTGTTCCCCCACTTTATTTTTTATTTCTTCTATATAAGGCTCTAGCCTCTTCATGATATTACTTATAAGGTTGTTTTCTTCTTCTTCTTCCATTCCATGATGTTCAGGTCTAGCTGTTGGAGAAGGTCTAGGTTCTGGTGATGCTGTATTGCTCTTTATTTTGTTGTATGTACTTCTGCCTTGACGTCTGCCCATCTCCTTGTGGATTCGTTCTTGGTCTTATCAGTGCACTTGGTCTATACAGAGCTGACAGATTTAGGGAGCCTCTCTCTGGGCCAGATGGGAGCTCTGGTCCAGATGAGAGTGCTGGCTGGATAGGAGCTGGGGGCTGGACTCTGAGTCTCAGGAAGTCCCTGGGGTCTCCTTATCTTGTCCAGATGGGAGCTTCTCTTGTCCAGATGGGAGTTCTGGGGCAGGATGGAAGCTCTGGTCCAGATGGGAGTTCAGGGCGGATGGTAGCTGCGGGCTCTGTGGTCCAGACGGGAGTTCCGGGGCAGGATGGAATGCTGGAGGCTGGTTTCTAAGTCTCCGGAAGTGGCTAGGGTCTCTGGCAGATGGGTGTGGGGGCAAGGCGTTAAGGTTGTAGTGTCCACCTGAGGGTCTCTCTGGTCCAGATGGGAGTTTCGGGGCATATGGGAGCTGGGGGTTGGTCTCTGAGTCTCAGGAAGTGGCTGGGGTCTCGGGCAAATGGGTGTGGGGCCAGGGTGTGGAGATTGCAGGGTCTGCCTGCAGTCTTGGAAAAGGGGAGCCTTCGCGCAGGGCCCACCGAATGGCTGGAAACTGGGGCCAACTTGGGCAGGTCCTCCTGGGATGGCTGGTGCCCAGGGGTGGGACCCAGAGGCGGTTGCCTCTCTGACTATAACCCCAGGCACTCACCTCTGGTGCAGATGGGAGTTCCGGGGCAGGGTAGAAGCTGGGGGCTTGTTTCTAAGTCTCTGGAAGTGGCTGGGGTTTCCGGCAGATGGGTGTAGGGGCAGGGCGTGGAGGTTGTAGGGTTCACCAGAAGGTCTTGGAGAGGGAGAACCTTCCTGGTGGGGATGGGGTGTCCAGCCCTATGGCCAGAACCTGGGGCCCAGTTGGGCAGGTCTTCCCCGGAGTGGCTGATGCCCAGGGCTGGGACCCAGGTGCGGGCCTCTCTGGGTGTCTGGAACTGTTGTTCATTCTAAGGGAGAGTCTGTGTTTTCTGTGCTGGCCTGCAGCTCACGGTCCTGCCTCAGGCTCCCAAGTGCAGGCACACACCGTCATACCCCGATTCTCAAACTCTCTTTTGTGGTAGTTCTCCAATTGTGCAAGCACCGTGGAGATGGTCTGGTTTTTTGTTTTGTTTTGTTTTGTTTTTGATTTGTTATTGTGTGGGTGGGTGTGAAAATGTAGGCATTGCATGTGAGTATCATGGGACAGCTCACAGGATTTGGTTCTCTCCTCTACCAAGAGCTAAACTCCAGTCATCAAGCTTGAGAGCAAGCATCTTTGCCTACTGAGCTATCTTACCACATTATTGATCTGAAAGCTTCCAACATCTTACATTTCTCATTGCCCCTGTGACTGTTTTCCTCAGTATAATAGCTCGGGGAAGGCATTTACATATTCTGAAGTTTGACATAACCCACTCCCTAGTGTTACCTATGAGCCTGGGGGTAAAATGACATCTGCAAGCTCATCTCTAACAAGGCCCTTTGGGAAGGGTATGCATAAGGCCCTTGGCCTAGGGCCTGGCCTAGTGAGCTCTCAGATACAGGCTGTGACCACATGAAAAGCAACTCATGGGATGGATTTTCTCTCTTCCATGTGCCCATTCAAAGTTAATTGGGTATAGCCATGTGGTGGTGGCACACGCCTTTAATTCCAGCACTCGGGAGGCAGAGACAGGCAATCTCTGTGAGTTCAAGGCCAATCTGGTCTACAGAGCTAGTTGCAGGACAGCCAGGCCTGTTACACAGAGAAACCCTGTCTTGGAAAAAAGAAAAAAGAAAAACAAGAAAGAAGGAAGAAAACCACAAATTCCAGGCTAGGGGGACAGCATGGTTTAGTAGATAAATACTCGCCTTGCAAGCATGAGGACCTGAGTTCAATCTCCTGAACTATATAACAAAAGGTATAATGATGTGTTTGAAATACCAGTGATTGGGAGACAGAAAAGCAGGTCCTTAGAGCTCACTCAGCCAGCCTAGCCTACTTGGCAAGCTCCAGATCTGATTAAGAGACCTTGTCTCAAAAGTAGCCCCTGAGAAACAACACCTGAAATTATCCTGACCCCCTACCCAAACACACACAGTCAGTCAGTCTCTCTCTCTCTGTCTCTCTCTGTCTCTTTCTCATCCCAGACACTACCTCAGATCTTAGCACCTGAAGTCAGAAGCAAGCCTACAGCTGATGCTGACCACTGCCCTCAAGGAGGGGCCTCCACAGCACTGATGGTGTCCCCATCCTGGGGAAGGAAGGTTGACTCTGGAATGGTCCTCAGTGAAAGACCCAAGGCCCAAGCTGGCCTGGGTTGCCAAGTCAGCTCTTCAGCCGGGACCTTTATCCTGAACCACTAGGACTTACCTTTCTGTCCTCCCCAAGCTAGGCCTGCATGGAACCCTGATACTTTCCTAGGCTCAGTCTCTTCAATCTCAGGACTGGTGGGTTCTAAAGAGGTGTATGGTACTGTTCGAGTGTCCAGCCCCCAAGGGTTGTAGAAAGCACTAAGTGCATTTGCTTTGATCGTTGGAGGCATTCCAAAAGGTACCAGTGGCATATTCATGCTTATCTTTTAAAATGTTGGTCCAGAGACAGGATCTCACTTTGTGGTACTGAGTGTCCTGGAGCTCACTGTGTAGACCAGGCTGTCCTCAAATTCACAGAGATCTGCCTGCCTCTGGCTCCTGAATGCTGGGACTACAGGTGTGGGCTGTCACCTCTGGCCCAGATTTTTACCCTCTAATTCCTAACTTACGTGTCTTGACTTCCAACAGAATTACTCACAGGGGTCCTCTCAGAGTTAGTCGCCTGCTGTCGTGTTTCCAGCACCAAAGAGATCAAATTCTGATTATTGTCTGTGTTATTATCTGTCTTTACTTTTCACTTACAAATGAGCTTTTTTCCAGAAAATGACACTATTTCTTTTTCTCTCTTTTTCTTTAGAGATATGAATCAAGTTCTTGATGCCTATGAAAATAAGAAGCCATTTTATCTATACACAGGCAGGGGCCCCTCCTCCGAAGCAATGCATCTGGGTCATCTTGTCCCATTTATTTTCACAAAGTAAGTATTGCTCGTGTGACTTGACCCTTCCCTAGTGAAGCAAGAATGGAGCTTATAGAGCATCTTGGAAGACAAGGCTGCTGCCTGTTGACTGCTCTACAGGACTAGGACCTTGCCACCTGTTCATTGTGTTTGCACTTGGGCTCATTCCAGAAAGCCAGGTGTGATGGCCTCAATTGAACCTGCTCCACTCCTCTTCCTGCTCCTTGACCTTGTCACTGTAGGCCCACTCTCGTCCAAACCTCATGTCTGTGTCTGCCAGATGACAGGAATTACTCTCACCTTGGGAGGAAAAAAAATGATTAGTGAAATGTGTGGCATCGCTAGTGGGATTTTGCAGTTACAGAGTAGAGAGGAGATGTGTGTGCACATACAAAGTGGCATTCTTCCTCAGGATCTCCATTCTCCATGTCCCTAGATTTGGATGCAGGGCATGTTCATACCTACAAATACCTTCTGTATTTTGTAGATGGCTGCAGGATGTGTTCAATGTGCCTTTGGTCATCCAGATGTCTGATGATGAGAAGTACCTGTGGAAGGACCTGACTCTGGAACAGGCATACAGCTACACTGTGGAAAATGCCAAGGATATCATTGCTTGTGGTTTTGACATCAACAAAACGTTCATCTTCTCTGACCTTGAGTTTATGGGGTAAGGAAGAACCACTTGGCTGCCTTCTGAGCAGTGAGTGCAGACATGACCAACCTGAAATGCTGAAGATGAGTTATGGCCTGGTTTTTTCTTCTGTTGTGTTCTGGAATGTTAGTTTCATTTAGCAGTAGTTTTTTAGGTGGGAAGCTCTGTGTGCCTAGAAAGAAGTAATGTCAGAAACTACTGTCACCTTCATAATCTTATCTGTAGAAATTGTAAATATCGCCCGGCATAGTCATGGTGTCACCCTCAGCTGTCATGGTGAAGTGTTTTGCACTGTAGTGTCCAAGGACAGCCAGTCTCAGAGTTTGGTAACCTTCTCACTCTCAATGTGACTTTTTCTTCAGAGAAAAGTGCCACTTATTAGACAGGTTCTACACAGTCCCGTTTCTTGAACTGACCATCAGCGTACTTCATTCTTAAACTTTCTCTCCAGGGATTACAAAGAAGTATGGTAAAACCATACTTTGAAACAGATATGTCAGTGTGCACCTACAGTCAGTCCCATTACTCAGGGCCCTGAAGAAGCAGGATCAGGAGTTCGAGGCTACCCCAGGGCTACATAACAAGACCTTGTCAGAAGAAACAAAGTGGGATGGAGGTGGTGCTTTTCGTCAGCCATCACAAGAATGGTATTAAAGCCCTGTGGCACATACCTCTAATCCCAGCACTCAGGCTGCTGACATCATTGGGCTACATCATTAGACGCTGTCTTAAAAAATAAATGTAACAGTGAATACTGGTTAGCTCCACAAATATTTTTTTGAGGACTGGGGTGATAGAGCACTTACCTAGTACGTGTGAGGCCCTGGGTTTGTTCCTCACCATGGTAGGACTTGGGAGGCATCAAGTCTTGAGCAGTAGAGATGTGGGTCTTCACTCAAGGGAGTCCATTCAGCAGGTTGGATGGGCATAGGCTTGAGGCTCTCTTGTATGGTGTTACAGCCAGTAATTAGGCCAAGGCAGTGTGAGGAAGCACACACGGCCCTGTGGGCACACAGGCGGTTGGCTGTTGCTGGTCCTCAGCTGTCTTTATATGTCCTTGGAGCCAAGAGGGAACTGTTTGTCCACCAGGAGCCGCACATACCCTAGCAGAAACTCTGATCTTTTACCAGCTAGGAAAATCATTAAAGTTTTTTAAATATTTTTATTATGCTGGGTGTGGTAGCACATGCTTTTAATCCCAGCCCTTGGGAGACAGAGGCAGAGGCAGAAAATCTTCCTAGGTTTGAGTCCAGCCTGGTCTACATAATGAGACTGTCTCAAAAATATGTTTTCTGAATTACATTTTAATTTACTGAGTAGGGCGCGTGCGTGCGTGCGTGCGTGCGTGCGTGCGTGCGTGTGTGTGTGTGTGTGTGCGCGCGTGCGCGTGTGTCAGAGGACATCTTATGGGACAGTGCTCTACTTCTACAGTATAGGACCTAGGAATCAAATTCAGGTCAATCAAGCTTGGTGGCAGGCACTTTCTTTTTTTTTTTTGAGCTGAGGATCGAACCCTGGGACCTTGCACTTACTAGGCAAGTGCTCTACCACTGAGCTAAATCCCCAACCCCAGGCAGGCACTTTTTACAGCTGAGCCTTTTTTTGTTTTGTTTTGTTTTTGTTTTTGTTTTTGTTTTTGTTTTTTTGTTTTTCGAGACAGGGTTTCTCTGTGTAGCTTTGTGCCTTGCCTGGATCTCGCTTTGTAGACCAGGCTGGCCTCGAACTCACAGAGATCCGCCTGGCTCTGCCTCCCGAGTGCTGGGATTAAAGGCGTGCGCCACCACCGCCCCGCCAGCTGAGCCTTCTTGCCTGCCTCTCCCCGCACAGATTACTTTTTGAGTTCTGCCTATCAGACTGTTCTTTAATTATTCCATGTGAACATAGAGACTGTTACCCCGGAAGGAATTTAAATGGATCTAAGGTCAAGATCTGACCCTGGGTCTTCCGTGGTCTAATGGTGACACAGATGTCATGAAACTTGGCACACTGTGTCCTTGTTTTCACCCCATTCCTCCAAATAGCCTGATGGCAAGTGCTTGCGCCTCAGCCCAGAGACAGGCTGTGGTCTCAGCCCCTGACCTCCGTTCACCTTGACCCACTGAGAATTTTCTCTCTTCAGGGGTATGGGGTAGAGTTGAATATCAGAAAACACATTTACCCCATTAAGAATTCCTTCTTCTTTTTTTTTTTTTTCCACTGAGTTCTCATTGGCCTTGGATCCCAAGTACTAGTGACTATAGTTATGATCAAGTGCCACCACACCCAGCAAGAATTTCCTTAAATACTTGAGCATTTACTTTCCTGGGTTAAATTTAATCTAGACTCTTATCTGTGATCTAACAAGCCTATTGGTCCTTTGGAGCTACAAATACAAGGAAGCCAGGCTCCACTCTTCTTGGGAAGGCAGGAAGGAGTGCAGTGTGTCCCTCTCCCTGCCTCCCGCTCACACCCCACAGAGGGCCTTCTCTCCAGTGATCCAGTGCAGTGTGTCCCTCTCCCTTCCTCCCGCTCACACCCCACAAAGGGACTTCTCTCCAGTGATCCAGTGCCAGTGTGTCCCTCTCCCTGCCTCCTGCTCACACCCACAGAGGGCCTTCTCTCCAGTGATCCCAGTGTGTCCCTCTCCCTGCCTCCCGCTCACACCCCATAGAGGGCCTTCTCTCCAGTGATCCAGTGCAGTGTGTCCCTCTCCATGCTTCCCGCTCACACCCCACAGAGGGACTTCTTTCCAGTGATCCAGTCCCAGTTCTGCTCCAGCTTGGTCTTATCCTCTTGGGTAAGTCCCTGTATCTCCCAGCTTGCTTTTTCTTTGCTAGAAATGGAACCGAGAGCCTTATGCATGTTAGGCCAGTGTCTACTAGTAACCTACATTGGTAGCCTCTACAGTTTATCTTGTAATGGAGCAGTCACTTAACAGATAATTGGGTGACAGTGAGGTCACAATGTTGGGAGATAGGAAAAGGTGGAGGTAAACAGGGTTAGAGATGATGCTCCATGCTGCCAAGCTTGTGGGCATTTTCAGAGTTGATGTGCATAAAGCTCCTCACATGGTACCTAGGTCCTGGACAATGTTGCCTTTTCGCTGTCTTCCAAGTATGGAGCCTGTGTTGGGGAGGAAGGCCCTCCCTGGGGGGCAGTTGTTCCTCTGTGGGACACGGACAAGTGTGGTTCTTGTTGATGTGCAGTGTCAGGCGGTGCTAACAACGGTGTGGTGTCTGTCCCTGTGTGGGCTCCATTCTGCTGCTACCAGGGCACATCTTTTACAGCAGGATCCAGCTAGAAGGCCAGTTCACAGATGATCCACATTCAGTCATCGAGATCCCCAGAATGCTTGCCACCTTTGCTGGTCCCCTGGGGGCACATGGCTGCTGCTTCCCAGAAGCCCCTCTGCACACACTGCTTCCTGTCTCAGAAGGCAGACTGGTGTCTTCCCAAAGGTTGTGGCATTCTGCAGTTTTGTTGTGTCAAGCATATGACTAGATGTGGGGTGCAGGGCCTGAACCTCTGCTGACTACTAAGTGGAAGCTACAGAGACTATAGCTGGCCCTATGCCCATATGGACTGATGTGCCCTGCTCTCCTGTGCCCACCTCCCACCTGCCCAGAGACACCCAGGAGCTCTCCATCACACTCTGATCAAAGCTGTGCCACAGCTATGGCGTGATTAAAATGGGCCCAGGCTTCAAGGCTAGGTGAACCTGGTTGGATTTCAGTTCCTGTGTGCACAGGATCTGTGACCATGACCTGGACCCTCAGAGAAGCCAAGGCCATGCTTCTCAAGGGACTTGTGCCAGTCACTGTGCCACATTGTACGTGCCTTGGTCACTTTTCTGCCACTGTAGTAGAGTACCACACACTCGTAATTGAGGAGAACTCCTTATTTCACGTGTGTGAGTTTTTTTCCTGTGTCTTAGGGTTTCTGCTGCTGTGAAGAGACACCATGAGCAAGACAGTTCATTATTGTCAGCAGCACACATGGTGCTGGAGCAGTAGCTGGGAACAGATCCACAGGCAGCTGGCAGAGAAGCACTGGGCCTGGCATGGACTTTTGAAACCTCACAGCCTACCCCCGTGACACACTTCCTCCAACATAGCCACACCTAATCCTCAAACATGAGGACTGAACATACAAACATAGGAGCCATTCTTATTCAAACCACCACGATCTGCATGTCTGTTTGTGTGCCACATGTACCCACAGAGGCCAGAGGAGGCTTCAGATCTCCTGAAACTGGAGTTACGTACAGTTGTTAGCTGCTACCGTGTGATAGTAGAAACAAGCCCGGTCCTCTGTAGAAGCAGCTGTGCTCTTAGCCCCTGAGCCATCTCTCCAGCCCCAACCAAGACATTCACTGTGCCCAGTTCTCAGTCCAAAAGCATGGTACTGGCTTCTGACAAGGACATTTGTCCTGCGTCACTCTCTAGCTGAAGACAGGAGGAGAGGAGGGTATAACTAACTCATTCCATAACAGCAGCCTTAACCCACTCTCCCCATTGCCATGACAGTGGTAGTTAAATTTCACATTTAGGTGGGCCTCTAGCAAAGCTCCTGCCAGACACTGCACTCGATCTACACTTCCTCCCTTCCTGTCTTTCCATTGCCTGAGGAAAGAGATACTGTCAACAAACACAGTGCAAGAAGTAGGGGCAGGGAAGGCACTGGAGGGGTGTCTCAGGTTAAGAACATTTAATGCTCTGGCAGAGGACCCAGGTTTGGTTCCCAGCACTGACTTGATGGCTCACAACTATCTATGACTCCAGTTCCAGGGGTCCAACACGCTCTTCTGAGCTCCGCAAGCACAAGGCATGTGTGAGGTGCACATATATGCAAGCAAAACACTCATAAATAAAAGTTTAGAAAAGAAGCCACTCTGGATTCTGCTACCCTCTGTGCTGTCTCAGCCTGCTTCCCTCTGCTGTCAGAATGGCTGCCACTGATCTAGGCATCATAAGCATGCCCTTCACCATCAGAAAAGTCAAGTTGCTCAAACCAGCTGGTATGGCCCACCCCTGTTGCTGGGTTTGAAGCCAGCCCTGCCCAAAGCACACAGTACTACTCCAGTACTGGGGAGAAGTAGCCAGATGCTGGGAGGAGCATCTGCACTGCTGCATTCATCAGTTCCCATGCATTCCAGTGGGCACATGCGTTTCACCGCACCATCATGTCAGCGGACAGTTGTGGGGCTTCTTCCTTGAGATCACAGCATGCTGAGCACTGGCCTAGCAAGATGCGGGTGTTCCCTGTTAGCCCTGCCCTCTGCACCTGGCTCCATTCTGACCCCTCATCAGGTCTTCTTCCCAGAGCTAGTTAGAGGCATGACTGCTATAGATGTCTGCCTGCAGATGACTCCTCCATGCATTCCTGTTATGCTTGAGCCGGACACATGTGATACCCAGTGTGTGTCTGGCAAGCCGCCCAATGATACCCAGTTTTAGTTACTGCTACTTTGTTGTCCATGGAGGCTATCCTCCAGCTCAGGTGTGACTCTGCTCATCTCTGCAGGCAGAGCCCAGGCTTCTACAAGAATGTGGTGAAGATTCAGAAGCATGTCACTTTCAACCAGGTGAAAGGCATTTTCGGTTTCACCGACAGTGACTGCATTGGTAAGGGCTTGTTACTGCCTGGGGACCTCTCTTCCTCTCTCGGTGGGACAGGCAAGCTCAGAGAGGAGACTAGCCATTGTTCGTAAGAATCACAAAGTAGCAATGCCAGGTAGTGGTGGTGGCACAAGCCTTTAATCCCAGCACTGGGGAGGCAGAGGCAGGTGGATCCCTGTGAGTTTGAGCCCAGCCTGGTCTACAGAGTGAGTTCCAGGATAGCCAGGGATAAACAGAGATCAGAAACCTTATCTCGACAAACAAAAAGACCCACAGAGTAGCAACACCAAAGCCTGAGCTAACCTTCCTGGGGAGGGTGTGTGTGTTCCAAGAGATAGATTCATATATGTAGCAAATGCTACCACTGAGCCCCATGTCACCACAAGTATCTGATCTTTAAAGCCCAGAGACCTGAGATGTTAGCACTTCATTTAAAACACTCAAAGGTGGTGTTCCAGCAGACTCAGACAGACAGGCAGACAAGACTGACTGGAGTTCTCCAACATGCTGGTGTGATCCCAATCATTGTAGGGCTTGGTAGAACCCAGGAGAGTTACAGGAGGGCAGGTGATCTTCTGCTCAGCTATGGGAGCCTTCCCTGCACTCCAGTCTCCCCGTTTATAGGAGATTTTAGTGGGATGTGGTGGCACACTCCTTCAATCCCAGCACTCAAAGGCCAAGGCAGACAGATTTCTGATTTTGAGGCTAGCCTGATCTATATAGTGAGTTCCAGGTTAGGCAGTGGCCACATAGTAAGACCCTGTCTCAAATAAGTAATTAAATATATATAAAGAGAAGGGGTTTAGCTAACTACAGGCTCCTCCCACCTCCTTACTCTCCTCCCATGGCTTTGCCCCACTGATACACACAGTATTTGCCAACTGTATACACACGGTTGTGTCCTCTACATGTCTGTCCTTCCAATGTATCAGCCTTTGTAGGCCATCATTCTGAGACTTGTGTCTGGGCCTTCTGTTCCCTGTGTCCACCTGTTCCCAGTCTCCTGACCTCCTTCTCTTTGATGGTTCAGTCAGATTCATTCCCAGCAACTGGAGCATGAGCTTCCTGATTTTGAGAGGTATTTGACATTGGGATCACAGCACCCAGGGTAGTTCCACAGTGGAGCAGTTAAGGAGCAGCTTCTTGTAACTGCCCTACCCTTCCCTGACACCCCAGGTTCAATCCTGGTTCAGCCACTCACTTGCTGTATGTAGCTGTGACAAACCACGTGCATGTTTGTAAGGTGGCAGGAGGTGCCTTGGCATGAGGTTTTGAAGAGAACAAACTCCTGGAAATGGCCCGTGTGGTTCTGTGCCCTTAAGGGTGGCACTGGTAGCCATGGAAGCCAGATACATTGAAGGGGAGAACGTTACACCAGTGTGTGGTGTGGGCACAGCTGAGCACACTGAGAACACAGATAGGAAACTGGTGAGAGACCTGGGGTGCAGCTGGACTTACTTAGCTCCCTTTCTGTATTTTTAGGCTTTCTTTAGTTTGTTTTCAGTGGGAAAGAAACCCATTGTTGATTCCTTTAACTGGATTAATTAACCAGAACATCGGTCGGCCCAACACATAAGAATGTCTCCCTTCTTTCAGGGAAAATCAGTTTTCCTGCTGTCCAGGCTGCACCATCATTCAGCAACTCTTTCCCGAAGATCTTCCGAGACAGGACGGACATCCAGTGCCTCATCCCGTGTGCCATTGACCAGGTTAGGGGCCAGAACCAGCTTGTGGGAAGGGAAGTGGGGCTGGCTGTGGTTTCAGGACTCTCCTGGGAGGGTGGAGGTGGTAGAAGTGTTGGGAGAAGAGAAGCCAGTTTGAAACTGATGACAGGCTTCACAGCCTCCCGTGAGGGTGGCTCCTTGAGGGTTGCTCATTGGCCAGAGCCTGGCCATTCGTTCCATTGTCTTCACCCAAGTCTTTTCCACCCAGGATCCTTACTTCAGAATGACGAGGGACGTGGCCCCCAGGATCGGCCACCCTAAACCTGCCCTGCTGCATTCGACCTTCTTCCCTGCCTTGCAGGGTGCTCAGACCAAGATGAGTGCCAGTGACCCCAACTCTTCCATCTTCCTTACTGACACAGCCAAGCAGATCAAGAGCAAGGTAAGCCTGGGAGAAACAGGAAACACGTGAGTTCACTCAACACACCACCATCTCATGCAACTCAGACTCGCAGCAATGTTGAATTCCACAGGGGCCCACTGCCCACACAGCAGGGGAGCTTGGGTTTGGGTGGATTGGGGTTTTGGGCCTTTGGTTTTTGGTGTTAGGGAATTCATTAGTCTTTGACCCCCTTCGTATAGGCAATAACCTGGGACTTTTGCTGTTTGCCCTTCTCTGTCGTCCTCACCAGCCTGTTGATGCAGAGGCAGAGACTCGGTGGTTTTCTTTAAAGCATAGTCAATGAAGCTGTTGTCAGATGATGTAACAGATGGTCCTCTGAACATCATACCTGGTAGGGCCAGTTACTGTGCTGATGGTTTCTGAGATTCCTTCTACCTCAGTCCCTGCCAGACCCTCAATAAACAGTTTGTTTATTCAAAGTGTCAGTGTAGACCAGGCTGTCACAGAGAGCCACCTGCCTCTGCCTTCTGAGTACTAAGATCAAAGGCGTGCGCCACCATGCCCAGCTGCTATGTTTGTTTGAAGCAGAGAGTCATGAGACAGAGGATCATCACTCAGTGCAAAGCTCCTGCTCTGGCACACTGCTCCACGGTGAGGGCAGCGGCGTAGGCTGCTATTCTCTAGACTGCTCTCCTGGAAAGAATTGAGATGTACCCTCCAACAGGATTGCCATGTCTAGTTGAGCCCTGTCTGGCAGGCTGTGGGTGCTTGGTAAATATTTGCAAGTCAATTGGAAACTGGAATTAAAAAGGAGTTTGCACATTCACATGCTTCAGAGCCCAGTGCTGTTTGCTCAGAACTGAGCTGCCAGTGAGTGTGAGCCCTTCATGGTTCCAGGAAGTCACTGATGTTTCCTTTGGATCCAAGTATGTGTTTGTGGATTGGATGGTCTAAGAGGAACATATCTAGGGGATGTTATACAATAGTCAGAGTCCCTGCCAGGCCCCCAAACCTTTGGAAAGTCCCAAGCAGGTTCTGGTTGACAAAGGGGACTTTTCATATCCAGCCCTTCCTCCGGAAATAGTTTCCGCCAGCCCTGCCTAAAGTGACAGCTCGTAGGATTGGGGATTTAGGGTACTTTTTCTTTCTCTTTTGCTTTTGTCTGAAACTTCCAGAATGCAGAGGGGAAGGGAGAAGTGAGGTGTGTGGGGAGACATGTTCTGCTCAGTTTTGAGAAGTTGTTTTTAGAAGCAGTTTGTGATTCTGAAGTATTTTCCATTTGTAAAACCAGGAGAGTCAGTCCCAAGGGCTAGGTGAGTAACATGCACAGGATCAGAACTACACAGGCTGCAGAGGTCAGGGTCACAGGTGGGTTCTCTCCAAATCCTGTGCCCACCTCAGCTTCAGACACAGTCACCCTGGCAGGGGACCTTCAGACAGAATCTCCACTACTCAGAGCTGGGCTGAGATACCACAAGCAGCAGCATCAGTCTTAGAGTAAGAAGTCTAGCTGCTGGTTAACACAGCTGCCAACAGCCAGGCCCTGATTATCTTGGCCTGTAAGTCAACAAGGCAAGGGGACTTTCCCTCCACTCCAGTACCTGCCCAGTGGGTCTCCGGCAGACACCAATGGCTGGTGTCCTACAGTAGTGCAGTTCTGATGCTTTCTTCCTGGAGAGTGCAGCACTCAACAACTGAAGGCCTCGGCCTCATTCTGCCCGCCCAAGGCTGGGACATCTATATTTTGACTTACCAGCTCTGTACCAGGGTTCCCACAGACCCTACCAAGGCTTCTTTAATTTGCTGGAGCAGCCCAAAGAACTCAGGGAAACACCATCTGTCTATTATAAAGCAGGAAGATGGTGGGTCCAAGCATGGAGAGCACTGAATGTCCACCCATGTCTGGGCACATTTGCTCTTGTGAGTCAGCAACCTGGAAGCTGAGCAGTTTTTAGAGAGGATTTGGGAGTTTCCCAGGTTCTAGGAACTTTGTCTCAGGACAAATATTCTGACAAAACATGACCCTGTCACTATGGAGAGGCCTTTAGCAATCTTTTGTGAGGTGCAAAGTCCTTGTGACCTTTATCCCTAGCTTTCATTCATTTTTATTTACTTACTTACTTTTCTGAGACAGGCTCTCACTGTATACCACTGGCTGGCCTGGAACTCACTGTGTAGCCCAGGCTAGCCCCAGACTCACAGATCCACCTGCAAAGACCTTCTGAATGGTAGATTGAAGGTTTATGCTCCCTGGTCTTTTCATTAGAGTTCTCCTGCTTGTTTTGAGACGCTGTTCCTCTGTGTTGCCGAGGCTGGCTTGGAACTCTTGAACACAAGCAATCCTCCTGCCTCAGCCTCCTATATGCTAAGTGCCCACCACTGTGCTCAGCTCTGTTTTGTTAGTTTCTGTGGTTTGTGTGCTTGTTTTTTGTGTGTATTAGTATTTTGCTTGCATGTATGTCTGCTTCACATGAGTGCCTGGTATCCACAGGGGCCAGACGAGGGCATTTTGGGGGAGTTACTGACAGTTGTGAGCTGCCATGTGGGTGCTGGAGATTGAACTCTGGTCCTCTGGAAGCGCAGCCAGTGCTCTCAATCAAGCCCATCTGGGGCTGTCTTAACCAACGGACATATCGCCTGTCTGGTTGGAAACCTCCTATGGGCCTTTCCTGCCACCACATGTTGAGAGTAGAGTTTCCTTCAGCTGTGTTCTCCTGACCCCGTGGCTCGTGTGCACATGGGGTTGGGGGCTGCTTTTCTGCCACTCATGGACACAGCACTACCTGCCATCCTTTCTGCAGTTTTTAGCCCAGTCTGCTTTGTTTGGTTTCCAGACTGCTCTGTTCCTTGAGCAATGGGGCTTGTCAAAGACTTGCTCTCCTGCCTCCCTGACCTTCACTAGGAGTCACTAGTGTGACTGCCACCCCTGAGCCCTGACCAGTGTCCAGGGACAGGACAGCACCCTGACTGGCCTCTGTGCTGGCACAGGTCAACAAGCACGCGTTTTCTGGTGGAAGAGACACCGTGGAGGAGCACAGGCAGTTTGGGGGCAACTGTGAAGTGGACGTGTCCTTCATGTATCTGACCTTCTTCCTTGAAGATGATGACAGGCTGGAGCAGATCAGAAAGGTGAGTCAAGCCCAGCCAGGCCTTGTGTGTTGCCAGAGCAATCCTTAGTGGCCTGGGCTGAGCCCAGCTCAGTTCATACAGTAAGTTCATACTCACTTAGACCTACCTATTCAGGAGGCTGAAGGAGGAAGAGTACAGATTCTAGGCTAGCCTGGGCTGTAGAGCAAGATGTTGTATTTAAAACACAGAAGAGGTGCTTGCTTTAGCAGCATATATACCAGTAGAGAGGACAATACAGAGAAGATCAGCATGGCCCCTGCTCAAGGCCGCCATGGAATCCATGAAGCACTCCATATGTAAAACAAAAAACTGGGTAAGATCACTCCAATTTTTAACTACATGGGAAGAACTCTTGAATAGTTCACAAAAGTGACAGTACAAAGAGGCTTTCTTTCTTGTTAGGAAAGAAATGTAGGTGAACCACATGCCAGCAGATGATTTAGGTATCCATGGTCCCAGGACAGCCTCTCAGTGAGCTGGTGGGGACAAGCAGAGCCTTGGCCTTGGAGTCTTTTCCAGGGAAATCTTTTGGAATAGGAAACAGCTTTTTATACACAAACAACAGAAACAGTAGCAGAAAAAAGTTACAGGCACGCTCCTGCAGCCAGGAGGCCAAGTGAGAATTGTTGCTGGTACACTGCACTCTTGTGTGCGTGTCTTTGGTTGTTACTGTTTAGACAGAATCTCACTGTGTAGCCCTGGAACTCCCTATATAGACCAGGCTGACATTAACTCACGACAATCCCTCTGCCTCAGCCACCTGAGTGCTGGGGTTCTAGGGATAAGTATTTCGAGGGTTTCAGTGACACCAGAGCCAGTGCCAACAAGGGTGAAAGGAAGGCAGTGAGAAGAGAGCTGCATGACGCTCACAAGAAAAGTTCTCAGAGGAAACATGCGTTCATTGTTAGTGGTTAGTGCTGTGGTGGGGAGCTGAAGGCGATGTTCCCCCAACTTGCTGCAACCTAGGTTTGGGGTCTTGGTTTTGTCTGCTTGAAGAGTGGCACAGATGGGAAGGAAGGAAGGAAGGAAGGAAGGAAGGAAGGAAGGAAGGAAGGAAGGAAAGGAAGGAAGGCATCAGGGTGCACAGGAGCCCGACAGCTGAGAGCCACACTGAGCTGAGAGCCACACTCGGCTCTCCTTTTTCTTGTGGGTGACGTCATGGACTCTGATTACTGCCCCCCCCCCAACTCTTCCCAGTTCTTCCCGCTCTCGTCTGTATCCACTCCCTTCCTGTCTCATTAGAAAACAAGCAGGCTTCTGCAGGATAATAATGAAATAATATAAAACAAAAACTAACACATCAGAATTGGACAAAACAACCCAAAGGTAAAGAGCCCAAGGCACAAGAGACAGACATTTTAATATCCTGTAAGACCCAGGTTACTGTGACACTTTCAGCATAGCTCATGAAGGGATATAAACTGAACTAGAGTTCAGGTAGGGAGGGCTTGGACACAAAGCCACTGCTCACAGCATCCACCTTCCTGGCAGGATTATACCAGCGGAGCCATGCTCACTGGAGAGCTGAAGAAGACACTCATAGACGTCCTTCAGCCCCTGATTGCTGAGCACCAGGCCCGACGCAAAGCGGTCACCGAGGAAACGGTGAAGGAGTTCATGACTCCCCGGCAGCTGTCCTTCCACTTCCAGTAATGTTTCTTTTCTGTCTGCACATAAAGACAAAAATCTGTCGATAATCCCAGCCCCCTCGAATCAAGTCACACTCCCAATAGGCTGCTGTCACGTGGCAATTCCTGGACCTGGGCCCTTGTGCATTCTGAATGCTGTTGCTTCTGTAATGTCTCTCCACCTGTTGTCTGCTGAGGATGATCAGGTGCTGCTAATGTTGTGTGGTCACATAGAAACCCAGCCAAGAATCTCTCCCACAAAGAGCCCAGGTGTGGCACCTCTGTGGCCCACAGAGGATTGTCCATCTAGCAGCCTAGGGTTCTAGATAAATTCCCCAAATCTATTAGTTTTGTTTGTTTTCAAGTGTATGTGCTGCACATGGTAGTGCACCCCCTACAATCTCTGTATTCAGGATGCAAAGGCACAAGTTTCAGGCCAGCATGAGCTACCTAGCAAGAGCCCATCGTAATTTATGTTTGATTCTGAGTCTGTGGAGTCAGAATGTCATTATTTTAAAACTGAAAACCGCTGTGAAAAACTGATGAGACATTTAGTGAGCAGAGATGCTATGCTCAAGCCCATACCAACTATATATATAATATATGTATAAGCTTTGCTTTATATCAAGTAGGGAGCGGTCAGCTTTGTCCTGTAGGTGTAGCTCAGTAGTAGAGCATTTGCCTAGTGTGCATGATGCCCTGGGTTCAGTCTCCAATGCCACAACGGAGGGGATGGGTGGGATCATTCAGCTCTAAAGCTGTTTTTAACACTGATTATGGACCAGGCTGGACCATTTCTATTAACCTGAGTCTTGTGGGTGAAACTCCAGGCTGAGGTAACCAAACTCCAGATCACACGTGTTGTTCACTCCAGAATCATGCTTGTTGCCCTTCCTGTACTAACGTTTCCTCAAATGGCCTGGCCTCCACCTCTTAAAACCCAGTGGTGACTTCTCCCGACCACCAGACTCTAAGAACAGTCTGTTGCCTTTGCAGATGCTTTTGTTTTGACACTTGACTGAAGTGGAAGGCCGCACACAACAGTGTGCTGGCCGTGTCCCGGGCCGGTGCACCATAGTTAGACAGGAAAGAACAACAGCCGTCCAAGCTCTGGTGGTCTCCCTCTGGGCTGGCCACATGTAATGAGCCACCACTCAGAGTCTCAGGGAAAGCCCCTGGTTGAGGTGTCTGTCCTCCATGAAGGCACAAAGGCCACTCTTGAATGTTCCATCCTCGTCACTCTCAGGCAAAATAAAAATAAACTTGGTTGTGTCCCTGCCTTTGCCTCTGTCTGTCTGAGCAGGCTGCAGGGGCGCCTGCACTTAGTGTCCCTAAGCCACACCCACCCGTGCTGAGCCTGCAGCCACTCCCCCCAGGGGGATGGGGGCAGTGCAGAGCTATGAAGTCACATGGTGCTTAGAGGCAGGTTCCCAGGGACTGTTTTTGGTTTGTGTTTGTTTTGTTTTTCTTTCTTTTTAACAAGATTTATTTTTATTTTTATTTTTATTTTTATGTGAATGGGTATTTTGCCTACATGTATGTCTGTGTACCACATGCATGCCTGGTGCCCAGGGAATCCAGAAAGGGTGTCAGATCCTTTGACACTGGAGTTACAGACAATTGTAAGCCAGCATGTGCTAGGAACTAAACTTGAGTCTTCTGGAAAAGCAGCCAGTGCTGTTAACCACTGAGCCATCTTTTCAACCCCTTAAATATGAGTCTTTTTTTTTTAATATATTTTTTATCTTATTTTCTATCATCAGCTTAATACAGTACAAATTTTTATCCTAATAGTGAAATATTTCACTGATGCTTGCCCAGTGATTGAGTAAAACCAAAACTTACTATAAGCCACAGTTATCCTAGGGTCCCCCCTGCTATGTAGCCTTACTGGATCTGTGGGTTGCAGTCTAATTGTTCTTTGCTTTATATCTAGTATCCACTTATAAGTGAGTACATACCATGTTTGTCCTTCTGGGTTTGGGTTACCTCACTCAGGATGATATTTTCTAGTTCCATCCATTTGCCTGCAAATTTCATGCTGTCATTGTTTTTCTCTGCTAAGTAGCACTCCATTGTATATATGTGCCACATTTTCTTTATCCATTCTTCAGTTGTCAGGCATCTAGGTTGTTTCCAGGTTCTGGCTATTATGAATAGTGCTGCTATGAACATAGTTGAGCATGTATCTTTGTGGTATGATTGAGCATTCCTTAGGTATATGCCCAAGAGTGGTATGGCTGGGTCTTGTGTTAAATCAATTCCCAGGGACTGTTTTTGTGTCAGCCAATTGTCCTGAGAAGCCATCATCTCTCTCCCTGCATTCTTGCCTTGTTTGACGATCTAACAGTCTGGAGAGAGCATGTGCATGTGATGTCCTGTCTGCAGAGACCTGGGTGCTTGGGGAGGTGCTGAAGTGATGAGCACGGGCTAGAGCAGGGCCACTAGGGGTCCAGGGGAGACCCAGTCACAATGGAGCCCTCACCCACTTGTCCATTTGCAAGTGGGGAAATATGACTTGTCCAAGGCCACACAGTGAATTTGTTACTAAGCAGTCTGTTCTGACCTAGTAGTGAGAACACTAAGGTTCACACCCTGGGAGACCAACCGCCTGAACTCAGAGCCCATGAGCGGGCCAGAGTATGGCCAGAGTATGAAGTTCATGCAGGCCACACTTCCAGGCCAACACCCCACCCAGCGGCTATGGCTGGAGGCGGTGAAACAGATGCAGAGCACTGCCTTGCCCTCTCACTGGGGTCCAAATGATTGATGTCACTGGGAGTGCCACCGCACCTGTGGAGCGTCCAGTGTGCAGATGAGAGAGATGTTACTATCATTGTCTACCCAGCCATAGCATCTGATGGCTTCGCCAGGATCCTGGCCCAGGGAGGAGTGAGCACCCAGGCCAGCCCCCACCTTTGGGAGAGTCACTTGATCTCTTGGGAGCTCCATCTCCTCCATGTAAGACAACACAGAGGTGATAGCCAAGACTAGGGTAGCTCCCTGAGAGAAAGGTTCAATAGGCTTTTTAATGGAAGTAGCCTGGGGATGGTGTCCAATACCAAATGGTACAGAGACTCCCCAGAAAGAACAGTCTTTACTCCGAGTGGTATCCATACCACATAGATGCAGGTGACAGCTCCCATCTAAAGCAGTACATCCAGGGGTAAACAGGCCTTTGTGAAACTCTCCAGAATTATACTATTGTCCCTTCTCCTGGGACCACAGATCTGTAGCCAGCACATACTGTGGGAGTTCTCAAGGGGCAGCTTTTAGCTCTCACTGGAACGCTCAACTACAGACTTGATTTTTCTGGAAGTAGCCCTGTGGAGAGACCAGCTCTTCCTCCATGTGTTACTCCGGAGCAGCCAGCCCCTCCCCCCCGATTCTTCGCTTCTGACAGCAAGAGTGAGGTCAGGAAAGGTACCTAGAACCTCTGCACACGGAGGCTGAGGCAGTAGGACAATGAGGATTGGAGGCCAGCCAGGGGTATATTTGGGTTCCAGGCCCTGGTTCCTGCTATGTCACTTCCCTCGCCAATGGCAGCCTGAGGCCTGGGCTGGGCCAGCAGGTCAGCAATTGTAGTCACCAGGAAGGAACCAGAGCGCCTACTCTGACCCTGTGAACGCGGAATGTGAGAGCCAAGAGTGCTGTCTGAGCTCATCTCCTAGAGCAGAACGAGTGGCATGCCAACTGTGGTGGCTCACACCTTTAATCCCAGCCCTTGGGAGGCAGAAGCGGGCAGATCTCTGAGTTTGAGGCCAGCCTGGTCTGCATAGCAAATTCCAGGCCACCCAAAACTACATAGTGAGACCTTGTCTCAAACAAACAAACAAACAAAAAAGACAACTTAAAAGACTGAGTGGGTACCATTGGCCTGACAGTTGGTAAATTATTGGGTGCCTTTTTCCAGGCACTGGCCCAGAATGTCCCTGCATCTTGACCTCTCTAAACTAGGTGAGCTTTCAAGTTCAGGGACTAAAACTAAAAGGACTTCAGGATTGCAACTAAGACATAAGGAGTGCTAAGCCCATGTTTGAAGTATGTGAGCAGAGTGGGGGCACGCGTGCGCGCGCGCACGCACACACACACACACACACACACACACACACACACACACACACACACGGCTCTTAAATCTCCACACAGTAACTGAGATTGTTTAAAGAGAGCCCTTACTGAAACTGAAGAAAACCCACAGGCTGGAGGACTACCTGACCCAAATGAGGTGAAGAGAAAGCATTAAAACATCCATAGTATCGTGTCTGTGTGTGTGTGTGTGTGTGTGTGTGTGTGTGTGTGTGTGTGTGTGCGCGCACACAGACCTGCTGAAGTCCTGTCCCTGTAGAAGCCTCCCAACCTCACCTGGAAGCTCTGGCTTTCATCATAACCAGGAGCATACTGCAAAGCTTCTGGTTCCCCTGTTCACCAGAGACTGAGAGGTCCTGGGAAGCTCCCAGTTTTGAGATGGGACAGTTAAGCAGCCAGCCAGCTGGCCAGGCTCCATGGGAAGAGCCCAGAGTATCCTGGAAGTGAGACGGGAAGACCTTCCTAGAGGAGGGGAGGCCTAAGAGATGGCATCAGACAGAGGGAGGTCTTGCAGGCAAGGGCCCCTGGGTGTAGGATCTGGTGCCGAAGGACCTTCGTGACAAGAGCAGACCCAGAAACAGATGGATCCCACCCCTTCTAGAAACTGGAAGGTTTGACTGGATGAAAAAACCTGGAAACCATTTGATGCATACATGGCCAGGCTTTGCATCTGAACATGCACAGCTGAGGCAGGTATCAGCCAGCTTTACTACAGGGCTGTTCTGTGAAGACCCAGTGGGCACACACTGGACTGCCAGCCTGACTCCCAGGGGCCCATCACTGGAAGCCCCAGAGTCCCCAGAGAGGTAGGCTAGGACTCAGAAGCACATTTGTACCTGAGGGCAGACACTGGCCTACACTGCCCTCCAAGCCACTGGCTCATAAAACTTTTGTAAGGTACCCCGCACTTTCCCACCCTTGGTATAAGGCTCCCGCCAGTGTTTGGCCTGGGGATGACAGGGATAATACACAGCCCAGAAAGGAAAAGCCTGCAGGATGTCATAGAGACCCTCTACGCAATGGGCATCTGGCTATCCAAGTAAGAACTGTAGTCCATCTTAACCATAGAGCCAGGGCTTCACACCGCCTCTCCCACCACGAGCTAACAGGCTAAATGGTGCACCAGATAAACACAAGGGAGGAGGGGCAGTACCCCACAGATCACAGAACACCACCACTGAGCAACCTCAGAAACATTTATTGACCGCCACTCCCAGCCCAGTCTCCAGGGTCCAAGCAGCGTGAGTGTGAGTACTCAGGGAAGCACCACACCAGTCCCTCAGCCAGTGAGGGCAGTGAGCTCTCTTGGACAGCCTGGGACAGGGAGCAAGCCCAGCCTGTAGCCAGATGGTTCAGCTTGCTGTCTGGTCCCTCACTTGTGTCTTATGGGAACGGCGTGAAGCAGTGGAAGTTGAGGGGTTGGTGAGGGTTTGCTCTGAAGTCATGGGTGTGGACAAGGGAGTACACTCAGGATGAACAGTTGCGGTGACAGATGACTCCAAGTGTCACATGTCCTCATCAAGGAGACCCACATAACCTTGACTCATGACCCCCAACCAGATGGCAGGTCAACCCCCTGACTTTGTGGTCAGCAGCTGAGCAGGCCAAGCTCAGGCCTCATCTAAGTCACTGCACAGAAGGCCCTCTGCTGTTCCAGTGACAGCCCTGTGGGGTCCTAAGCCCACCCTTTGCCTCCAGCTGCTGTGACCTGGCTGCTACTGACTGGTGGCTCCTATGTGAACAATCTCTGAGTGAGCCGCAGCACAGCCTCATAGGCCACAAACACTACCATGTTGACAGGAAAGGCACGGCAGCAGTTGAGCGCCAGCCCTTTGAAGAGCACCCTGGGGCCCTCCTCCCGCACGCTGGTCACCACACAGTGCAGGAGGCCCCGGTAGCGCCGCTGGCCCTGCCCATCCGCCTGCAGGCGTGACTTGATCACATCCATGGGGGTAGCCACAGCCCAAGCCAGGACCCCGGCACAGCCTCCAGCCACCAGCACACCTAGGACATCTGTAAGAGACACAGTGACCATGCCTTATTGCAAGCTTCTCAGAGACAGGACCCAGCCCAGGACAGTTCACTAAGTCAAGATAAACCCCTCTATTACAAAGTTACTGTGTGGCCTTGGACTGTCTGTCTGTCTGTCTGTCTGTCTCTCTCTCTTTCTCACACACACACACACACACACACACACACACACACACACACACACACACACACACACACACACACACACACCTCAGAAACCCTACTTGAAAAATAAGGCAGGCAGATAGAGATGCTTAGCTTGATTCAATGTTGGTGAGCTGCACTGTGCACAGATTCCTCTCTCAGCCCCCACCCCACTGGGCCAACCCCATCTGCCTGTCACTCACCTGGCTGGCTATGGCCAGCAGGGGTGAGCCACTCAGAGAGCATGGCGTAGGAGAGAAAGTAGGTGGCAAAGGAGTGACCTTCACGAAGGAGCAGAGCTGAGCTGCCCTTGTAGAGTCCCCGAAGCCCCTCCTCACGGGCCACTGTGGCTAAACAGTGCAGTGGCCCACAGTACTTGGGTCTGGGCTCCAGACACGCAGTGGGTGCAGGACACAAAGCAGGAGCCACTGACATCCAGGAGGCTGAGGGCCGCCGCTGCTGTGTCTGAGCTTGGGCCTGCGTCTGCAGGCGGACCTTGGCCACCTCAGTGGGTGATGTCAAGAACACCTGGGACAGAGAGGAAGCAAGATTAGAACTTGCCTATAGCCTGCCCACACACTCTTAAGACCCAGCTTTCCAGCCGTAGGACCCAGTGCTGAGAGCCTCGATCCCAAGAAGCTGCCAGCTGGTCCCAGGGTTTTGATGGTGCTACATTGAGAGCCAGCTCATCCAACTTAAGGCTGAAACCAAGGTCTCCTGCATCTCTCCTATCTGAGAACACTAGCTTGACACACACCGGGTGTTAAAAGTAAATGTGACTAAGTTCAAGATCATAATTGACACAGTTGTTTACACTGTAATCATATTGCTAAAAGCAGGGCATGGCGGTCACAATGGGACTCAGATGGGTCAGGCTGCACTGGAGTCTTTACACCCCCAGTCTCCCTTCATTCTCATCACACCTCTTGCCGATGAGATGGCAGCTCAGCCAGGCTCAAGAGTTGAGCCTGGCTGGCTAAGCTTACTGGCCTTCGGTCTCTGCGCTGTGTGTAGTAGGTACAACACTTGGCCCCTCAGCCCGTGGAGGATCTGATTAAGGATTGAGTGGCTTATCCATGCTCCATCCTGGCCTATGAGGGACCTCAGCTTCACTTGCCTGCCTGGTTCCCATCTGTGGTGCCTGATGCTCCATCTCCACGGAGGATGAGGGATGCCAAGTGTCCATGGTAACACTAGATGGTGTTCCGTCATTTGCTAGACACCCTGAAGATGGCGCCCTCCCAGCTGAGAGGTCAGAAGCACCTGAGTGCTATCTCTCTGGGCCCTCACACCCTGACAGGGAGGATCTTTATGATCATCTCCTCCTCTCCACTGGAACATACTGAGAGGGACACCAAAAGGGGCCTAGCCCATCCCAGGCAGAATACTAGTTCCTCACTACAGTCCCCATGCCCTGTAGGCTCTGCCTTCACAGAGCTGCAGTCTTTGACACCTACTGGTAAATGTGATTCAAACTCCCTGGGTATCTCGAATGCCCTTCCACCCTCAACTGCCTCTACTCACCCGGACAAGGCCAGAGGCACATCCTGAGAGTGTGATATCAGCCTTGGTGGGCTTGGCGTCAGTACTGCCGTACCGGAAGCGGCAAATGTGAGCCAGGCAGTGGTGGTAGGTGCCAAAGGATACAGATGACACCAGGGACACTGTGCAAACAGGCAATGAGAGGCCCCGGTAGAAGCCCCACACCTGGTGGGTAGAGACCCAAGTAAGGACAGGATCCGAGAGAGAATGCCCTGGGGCTGGGACATCTAGGACTAACCACCATCTCCCTTGCCTCCAGACATCACCCTTAGGATATCAGCACTTGATGTCTGAGGTTGTGTGGAGGGGTAAAGAGACAGCTGCCTAATAATCATGATAGTACAACCAGCATGATGCTCAGCTAACCCCTGCCTGCATCAAGCCCCAAGTTCACTTGCATAAGTGTCCCCAAGACCTTCCCCTGGCCTTCAGAAGCTCAGGTTCCCCTGTAGACGGGGACTTGGTTCTGTACCATATAGGGTCCCCAGTGCTCAGACTTTGGGGCTCAGAGGGGATCCCAGGGCTGGGCACAGTCATATCTGTTTGGAGGCCAAGAGGCTAGGACTCAAGGGGAAGGACATCACTAGCAAGTCTCAGCCGGATGCCACCCTACCATCGGGCCCCAGTCCTACCCGCTCTTGACGATACGTGTCCCGGATGCAGTGCCAGATGCTTGTGTACTTGGCCTCAGTCTGGATCCTCACCTAGGGAAATCGAGAAGGCTTCAGAAAGAGCTGGCCCCAGGCCTGGGGCAAAACCAGTAGAAGCCTAGGCTCCACCCCTTGACTGTCAGGCATGCTGAGAATGAGACCCCCGGAGGCACAGGGTGAGAGAGACTGACAGTCCCAAGGGCCACTGGGAGCAATTGAAGGTACTAGAGTAGGAGAGAGCTAGATCCTATTAGCATTCTGAGGACCAGAGCTGGGTACAGGAGACACTGTAATCTAAACCAAGGTAGGGCCTTGCTGTACCTTCACTGTATCCAGAGGGTAGCCCACAGCAACACCGCAGACTCCTGCAAGGCAATTAGAGAAACCAGTGAGGCAGCAGGAGGTGGCCCTGTCAGCAGTGAGAGCCCACCCATCCCAAAGGATGGGAGAAAGTGGCCTCAGGCAAGCCCCCCTCTCCCACCTCCACCTGAGGCTCAGTATGCACCTGCCAAGCTTGCTAGATACCTCCCAACCCTGAATCCTGACCCAACTGTGCCTATCCCCATTGCCCAGGCCAAGGACATTCCTCAGCCTCCCCTCTGACATCACATTTTGGGAGAACATCTGGTTCCACTCTGGCTGACCCTGTCTCTGAGCCAGGCAGACTTTGCCCTCAAGCCTGAGCCTGTGCAGGGTTTGTGTGGGAGCCAGGTAAACACCCACACATTACAGAGATGGGGGAGGGGCACATTGTGAGTAAAGGCCAAGTGAGCAGCCCAGACCCCCACCCAGGGCTCTAAAGGGCCAGGATTGCCTGGAACCAGGTACATGTGGAATAGAACGTGTGTTACTGCTATGTCTGAACAGACTCCCCCAGAGGCTCTGAGGGAGTGGCAGAGCCCACAAGAAGTCCTTAAGTCACTGGGGTCACATTTTGGAGGGAACTATGAAATTGCAGCCCTTTGTCTTTTGTCTTCCTGGCCAAAAGAACTCCCTACCATTGTCCTCTAGCAGCCATACAGAGGCCCAAGCAGTGAGGCCACCTGGTGGTCACAGCCCCGGGAACTGCCCACTGAGTAGCCATCCATCTGCATGCATGGGTTCACTGAAGACAGTGGACACAGCTGCTGACCCACCTTGCAGAGGGACCTGTAATGCCGCCCTGGCTTTGGATCAGGAGGTCCTAGCCCTGCTGCTCCAGCTCTGGGTCTTCCACATCTAAGGCCAACACAACCTTGAGGAAGCTAAGGAGCTCATCAGGGGCTTGGGCTTCCTAACGCCCCAAGCAAGAATGCTAAGGACACTGTGGAGGATGAGAAGGCTCGTGGGGTTGTGTCCTGGGACGTGTTTGAGTAGAATGAATTTCTGGGTGGGGGCTGGGGGTATAAAGCAAGCACCTGATACAAGACTCAAATGGAATAACCCTCCATGTCTCTCAAACACCTCACAAACTCCTATCTGTCTCTCAGAGCCCTCCTCTCTTGAGCCTTCCTCCTGTGCTCTTTCTTGGTTGCCTCTGCCTGGAAGCATGTTGATCAGAACCTGTGTCACATGGCCTTGCTGCTATGGCCCACATGCCGTGGCCACCTCTGCATCTGGAGTTCTTCAAGGAAAGGCTTGGGTCTGAATCCCTGGGCCCAGACCCACCACAGAGCTAGGACCCCATCACTAGGGGCTTTCCTATGGCTATGAGGAGAGCATGGCCTGCTGTGGTGCTAACGTTCAGAGGAGCAGCCAGCCTTGGTATGGCAGAGGCCAAGACTCCAGACAGCCCCAGGCAGGGCCAGGACCCAGTCCTCCGAGGCTATCCTTCCTGGCTCCCAGGCTGTTCCCAGCAGTGAGAAAGCCACCCACGGCTATTTCACAAGAGCTGCAGGGCCAAGGGTGCCTCACTCAAAATAGCTGCACAGCCTGCAGATCAATGACCCATGGAGTCCCTGTGGGCAGCCACCTCTCTTCTCCCTCTGTCATCTCTCCCCAGAAGGGAGACGGTTTCAGCCACAGGGAGGTATGATGTTGGTAGGCCTCAGTGGACTGGAGAAACCATCCATCCAGATCAGCTCTACATCCAGTTCCCGCTCCCTGCCACAGAACTCCTGGGTGCACTGTTCTTCCTGGAGCCTTCTGTCCTCTCCCAGGGCTTATTCACCCACACCAAGGACCCCAGCCATCTCCTAACTCCCTAGGAATAAGTTTCTTTTCCCAAGCCAGGGATCCCTAGCTTCCCTCGGCATCCTGCCTGAGTTTCAAGGCCATGTGGGAACCTGCCCTCCCTATCACCACCCAGAGCCCACTCCCGGGGTCTGCTCAAATCTCACCTTAGGGCTCCCTCCCACTTACCATACACACAAAAGCACCATCCCCTGATCTCCCCAACCCCTGCATCCCTCTATCCCTATCTCGTACCTCCAATGGCCCCAGCAACAAAATCCATGGACAGCGTGGGAAATGAGAAGAAGAGCTCTCTGGTCTCTCTGTCTGTGCCGCAATGGCCAGCTCCTAAAGTTCTGCAGATCTTAAATACCTGTGAGCAGAGGCGGAGACAGGGCTGCACAACAGGCTGTTTTGATGCCCGCATTCACACACCCCACCAGGATCCTGGTGCCGATGACCTCAGCTTCAGGAAAGCATGTGAGAGGTCATGGGAGGGAGCCAAGCCCAGACATAGGTCTGCCTCTATTGCTGGATTCAGACTATGCCTGGCTTCTGACTGCTTACAGTGGCTGTATAAACAGTGACCCCCTCATATGTGTACCCCACTTTATAGTTTACCTCCAGGCCTGAAAGGGAAGGGAAGCAAGGGCCTCATCTAATCACGGAGCCACCAAGACCCCAAGGGGGACTTGCCAGAGGCAGCCACCACCTTAGAGCCTTCCTCTCTGATAGCCAGCCCTTGAAGGGAATACAACCTTATCTCTATGGCCACCGCTGCTAGTTCCCTTCAGAGAGGTTCAGTGACCCAGGCTGTAGCCCTACAAAGTGACCTGGGGGGCACCCTCAGGGCCAGAGAGTTGCAGAATGGAGGGAAGGGGCATGTTGACATGGGGCACCCAGCAGTTCTATCTGGATGGCCCTCACAGAAGGGCAGCGGGAGGCCACATGTCCACCTGTTTTCCTGTTATCTGTACGCTGGCCTTGAACAGGCTAGTTTCAAACTAGGGATGACCCCTCACCCCGACAGTTTGTCTGCTTTTAGGCAAGTGCTAGCTACCACGGCAGAGGGCAGAGGGCAGAGGGCAGTGGGGACAGAGGGAGACTGGAAGTAGCCTGTCCAAGGCCAGCATGGTGTCCATCCTGTAGAGGGATGTGGCTCAGCATCTGATTAGAAGTTGACCTGCCTGCCATCATATCCACTTGAGACAAGGCCTGTGGCCTTCCTCTGCCTCTGCTTCTCCACCTGCAAAACCTGTGAGCACACAGAGCAAGCTCCAGCTGTGTTCCTGTAGAACTGCCAGCCAAATTCATTAACAGAAGTAGAGGGTCTAGAAAGAGGTGATGGGTCTGCTCTGGAGAGGCAGCTGGGCCAGATGTTACACTCAAGAAGCTAGGCCCCTGGTCAGTGAGGGAGCCTAAAACACACATTCCGTCTGAGAGGACAGGGACCCTTGGGTCCCACATTGCCAGTGGAGTAGGGCCAGCCACCATGACACTGGAGCCCAAGGCCCCACAGTTCCGTAGGTACCTCTCTCTCTGCCCCACATCCAGACAGTCTCGGTATCTCTCTTCTATTGCCAGTCAGGACCATTTGCTGCTGTCCACCCACACTGCCCTAACCATGTTATTCTTCCTGGACAGCAGCCCACTTGTCCAGGCTCCTGATGCATGCAATCAGCACATGCCAGATGTCAAACACTGAGACACCTTGATAAACACAACAACCTAGTCTCTGCCCTAGAGACCTGATGTGCTGGCAGAGACACAGCGAGTCCTAAAGAGACAGGAAAAACCCAGCGGGGATTGCAAGGACCAATGTAGCCAGCTGCTGCTTCCCAATTGGGCATGTCCGTCACTATGAAGTAGCGTAACCATGACAACCCACAGGACACACTCAAGAGAGTGGGCCTAGTAATGTCCCTCATGATGCAGGAGGTTCCTGAGTCTCTCCAGGCCTCTCTCCACCCCAAGATTACTTAAAAAGACCCCTAAGCACACAATGTCAGAAACATAGTACATTTCCTCAGTTCACAAGTCAGTTTCATTGACAGTGATTTGCCAAATAAACTCTAATTTTACCTGATGGTGTGGCCATCTGCAATCAGATTCTTTTATCCCAATCTTAGTTATTAATATTGGTTCTCAGGTTACATATTACACAGTAATACACACACACACACACACACACACACTGATTTAAAAATGGGCTCACTAGGCAGTGGTGGTGTACACCTTTAATCTCAGCACTTGGGAAGCAGAGGCAGGCAGATCTCTGTGAGTTCAAGGCTGGCCTGGTCTACAGAAAGAGAGTTCCAGGACAACTAGGACTATTACAGAGAAACCATCTCAAAAAAAAAAAAAAAAAAAAGTGCTAAGGAAAGATTATAAAGAGGCATAGGAGTACAGCTTTCCCAAATCAGCAGCAGAGAGCTGATAAGAACATGGAAAAGTCTGGAAACCAGGCAAGTCTTAAGAGCTGCAAGTACAGAGATGCAGTTCAGGTGCAGGCCACTGAAGAGTCAGCTTGAAGTGGGCTGTGTCATAGGTAGAGAACACTGTATTTGAGCTGAAGCAGGGGACAGATTCAGTCCTCACTGTGGCAAAATACCTGGACAAGGCTGGTTAAGTGACAGGTGGTCACTCAGTTCACCTGCCCAGTCCGGTCTTGGGCATATCTTTTCAAGATCCAGGGGAGGAGCTCCATCTTATTTAATGATAAATCCATGAGTCTGGTGTTCCTGGAGTGATCTGGTATATTCACAAGCATCATTACTGAAGAGCACAAATAAATGATCTCTTTGTGCCTCCTGGTATGCCGGCAGGTGATGTTTACCTGTGTAAACATGATGTAAAAATCATTCTTTCTTGGCACCTATACTCAAAATGCAGTGTGGTGGGTAGTTTGAATGAGAATGGCCCCCATAGGCTTAATCACCAGGGAGTGGCACCATTTGAAAGGACTAAGAGGATTAGGAAGTGAAGCCTTATTGGAGGAAGTGTGTCACTGAGGGTGGGCTCTGAGGTTTCAAAAGCCTATGCCAAGCCCAGAGTCTGTCTGTCTCTCTCTCTCTCTCTCTCTCTCTCTCTCTCTCTCTCTCTCTCTCTCTTTCTTTCTCTCTCTCTGTTTCTGCCTATGGCTTATGATGTAGCTCTCAGCTACTTCTCCAGCACCAGGTCTGTTTGCTTACTGCCATGCTCCCTGCTATTGATGATAATGGACTGGACCTCTGAAACTGTAAGCCAGCCTCCAGTTAAATGCTTTCTCTTGTAAGAGTTGCCCTGGTCATGGTGTCTCTGCACAGCAATAGAACAGTGACTGAGACATGGAGTAATTTATAACAGGGCTACTTCAAGAGACAAATAGCTGGACTGATGAGATGGCTCAGTGGATACAGATGCCTGCCTGCTACCAAGCCTAACAACCTGAGTTTGATCCCAGAGCCCCACATGTTGGAGGAAGTAGAGAACTACTCCTCAAGTTGTCCTCTAACCTCCATATGTGCACTGCACAGACACACACACACACACACACACACACACACACACACACACACATACACACATACACACACACACACACACCGCTAGATAAATAAATGTGATTTAAAAAAATTATTGTGTATTTAATGTGCACTGGTGTTTTGCTTGTATATGCTCTGTATTGAGGGTATTGGATCCCCTGGAACTGGAGTTACAGACAGTTGTGAGTTGCCATGTAGGTGCTGGGAATTAAACTCAGGACCTCTGGAAGAGCAGTCAGTGCTCTTAACCGCTGAGTCATCTCTCCAGCCCCAAATGTAATTTTTCTTAAAGAGCAGATAAACAGGGTGAGTCTTCCCAGCAGCATGAATGCCTATTGAGTCTCTTATGAGTAACCCTAATGAACTCACTGGTCCCTAATCTGGATTTGGGCAGAATTCTTTCTTTGGTCTGCTGATCCTGTCTCTATCTGGAATGAAGAGGTGTTTCTTTACTTTGCCACAAGGAGAGTCACGTGACGTCCAGAGTACCAGGGAGAAAGGAGACTAGGAGGCTTAGGGAGCTGAGGTGAGGGAGGGAGTATGAACTGGGAAGGCGACACTGGGACAGTCATGTTCTCTTAGTCCCGTAGCCTAATTTTTCCTACTCTTTGTCTTCTGACCAACATGCCCAGACTCGCCAAAACTACAACTATCCCCAGAGGGTATCCTCCAGTGCCTTGCACTGGTTCCTCGTTGGCTGTGAACCTCTCACAGACACTGATGGTCTACACTGGTCTTCCTCTACACCCACAGGATACAGTTCAGGGTGGGCTGCTGTTTGGATGGTTAAGTAAAGGTAGATGAGAACTGGTCAGTCAGCAGATGGAGGGACAGATGGATGAGTTGGATGAATAATAGAGAGGCAGGGAGAAGAGGGATGGATGAGTGGGTGGTGATGGATGGAAGGAAGGAAGGGAGGAAGGAAGGGAGGAAGGAAGGAAGGGAGGGAGGGAGGGAGGGAGGGAGGAAGGAAGGAAGGAAGGAGGGAAGGAAGGATGGATGGGAGATGGACAGATGGGTGAACAGATAAGCAAAGGGAAGAAGGTTGGACAGAGACTGGGGTGGATGGGAGATGGATTAATAAATGGATGGAGACCAGGTGGACAGATGGATGGATGGATGGATGGATGGATGGATGGATGGATGGGTAGAAATAGATGAAAGATGGACAGCTATCTGAACAGATAAGCAAGGCGAAGACGGATGGATAGAAATGGATAGATGGAGCAACAAAAAGGTGGGTGGGTGGATGGGTAGTCAGTGGATGGGTGGGTGGACTCAAAGATGGAGAAATGGGTGAATAGATAAGGGAAAGATGGATTAGTAGAAATAGATAACAGATAAAGATGGATGGAGGCAAAGATGGCATGTGGACAGATGAATAGACAGATGTGGACAAGGGAAGGGATAATAGGAGGAAAGAGCAGGAGGTGAGTGGCTACAGGGTGGCTCGGGTTATGGGAGAGGAAGGTTTGTCGCAGTCCACGAGGGAGCAGCTGAAGAAGACAGAAGAATGGCACTGCCTTGCCTCCAGGAGTGACCAGGATCACGAAAGGCCTGAGCAACAGCGGGTCACCTTCCACTCTTTGCTGGAGCTGATGGAGAAGGTGTCAAGGAAGGAAGAGGCCTCTGCCAAGGTGTTCCTCTGTGCGTTGGGGAGGCATGGGGACCCTTGGCCTGAGTTTGTTGTAGAGATGCTTCACCCAGCTACGAGACTTTGGGCCAGTGACATAAACCCTCCAAGTCTCAACTTTCCTAGTAGACAGTGGGTCGCAGGTCTAGCATGGACAACAGGAAAAGCCCAAGGAGTGTCTGATGGGGCCACATCCTATCATGGGCTAGGTAGCTGTCACTGGCATCCCGGCCATCTTTAGGCCTCCTTCACCTGGATATCACAACCCACGCCTGGGACTGCCACAGAGAGATCTTGGGAGAATAAAGGCTTCTGGGACACCACAGGGGTCTAGGAATATGCTACTCATCTTCTCAAGAGTTATACCCGACCAGAGAGACAGATAGTAAGTGTGGGACATACAACCCAGGGACTTGCTGCCCAAAGGGAGCCTGTGAACTCTTTCCTGCTAGACATGGCGACATAAGCCTATAACCCCAGCATTTGGGAGCTGGAGGCAGGAGGATCAGAAACTCACTGCTACATGGCAAATTTGAGGCCAGCGTGGGCTACTTGGGACACTATCTCAGAAAGTAATTTATCCTCAGCTTCCTGAGTGAACCATCCACCCAGCATGACTGGCTTTGGACGGATGTCTCTGTCTTTTTAAAGATTTTATATTTACTTTATGTGTATGTGTATATGTGCACAAGCATGCATGTGCCTGCAGAGGCCAGAAGGTATGAGAATGGTGCCCAACGTTCGTAGTACGAATTTGCGAAAAAGCTGCCTGCCTGTGGTCTTGCTCTCCCCTGCTCAGACCCAAGCTACCCTCAGCCAGTTGTGGTGGCACACTGGTTGGATTTGCTGAAGGAGGCAGAGGCAAGAGGATCCCGAGTTGAGGCAGGCCTAGGAGGCTTCCTTGGGAGAAGCTTTGGCCTGGGCCGAACCACAAACAGTGGTGGGACCATGGAGGCAGCGGCTGCTGCTCTGAGTTGCTGGCTCCTTCTCATCGTGTTGGTGACTGCGGTGATGCTGCTACCTGGGACGGAGGGTTTACTACTGCTTGTTCAGAGAATTGCCAGGACCATCATGTTACAAGAAAACATCGGCAAAGGTCAGTTTGGAAAAATTTGGCAAGACAAATGGTGGGGAGAAATTGCTGTGAAGATTTTCTCTTCTAGGGAAGAATATTCATGGTTCCAAAAGACAAGACAGACATTTATCAGACTGTGATTGCTCCAAAAAAGGAACCATGACCACGCCTATGGTGACTTTGGAATCTTCAAAAGGATGACAGGATCCCACAACGATGATTCCACATGGACTATGATAAAGCCATTAAGCTGATTAACACCACGGAAACATTGACTTTGTACTACAAACTACTCAGAACAATTTCCAGATGGCTAGCTGAGATGATCCACCCTGACAGGCTACTCCAACAAGGACTTGTGACAAGCCCTGAACTTTCTTATTATGCAGAGACTGGACAAATGATACAGGACTTGACAATTAACTCCAAAAATTTTCTTTTTAGGATCCCCTAAAGATGGAAGTAATTTTTAAAAAACGATGCCCACATTCCCAAGAGGTGGGATGGGAGGTTTTCGGTCATTTAATGAGTTTTGGATATTGTCATTGTTTACAATGGTTGGTTACAAGTTGTTAATTTTTTGTTTGTTTGTTTTGTTTTTTTGTTTGTTTGGTTTTTGGTTTTCGAGACAGGGTTTCTCTGTGTAGCTTTGCGCCTTTTCTGGAACTTACTTGGTAGCCCAGGCTGGCCTCGAACTCACAGAGATCCAACTGCCTCTGCCTCCCGAGTGCTGGGATTAAAGGCCTGTGCCACCACTGCCCGGCTACAAGTTGTTAATTCTTAATGGTCAGGAAAAAAGCTAAACAAGGAGATTAGATTCAGAGTTTTTGTTTAAAAAAAAAAAGAAAAAAGAGAATATAGATATGAGGTAGATATGAATCTACTCTGAGAAAAAAGATAAAGAATAATAGGATAAATGGGTAGATCACTGAATCTACTGTAAAAAGAAAAAAGGGAAAGATAAAAATTACAAAAGGTAGACTACTGAATCTATTATGAAAAGGAAAAAGATAGACTATAGATATGATAAGATAAAAGGTCAATTATTGATTCTACATTTTGAAAGGAACTACTTGTTTTAAATAGGATAAGTAATGAAAAATTTTTTGTCTGAGTTTATCAAATGTTACTGGACTGGACATTGTCAAAATATATATAATGGAGTTTTTTGTCTGAATCTGTCAAATGTTAATGGGCTAGACATTGTTAATGTAATCTTAGCTATGTATATATTGTATATACTTATTAGATAGTTTTTCTTGTATTAGTTATAAGCTTTTTTTAAATTTTAGACAAAAACAGGGGAAATGTGGTGGTATTGTATTCCCCAAAATATTGTGCATGCTAATAAACTTATCTGGGGTCAGAGACAGAACAGCCACAATATTAAACATAGAGGTTAGGCAGTGATAGCACACGCCTTTAATCCCAGCACTCGGAAGGCAAAGCCAGGCGGATCTCTGTGAGTTCAAGGTCACATTGGTAATAGCCAGGCATGGTGACTCACACCTTTAATCTCAGAAAGTGAATCTTTAATCCCAGGGAGTGATGGTAGAAAACGGAAAGATATGTAAGATGTGAAGACCAGAAACTAGAAGCATTTGGCTGGTTAAGCATTCAGGCTTTGGAGCAGCACAGTTCAGCTGAGATTCATTTGGATGAGGACTCAGAAGCTTGCAGTCTGAGGAAACAAGACCAGCTGAGGAACTGTTAAGGTGAGGTAGCTGTGGTTTGTTCTGTGTCTCTGATCTTCTAGGATTCACCCCAATAACTGGCCTCAGGTTTGATTTCAGTAATAAGAACATTTTAAGATTCCTGCTACAGTCACCTGAACTGCAGTTACTGATGGTTCTGAGCCACCTAACACAGGTGCTAGGAACCAAACCTGGGTCCTGTGCAAGAGCAGAAAGTGCTCAGAAGCGCTAAGTAATCTCCCCAGCCCCAAATGTTTGTAATACTGGGTTGCATCTTATTTCCTCCCTCTTCCTGTCCATATGTCTTCACCCGAGTGCCTAGGGATCTATTTTTTGTACATGTCCATAGCACTCAGAAAAATGACACAAAGCCAGAGGTGTGAGCCAGATAGCTTGGGATAGATCAGTCCTGCTCTGCTGCATGGCCTGGACAAACCCTGTAGCCCACTTGCTGAGCAAGTGCTATACCACTGAGCAACATCTCTGCCTTTTAAGGACAGAGTGCCAAAGATTTTTGCAGACATACTTTAAAAAGGTCTGAGTATGTGCATGTACACACATACACATAGAGGTCAGAGAAGGTGTTGGATCACCTGAAACTGGAATTACAGGCAGTTGTGAACCACCCAACATGGGTGCTGGGAAACAAACTCAGGTCCTCTGGAAGAGCAGCAAGTGTCCTTAACCAGCAAATTATCTCTCTAGCTCTATAGAGGCACACTTCCAAATCATTACGAAGAGCCAAGAACCATGGCTGTGAAGTGCAACAGACTGTCCCTGGCTGGGCTACCCTGGAGGTCTAAGAGGAGCTAGCTGAACCATCTGGAAGGGGCCTTCTTCGCAGACAGCAAGCAAGAGTATGTTCCATAATGGGCTCCAAAGAGCCAATAGAGTGAGCTGAAGGGTCACTGTGGTTTGGGACACATTTTATAGGTGCAGGCATAGCCTGGCCAGGAGCAGGGGCATGGCTAGCAGGGTAGCAGCAGCTTGGGGAAGGGAAAATGAACAAAATGCCAAGAAGGAGGTAACAACCCAGGCTTACAGACTACCTGCTAGCTGCTAGACATCCTCTCTGTGGTCAGGAAGACCTTTACAGGGGTCATACCTCAGAGGTGAACCACACCCTTCATGCTCTCTATCCTCCCTGGCACAAAAGCCTGGTGGAGCAGACACAGGGCTCCACACCAAAGGGCTGGTGCAGAGGGTAGGTAGAAGCTGACCTCCCTGTCCAGAGCTGCCCCTAAGGCTGGGCAGGAAAGCTGGAGAAGATGTGGACACTGCCTAAAACCCTGTGGACACTCTCGGAACTCCTGGTTCCAAGACACTGAACATTGTTCTCCAGCCTTCTCCCTCAGACTCAGGAGCTGCCCAGGTCTCCCACATCTGATATTCATTGAATGACATGCCTGCTATGACAATGACCAGCCTGGGCTCAGGACACAGGACCCCCTCACTGCCCCTCCCCCAGCTGCTTCTCCCTCTCCTGCCTCCTATGGTACCAAATCAAGGCTGTGCAGGGCACCCTGCCCTCCAGGGCCTGGTGATGCTGACTGTGGACTGGGGAATGGTCTGCTCCTGGCATCATCAGGCTGCCAGTGTGCCAGTGGGAGTCCAGAGGGCATGCAGACTAGGCTACATGTGGTCAGACACTCATGAGAAACCCCCTTGACCTTCCAGGTCTGGAGCACCCTCAACACCTGGCCCCTGCAGCCTATGTGTATTTATCAAGTCATGACCATGCAGCTATTTATACCAAGTCCCATCTTGAGTTTCTGGTGTCTGCTGACTCCTGAAAGCCAAGTTGGGTTCTGAAGTAGGCCAAGACAGCCAGCCTCTGGTCAACCAAGAGCTAACCCCAAGGGAACCATTGGAAAATGTGGGACTCCTGCACACATACACCCAGGGCTGGAAAGCACAATTATTAAATTAATCCTCATCCTCTACTTCTTGGAACTAGAGGATCATGGGTAGCAGGACAACAGCAGAGTTGGGTATTGTCTTCTCCTTGGTTCCTTCCCCAACCCTGAAACAAACATGACCTGAAACAAAGACTCATATGGTGTCAAGCAAAACCAACCAAAGCATGCTAGAACCCTGAGACATTGTTCCCCAAAGCCCTTAAGGTGTGCCGAGGAGGCTGGCTTCAGTGCACGCTGTCTGTCCTGCTCAGGGACTAGGAATCTGATTTAGCTCTACAGGAACTTGATGCTCAACTTTTCTCTTGGAAACCTGAAGGGGGTACTCACATCAAGTACACCAGCCAGCCAAACCAGTTCCAGCCTCCTCTGTGGCTGCCTGCCAGGCTGAGAGAGCCACTCTTGGTTCCGGGTTGTTTCCTACCCCTGCAAAGCTGGCCCCTTCCAGCACTTCCCCGGCTCCTCAGGGTGGCCTACTGAGTAATTGAGAAATGATCTTACAATGTAGCAGACAGCACAGCCTGTAGCACAGGCTGACCTTGAACTCACGCATGATGCTCCTGCTTCAGTCTTCTGAGTGGAAGGCCCTGCCGGAGACCCAAACTCAGGTCCCCTTGTGTCTGTACTTTACCAACTAAGCCATCTCATCAACCTCTTATTAGATTTTTATTTTATAGACATTTATTTTGTGGGGTTTTGTTTAGGGGGTGGGGCATGCAGGCCATAGAGCAAACATAAAGGTCGGGACAGGTAGTACTAACTGATTCTCTCTCTCTTTTTAAAAGATTTATTTATTTATTATGTATACAGCATATATGACTGCAGGCCAGAAGAGGGCATCAGATCCCATTACAGATGGTTGTGAGCCACCATGTGGGTGCTGGGAATTGAACTCAGGACCTCTGGAGGAGCAGTCAGTGCTCTTAACCTCTGAGCCATCTCTCCAGCCCTGATTCTCTCTTTTTACCATGTGTATCACCAGACTTGGGTGTCAGACACCTTTATCCACTACTCCATCTAGCTGACCCCTCCTTACAGGATTTTGTTGTTGTAGAGTGTTGTTCTCACTAAGTAGCTGGAAAGGCTGTTCTTGGTTATCAGCATGACTACATATGGAATTAACTAAAACCCAAAGGTGGAGGGGTAAATCTCTGAGAGCTTTTTGCTTATTTTGACAAGGGAAGATCTACTTTCAATCAAGATCTTTTGAGGTGGGAAAACCTACCTCTAATCTGGACCACACCTTCTGCTGGAATCCTATATAAGGACATGGAAGAAGGAAACTTTTGCTCTTTGCTAGCTTGCTCTCAACCTTGCTAGCAAGTCCATTCTTTCACTGGCATTATAGCCTACTATTTCAGGATTCTAGCATATACTGATGACCACCAGAGACATCCAGCCTCGAAGACTGAGTAACTACTGGATTCTTGGATTTTCCTTCATAAGCAGCCATTGTTGGATTAGCTGGACCACAGCCTGTAAATCATTCTAATAAATCCCCTTTCTATATAGAGAAGTTCTATAATTTCTATAAGTTCTATTCATCCAGAGAACCCTGATACAGTAGTCTTGGCTAGCTTAGAACTCACTATGTAGACCAAGTTGGACTTGACTTTGTAAGAGATTGGCCTGCCTCTGCCTCCTGAGTGCTGGGTCTAAAGATATAAGCTATCACATCCAGCCTTAAAGGATTAAAAAAATTATTATAGACGTGTGTGTGTGTGTGTGTGTGTGTGTGTGTGTGTGTGTGTGTGTGTCTGTCTGTCTGTGGAAGATAGAAGCATTGGATCCACTGGAGCTGGAGTTACAGGGGTCATGAGTTTGGGGTCCAAACTCAAGTCCTCTGAAAGAGCAGGAAGTGCTCTTAACTGCTGAACCATTTCTCTACCCCTAGGATTTTTTTTTTTTTTTTTTTTTTAACTAGAGAAGGGAGACACTGTTAGCCAGTAAGGCCCTACTTCCAAATGCCATCACCTCAGGGCTAGGATTTCTACATATGAACTACAGAGAGAGGACATTCTGATGTGCCAGTCAGGCTCCTTAAGTGAGAACTGGGTAGAGTCCAGTTCTAGAGCTACGAAAGGTTAGGGGAAGGGCTTCCCAGAAAGAGGCAGCCTTCACAAAGGCCCTGAGGCAGGAGCGAGCTTGGCATGTGAACCAGAGCTGAGCAGGAGAAGGCTGGAAGATGAGTGGATGCAGCCATGTTGTTATGGCCCTCCTGTGTCCTTGGCATTGAGCATAGATTTTTATATCAAGCAAGGTAGGGGCTGACTGACAGCCCCATTTGTCGATCAGTATACAGGTTCTAGGGTAAGGAGATCAAAGGACATGACGCTTCTTTTTGCCTACTATTGATTCTGTTTCTCCACTAAACCTGTCCTATGTAAGAACTCAGGAAAGACATTTCCAAATAAAACATGTCATTGTGAGCAGTGACAGTTCCTTCCCCACACTGCTTCTCTCCTACTGTTTGCCCTTTGGCTGGGATCCTCAGAGCTAAACAGCCCCCAGTACCTGTGGGGCAGACTTTGAAGAAATAGTACATTCCTGATGTAATTTTTACCCTTGTAAAATGCAAGAAAACTATAAAACAATACAGCCCCAAGACATGGGCACCCCGTACTCCTTCTGTTCTCTTCCCAGGTAACTACTAAGGTCAAGTATTTGGACCCATCTTGTCTTCTGACCCAGATCACCAAAAGCCTCTCAGGTAGCAAGACTGCTGTCTCAAGTGATTCCCTCCCATATTGGTGCCTGCTCCCCAAGGTGCAAATCAGTGGGCCCTGAGGCATACCCAGCCCCACAGGATAGAGCCTGATCCACTTAGGGCAGCATGCAACCTCAGCTTAGCCTTCCATTCCCTCATACATTTTTGTGCTCAAACTCAATCAGTCCAGAAGTAATACCAGCCCCCCACCACTGGCCCATCCATGCTCTCTGCCTACAAGATACCTAGAGGACAGTGCATAGAGTTCCACTGGATTCCTACAGGGGCTGTCCCTGGGCCCTCCCTCCGGAATGGTTCTGAAGCTCAACTATGGAGTGCCTGGTGTGTGCCAGGCTTCTGGGCCCTTCCCCAGCACTCCTAGAGGGTCAGAGCTCCACACAACCAAGGCCAGGATAGACATCAATGTAAAGGCAGGCTCTTCCATGTTCCTTCCTGACCTCTGTCTGGCTTTTTGATGCTTGTTCTCTTGGAAACAAAACAACAGAGGCTAGAGAAATGAGGCTCAGCAAGTAATACACCTGCCTGCCCAGCATCCACAGGCTCCGAGTTCTACCTCCAGAGGAAGAAAAAGAAACCAGATGTATGGTGCACACCTGTAGCCTCAGCGCTCAGGAGGCTGAGCCAGGAAGAGGGTAAGTTCTAGACCAACCAGGGTTACCTATCAAGATCTTGTCTCAAAAAGAAAAAAAGCCACAAGCAGAATGGACTATCCTTGTCTCATTTCTTAGAACCCAAAGCTAGGTAGAGAAATGAGCTTTACCCACCTGGGTCCCCAGGGCATTCTTATGACTATGTCCTTGTATGAAGACTGTTGTGTTTAATGGCCCGGGCCTTGGGGCATGCCCTACATTCACCCCAGTTCTGATGTGTACCTTTTCCCTCTTACCACCTGCCTCCAGAAGGCACCCAGATGACTTAGAGGCTGTGGAGATCAAACCCAGGCCTCCAGACCCCTAGTTCAGGGCCCAGCAGCCACCACGAGCACTGGACTAGGAGTCAGCAGGCCTGGACTTGGATGTCGGCTTCACGAATGGGTCCATTCAATTCTAAGAATAAACATTACCTCCCAAGGTCCCTGCCTTCAGCTCCGGGCTTCACTGGAACTTTTAAAGACCTTTTCCTCCATGAGATCTGCCACCAGGCAACTCGGTACCCAGTTCAGAGAGGGTAGAGGTGAAGTCAGGATGCAGGTGACCAGAGGAGGCTTTTTATACGAATCTCAGTTCAGGAGAAAGTCAAGACTAACAAGAAACCCTGGGAGATGGTGGTTGTGTCCATCACCGGGACCTGCTTCAAGACTCCTTGCCGTTGTAAATATTAGGAGCAACTGGGTGGGTGAGCACGTCGGGTTCTCACCCTACCTAACCCTTAGTGCTCTCCAAGCCAGGAGAACCTGCACGCTCCTTGCCCTCTATCAAGCTCACCCTGTCCCAAGGCCCAGGGTTGCATGGTGTTTGCGCCCCCCCCCCCCCCATTTAGTCTGCTGGCAGCTCCCAGCCCTGTCTTGAAACCTCTCTCTACAATCTTCAGTAGCTCCCAGGAACACCTCGGGGCTTGGTGGCACCCTTCCATCCATGCGTTCCATTGTGTTTGAAAAGTTTGTCTCAGCCGGGCGGTGGTGGTGCACGCCTTTAATCCCAGCACTCGGGAGGCAGAGGCAGGCGGATCTCTGTTAATTCAAGGACAGCCAGAGCTGTAACACAGAAAACCCTGTTTTGAAAAACCAAGAAATAAAAAAAAAGTTCAAGGGTTGGGGATTTAATTTAGCTCAGTGGTAGAGCGCTCGCCTAGCAAGCGCAAGGCCCTGGGTTCGATCCTCAAAAAAGAAAAAAAAAAAAAAGTTCGTCTCAGCGTAATCCAAGTCCAAGTCCAAGTCTCTGGTCCTGCCTGGGCGCACTCGAATCTCAGACGACCCCCCTCCCCCCCTCCCCCCCCCCCCCAGCGTCTTTGCCGGGAGAGGCCCGGGGCTAGGAGGTCCCTCCAGTGTGGAGTAATGCTGGAACTTTCACAACCAACACCGCAGGCCTTGGAGAGTCGCGGCGTTCCACGTGTGTTCGCCACAGTGTCCCCAGGACACTGGCAAGGACGATGAGGTTGAGCAGCTGAGTCGCATCCAAACACCGAGAGGGGGCCCAGGGTCAAAGCAGAGCGTGCGCCGCCCCTTGCACAGCGAGCGCAGTTGGGAGGTTCCCGGCTCCAGGGCGCAGTGTACCCACTGCACTGCCCCTTTCCTGCACCGCGCGGGCGGGCCCGAGAAGCACAGTCTTTGTCTGCTGCCCCCGTGGTGCCCCCGCCCGCCGTGTCCGAGGCCACACCCTCCCAACCAATGAGCTTTGGCGGCAGCGCCCAGAGCGCGGGGTGTTGTCCGCTCCTCCTGTACCCATTGGTTGCGTTCTGCACCCGCGGGGGCTGCGGCCGGCAGGGCGGGGCGCGCGGCGCGAGGTGAGGCCCCGCGTGCTGGACGCCGGGGGGAGCGCTTTCCTAGGAGTCATCACCCAGCCGTCACCCGGACTAGCTTTGCGCGGGGAGGCCAGACAGCCAGAGCCCCGACGGCCCGGGGGCCCGAAGAGTAGTAGGACTCAGGCGGCTCGCGGGGCCGGGCCATGGCGCTCGACTTCCTGGCTGGATGCGCTGGAGGTAAGGAGACTCCAGGCGTGCCAGGCACGCAGCCTGTGGGGTGCGCGGGGACAGGTGTCTTCTCCATCCTTTCATGTGCACTGGGTGCGAGGTCTGGGGATCCCGGCGGCACCGCGGCTTGGTCAAGAGACAGGGACTGACAGGAGGATGCGCCCGCGGATTCTTCCCTCGAGGCAGCTGTTCCCAGCGAGGCTGGTGACACCGCGCGCGACCTCCTAGAGGGCTGGTCTGACCCCAGGCGCCCAGTTCTTCTCATGTGGTGCTTTGAGCTGCTGAAGGGCGCCGAAGACGAGGAGGTGGTCCACCGGGTGGTCAAGTCAACCTAACTCGGGAAAGCTTGGGGTGGAGAGCAGATCAGGTTTGCCCATGACCCGAGGTGCGGACCTGTTGAACCTTTAGTCCTTTCTTGTTGCCTAGAGACGTGATTTATTTAGTACGTATTAAATACACTGGTTTAGCCATTGGGATTTCAGGTAAATTGGCGGAGATGGCAGTGGTCTGGCTGGTAATGTCAAGGCTGAGTTCAGCTCTGAGGCCCAGGCCTGGCTGGCTCCTCACCCACCTGTCTACTGTCTTCATTGGCTTACCGTCATAGCCCTACCCGGAAAGGTCTCACCTGGAACAGTGATCGGTTGGCCTTGGCCTTAGGTATTTAATCTGTGCTTGCTTCTTCCTGGGTGGAGAAGGCTGGTCTAGCAGGATGCTTTCCCAGGGCAATGATGTGCGTACAATGTGCTTGAGAGCCTCCAGGCTGTTACTATGTCTTCCCTCTGTAAGCCCAGGGAGGGGACAAAGTCCAGGGATTTCTGCAAGTTGTTGAGGAATTAGAAACACAGAAGGGGTCCCATCTTATCCTCCACGTATAGCAGGAAGGATGAAGGCCCCTTCTATGGCCAAAGTCCCCTTGTGTTGTTAAAGTCTCCCTAGGGCCAGGGTTCCATTTGTGGTTGCAACCTGGTCAGCACACTTGTCCTGGGAAGCATTTATTCACCCCCTTGGCCAGACCTGCTTAGAGACCCAGACCACCCCCATGTCAGCCACTCCTTGGACTCTTGCTCAAGTAGGCCTTTCCTGCTTGGGATGTCCATCCATCTTCACCCTTTGAGAGCCAGAGTGAGGGGATCATGTGCCCTACCTCCAGCCCGGGTCTGCATTCTCACCCAGGGGGCATAGAGAGTGCCCAACTACATGGAAGTGATGTAGGATGGGTCTGAGATGGAAGTCACCTGCAGAGCTTTTTTCTGGGTTCATCCAGTAAAGAAGAAAAGGGTTATAACCTCACACTCAGCCTCTCTGCAGGGACAGGGCTGCTGGGGGACAGACAATGATCTGATTGTGCCCTAGGTATGCCTTCCGGGTTCCCATCACTGCATGTTGTCAGACTTGCTCTGAATGTGGGGATCTGGACTTCTAAAGCGCCTGCCTGGATGGGATGATAGTGGGCCCTCTTTTCCAGAGGAAGAATGCACTGTGGGTGTGCCTGAGTGGCCCAGCACACATCCTATCCTGCCTTTAGCCTCTGTGGGAGGCAGGGCAAATATTTTGACTGATGGTTGGTTTCTGGTAGGAACCTTTCTAGTAGAAGGGTGGGATTGCTTCTACCCACCCCCTACTGTGTAATGATGGGTCTCAAATCTTTGGGTTCAGGTTAGGGCATGAGTCAGTGTGACAGAGAAATGCCAGATTACCTGGTATCTGTGTGGAGGGAACAGACCTGTCATCTCTCCCAGAAATGTGCTGCCAGGCGTCTCTAGAACAGTGAGTGGTCCCTTCCTGTCCTTGGATACTCATGGTGTCAGAGTTACCCTGGCTGTGGTTAGTGGCTTTGGATTTAGGAGATGGGTCTCTTTCTGCCAGTGTGACTAGACTAGGGGGATCCTCTTGGAGGTGGTGAAGCAGGGCTCCCTGGCTCTCAATGGGACTGTGAGGTCAAAAAGACATGGGTAGGGACTGGGGATGCCAAGACCGCCTGCTTGGAACCCTCCTGGGGCTTCCTAGCAGAAAGGGTGGGTAAGAGGCTTCATAGTCTCTGCAATGTCTTGTAAGTGGCAAAGACTGTTGTTGCTGGTACCTGTGAGCAGCTGCCCACAGCTGGGCTCTCAGCTGGCACCCAGGAGCCCATGGAAGGAGAGGGAAGAAAGCTAACAGGGTATAACAGATGCCCAGCATACCAGCCACAGGTACTAGGCTTTCCAAAGCCCTAAGAGATTCAGATAAGCCTAAGAAAAGAAGTTCCGGAAGTCAGATTTGTAAATACAAAAAGTGGTAAGCAGGGGTTGGGCCACTGGGCTCTGTGAGGTCTGGTTCTGCCCCCGTAACCACCAACCAGGAAGTTAGAAGCAGGTGAAAATCGGTGGCTCTCCAAAGGGAGGAAACAAGATCCGACCACTAGAAATAGGTGATGTTGTGAGGACATGTGGGGCTCTAGGAGAAAAGGAGCCTGCCTGGAAATGGTGACTAGGGGGACTAGATTATAGTGGAAATTTCCCCGGCTTGGAACAGGGAATGAATCTGCAACTCGAGGGCTGGTGGAGTGCCAAGCAGGGTTGCTTTAAAGACGCAGGCACACCCTTGGCATCCCCGGTGGCATTCCTAAAATCCACACGCAAATCTCTCACGTGTCCTGATAGAACCATGAGGAGGGTTAGCAGCAGGTCTCTCACCTGCAGCACTGGACGTACTTGGAGCCCAGCAGACTTCAAGAGGAGAGGAGCCGTGTGGGGAAGGGGCAGTGATGGGGACCTGGATGGGCGAGAGGCGGCTCACTTGTTTTCCTGGGTGAAGACTGGAGTGTTACTAGAAAGTGTTTTACTGAACTCCAAGTGCTGAACACTACAAGAGCAGATCAAAAGAAATCCAGGGGTGGTAGGTAGCACACTTGCAGAGGCAGGTTGGTTGGTCTCTGAGAGTTTGAAGCCGGCCTGGTCTATATATATAGGGAGATCCAGGCCAGCCAGAGTCACATAGTGAGACCCTGTCTAAAAGAGAGGGGCAAAAAAATGTTACATTACAGAAGGATGCAAGGCACCGTTTGGGAGCAGATGCCACTCACCTTTAGTGTCTCCTGGCAGGATCTGTGGCCAGCCCTGACAGGACCAGCAGAGATGAGTGGTTAGGAGGCAGCCCTGGAGCTGGGCTCCAGTTCCATCACTCACTGGCCATGCACCATAGATATACTGCTGTGGGCTTCTCGGTTCTGGTTTCCTCATTTGTAGAATGAGTTAACCGGCCTCTGGAGTGGGAGGGTTAGGATCAGTATGAACCCAGGATGATGACTAGCAGTTTGTAATGTTCTTGTTCTTTGCCCAACATTAACCACTGCAGTTAGACATAAAATAAGCAACCAAAGGGAACTTCTTTCTTTCTGCATTGCTAAGGGAGGAGCCTAGGACCTCAAGCACTGTGAGCAAGCGCTCCACCACTGGCTGTAGGCCAGCCTCAAAGAGGCTCTCTAGCAGATGTTTCCTAGAGAAGGAAACCTCGATGACTTCTGTTTCTACTGAGAAACCGGGTCATTGGGCTGCAAGGGTGTGGGGATGCAGAGGAGTCCTACTCGCAGGCCACTCTGAGGAATGTGCTTAAGCCTTCGAAGAGAGGTGAACCTTGGTCTTGAGGGTGGGGTCTCGGACAGGCCCTTAAGTGATAAATGTACTGACACTCGGGAGGTGTCAGCCAGCAGGCAGCAGGTCCTCAGGTAGTATTTCCTGGGGGTTCCTAATCTCCAGGCCATCCTGGAGTGTGTGTGTGGTGGGAGAGTAGGGGAAGAACAATGCTAAGTGCCTTTCAGGTGAGAGGAGTAAGGCCAAGACAATGAGTCCTTTGTGAGCATGCCTGGAGCTAAGTAACAGAAGGAAAAATTCAAGTCCTGGTGGCAGGTTTACCTTCAACTCCAACATCTCGGGTTCAAATCCCAGTACAGGCTAACCTCTGACTCCAACATCTTGGGTTCAAATCCCAGTACAGGCTAACCTCTGACTCCAACATCTCGGGTTCAAATCCCAGTACAGGCTAACCTCTGACTCCAACATCTTGGGTTCAAATCCCAGTACAGGCTAACCTCTGACTCCAACATCTCGGGTTCAAATCCCAGTGCAGGCGTTAACCTCTGACTCCAACATCTCGGGTTCAAATCCCAGTGCAGGCGTTAACCTCTGACTCCAACATCTCCGGTTCAAATCCCAGTACAGGCTAACCTCTGACTCCAACATCCCCTGAGCCTCCCGTGGTGTCAGGCTTTGGGACGGTGATGTACAGTTCCCAGGGGACATAACACCTCAGGGAGCTGCAGGGGAAGGCAGAGGACACAGCTTTGAATCAAGCGGATGCTGGCTGCCCCTTGTTACCAGAGGTGAGGTTACAGGAATTCCTGGGATGGGCCCAGGGTCCCATAGGGACCTGGTCAATGTGTCCTTCCCATGTGTCATGCTTGTCCATCCTTCCTTGCCAGAACCTCTCCCCTCTATCCCCCCAAGATTCTGCAAAGTTCAGAGGCACTTGGTCACGGGTACCTTTTTCTTCTAGGTGTGGCAGGTGTGCTTGTGGGACACCCTTTTGACACAGTCAAGGTGAGTTTCTTGTGGAGGTACAGACAGGTTGGGACAGACCTGCAAGGCTTCTGCCCCAGGAACATAGTAAAGGTCATCCCTCGGTTTTGAATGAAGGCAGGGCAGCTGTCTCTCACTGAACACACTGACAGACTCTTCCTCCTAGGCATTGCATTTCCCACAGAGGCTGAATTGCATCTCAAGCTCACAAGTTCTGCTTTACTTGGCAGGCAGAGATTGAGGTGTTGATGGACGAGTTTCTTCTCAACATCTGGAGAAAGAAAGCTCATCTGGTTGTGATGTATAGTTCCCCTAGCATCTTCTTTGAATTATTATTACTTTACGTGTTTTGTCTGCACGTATGTCTCTGCGTCTTGTGTGTGCCTGGTGGAACTGGAGTTTCAGGTGGTTGTGAGCAGCTGTGCGGGTGCTGGGAATTGAACCCAGATCTTCTGGGAGATCAGCCAGTGCTATTAACTGCTGTTAACTCCATCTCTTTAGCCCCACCCCCAACATCTTCCTGAAAGAAAAGGCAGAACTATGAGGAATCAAACCCTCCTGGGCCAGGTGTGGTAGGTAGAACACACCTGGAATTCCAGCCCTGGGGAGAATTGAGAATTTGAGGCCAGCTTGTGTTAGAAAAGCCTGCCTTTAATCCCAGCACTCAGGAGGCAGAGGCAGGCGGATCTCTGTGAGTTGGAGGCCAGCCTGGATTACAGAGGGAGTTCCAGGACAGCCAGTTCTGTTACACAGAGAAACCCTGTCTTGAAAAACCAAAAAGAAAAAGAAAAAGAAAAGAAAAGAAAAGCTCGCCTCAACAGCTGGGTGTGGTAGCAGACCCTAAGGTGGCGGCATTGGGGGGGGCTAAGGATTACAAGTTTGAGGCCAGCCTGAGCTGCATAGCAAGTCCACACCTGAAATATACTCAAGGGCATTTCTCTCCCTGTCTTTATGGATCGGTGCTTGTCATGACTTTTGAGTGCTGGCATGGACCTACCTGCAAGGCAGTGTCACCCAGCAAGGTCCTAAGGAACACCACTTTCAAATGGCCACAGCTCTGAACACGAAAGCCCTGGGGCAGGTACCTCTTGAATCACGCCTAGATTAACTGGAGCTCCTGGTTCTTAGGGTCCCAGAACAGAGGTCAAGGAGACAGACCCACATCCCCTGTGGAAGTTTCCCCTGTGGCTGGAATTGTAGGTGCTCAAGAAGGTCCCATCAGGACCCTGCCTCGGCCATTTTCCAGGCACCCATTGGCCCTGTGAGCGGCAGGCAGGGCCCTAGACCAAATCTGTACTTGGTTCAGGCTCTAAGCCAGGCTCCTTTCCCACTCATGTAAGGGAAAAGCTGGAGGCTGGACACATCAACCTGAGCTGGGTTGAGTTTCACTTCCTGGTTCTTCCTTTTTTTTTTTTTTTGTCTTCAGTGAACCAGGTGTTTGTTGGCAAGGGAAGGAGCTCATTAATTCAAAGGTGGGATTTCTTCCTGTGTGGGTGTGAGGGCTTGGCCTTGTGCACTGTCTTCGACCTTACAAAGCTCAGTTCTTGGTCTGGGCATCTGTGAGGTGAGGGGTGGATGAGGTCACTAAAGCCGGTTGTTCATTGAACACCAGGATAACTTGAGTCACGTTAATAGGTTAATGCGGGCTCTAGACAGCAGAGACCTGTCACCTGGTATCCCTGGGGAGAAGGCTGGAAAGCAGACTCTTGGCAAGCAGTGGCCCCTGAATTCCAGTCATAGGTTTGCAAGAACGAGGCCCTGATACACCCTGTCCACCAGGCAACCCACCATGCCCACATCCTGCCTGGATATCTTCTCCCACAACGAGCCTGGCCATATTCACATATCATTGTGTTTATTATAACTTGTGGTCACATGTCTCAAACACCTCCCACAGCTGTGTCCAGCCAATAAGAGCCATGGATTCACTCCCTTAACGTGGCATTGCGGAGGCTGCGGACTTGACAGGTACTAGATTCTGACGCAGGCCCCTCAGGCAAGAAAGCACTTTTGTCTTGGTAGCCCCAACACCTCTGAGCTGCTGAGCCCATGACCACCCTTCTGTAGTTATCCAGCCATAGGAGTCACTCCCTTGCCCATGAGTACCTGGAAAGTGATCTTTCAGAAAATTAACTTGTATACACCCCGATCCCTAACTATGGTTGGGCCATTGGCATTCAAGCAAACTGGCCATTAAAAAAAGCTGTTTGGGTTGGGGATTTAGCTCAGTGGTAGAGCGCTTGCCAAGCAAGCGCAAGGCCCTGGGTTCAATCCTCAGCTCCAAAAAAAAAAAAAAAAAAAAAAAAAAAGCTGTTTGGCCGGGCGTTGGTGGCACACGCCTTTAATCCAAGCACTCAGGAGGCAGAGCCAGGAAGATCTCTGTGAGTTCGAGGTCAGCCTGGGCTACCAAGTGAGTTCCAGGAAAGGCACAAAGCTACAAAGAGAAACCCTGTCTTGAAAAACAAAACAAAAAAGCTGTTTGTTTTTAATGTGCATGGGTGTTTTGTCTGTATGTGTGTATGTGTACCATGTGTGTGCCTGATGCCCACAGAGTCCACAAGAGGGCATTGGATCCCCTGGAACTGGAGTCACAGGAGATTTGAGCCACAGAGTGGACGCCTAGAATTGATCCTGGATCCTCTCATAGAGCAACCAGTGCTTTTAATCACTGAGCCACCTCCCCAGCCCCTGGCACGTCTAGGTAAACCAGTGTAGCTCTATCACTGAGCTACAACCCTAGCCCATGACTGACCTTTCTGAATCAGGTCAAGGGAGCTCCCTAGCTCGGGAGACCGTGATGTAACCTAGTTTCCCCCACAGCAATAACATGGATTCCAAGTTCAGGATATGCCCTCTCCTCATGCCACCATGAAGCCAGCGTATCAGGAGCAGATAAGCTCTCAGGCAACCAAGAGTACTCTGACATGGAAGAGGTTCTGGGCCACTGGGCCTGGCAGTGGCCCTAGCTCCTGGAGTTATTGCCATGGGTACCTAGGGAGGCTGTCCACTGGCTGTACCGCTCATGACTCATGGTCATGGTTGTCAAAGGGCTACTAGCAGAAACCAAGCAGGAGCAGAACGGAGGCCCAGTACCCCACCCTGGTGGAGGTTAGTGGTGGGACACCAAGCTGGGGTTCCCCTTTGACCTCAGCCTCATATGGAAGGACAAGTGTCACCTGAACAAGGGTTGACCCACGAGCTGGTCTGGTGGTAATGCACACGAGAGACTTCTCCACTCGTCTAGGGGACTCCCAGCCTGTGGTGGTATTGTGTTCCCCCAAAATATTGTACACCCTAATAAACTGGGGTCAGAGAACAGAACAGCCACTAGATAATAGAGGCCAGAAAATGGTGGCACACATGCCTTTAATCCTATCACATGGGAGGCAGAGATCCATCCAGATCTCTGTGAGTTCAAAGCCACACTGGAAACAGCCAGGAATAGCAACTCACGCCTTTAATCCCAGGAAGTGATGGCAGGAAGCAGAAAGGTATTTAAGGTGTGAGGACAAGGAACTAGAGCTGGTTAAGCTTTTAGGCTTTGAGCAGCCGTTCAGCTGAGATCCATTTGGATGAGAACTCCGAGGCTTCCAGTCTGAGGAAACAGGATCAGCTGAGGAATTGGCAAGGTGAGGTGGCTGTGGCTTGCTCTGCTTCTCTGATCTCCCAGCATTCATCCCAATAACTGGTCCAGGTTTGATCTTATCAATAAGACTACACCAGCCCATCTGCAGCTGACTGTCCTTGTAGCTGTTAGCTCTCAAACACCCAACCTGGCCGCACCCTGGAACCCCAGTTTCACAGAAAGTTACTTGGCTGCCAGCCTTGTGCACTGCAGGCCAGGGGAATTGCCTCAGTAGCTCCATCCATCCCCGCTCACTGGCTCTGCCCCTGCAGGTGCGGCTGCAGGTACAGAACATGGAGAAGCCCCAGTACCGAGGGACTCTGCACTGCTTCCAGGCCATCATCAAGCAGGAGAGTGTAAGTGCCTGGGCGGGGCAGTTGTAGGGCTGGGAAGCAAGCCTGAAGGTGCTACTGTCCCAGGCCAGAGGCCCAGGAAAGGTCATCGGGGTACTCATGAGGGACCATGGCTATGTGAGTTGATTGATTGAGGACTGCATCTAACAGAATTCTGCATGCTGCCTATGAGCAGCCAGGTGGTTAGGGCTGCCACTTGGGTATGGAGGGCCCACTTGAGGAGAGTGGCTGGGCAACACAAGCAGGGTGGCACCCCTCATCCTGATGGTGTTTCTGTTTCTGCAGGTGCTGGGCCTGTATAAAGGCCTGGGCTCACCACTAATGGGGCTCACCTTTATCAATGCCCTGGTGTTCGGGGTGCAAGGCAACACCCTTAGGGCCCTGGGTCAAGACTCCCCACTCAATCAGTTCCTGGCTGGTGCAGCAGCAGGTGCCATTCAGTGTGTCATCTGCTGCCCCATGGAACTGGCCAAGACAAGGCTGCAGCTGCAGGATGTGGGCCCTGCTCGAACCTACAAGGGCTCCCTGGACTGCCTGGTACAGATTTACCGGCACGAGGGCCTGCGTGGCATCAACCGAGGCATGGTGTCCACACTTCTGCGCGAAACGCCTAGCTTTGGTGTCTACTTCCTCACCTACGACGTACTGACACGCGCCATGGGCTGTGAGCCAGATGACCGCCTGCTGGTGCCCAAGCTGCTGCTGGCAGGGGGCACGTCAGGTATCACATCCTGGCTCTCCACCTATCCTATGGACGTGGTTAAGTCACGACTGCAAGCCGATGGGCTGCGAGGAGCCCCTCGCTACCATGGCATTGTCGACTGCATGCGGCAAAGCTACCAGGCTGAGGGCTGGCGGGTCTTCACACGAGGGCTGGCCTCCACGCTGTTGCGTGCTTTCCCGGTCAATGCTGCCACCTTTGCCACAGTCACTGTGGTGCTTACATATACCCGGGGTGAGGAGGCCCAGCGAGACAGTGAGGCAGTTCCAGGCACCCCTGCAACCCCTGCTGGACCTGCTCTGGCCCAGCCTTCCAGTCTGTGATGCTGGCCATCTCACCAACATCTCCAGGGCCACATTGCTGAAACATGACACAGATAATGTGGCTCCTCGACCAGTCTCCTTGCTCCTTGGCTAGTGATACCAGCTAGGCTATACCCCACTGACCTCCTTTTTCTTAGCTGTAAACTGGGGACTCTTCCTCATACATGGTACATTTGGGAAGGTCAAGCCTGGCTAAGTCTACACTCTGCAGACAGCACTACCAAGAAGAATCTCCCAAGTCCTACACTCCAGGCTCTCTCCTGAGCCAACTGTAACAAGTTGGCCAAGGACCTACCCATTCCCCAAATCCTCCAGCCATGGAGTCCCAGGAAGATACTTGGCCACCTCTTCACATTAAGGGGGCAGAGGATAGTGTAGAGTGCCCCTGGTGATTCTCAGCTGCTGCCCTTCCACTGCAGATGGGGGCTGGGGACCTGGCACCAAACCTGTTGAGGATCCTGCCCATGCGGGTCCTGCATGGGTAGCAGCAGATAGGCTGCTGGCCTCAGTGTCTTCACAGTGAAGTTGTGTGACAGCTATGGCAAGAGGAAGTCTTCTCATCCCTGGGCCTCTCGCTACTTGTCTGTAAAATGGGGAGCGGGGTCAGCCCATGTCTAGCTCACTACTGCCAGCCAGGATTCCCAACAGTGGGTAGGCAGGGTGGGCAGAGGAGCCCAAAAGAGCACAGTGTGAGATTGCTCCACTTCCCAGTACGTCTTTTCTGGGCGTTCTCAGTGCCTGTGCCCCTGGTCTTGACACCAGGTAGAGTGTAACCAGTTTGGGTCCACCCAAGCAGGTGACTGTGCTCTCCAGCTGGATGTCACTGTTGTACAGGACCCTCTAAAGGAATAAACTCTTGTTTCCTAAGTGTGCAAGGCTCCTCTCTGCATGGTGCAAAGGATTTAATTTCCTTCCGTACCCTGGATTCAATGGCTATGGTCTGTGTTCTTGGACCTGGTCATATAACTTGAGCAGATCAAGGGTACATTGAAGCCTTCCTGGTTCCACATGGTGGTAAATGGAGGCATGGGCATTACTTAAAATCACAAACATGCCCTTTAGCAAGTACTGGCTGTCATTCTAGGAATCAGAGGCCTGTGGCAGGGACATGGATCCCCTGGTAGAGGAAAGGTAGGAGTGGAGATATCCAATGACTTTGGCAGCTAGTGTGTGCCCTGTGACGAGTCTCTCTATCCTGCCAGCTCCCAGATCAGGACATGGAGACTTACTATTAACATGAAAGCATAGCCTTAGCTTAGCTTTGTTTCTAACTAGCTCTTGTAACTTAAATTAGCCCATTTCTATTAATGTTGCCACATGGCTCAAGACTTTTACCTTTCTTCCTGCATGTCCTGCTTCCTTTGCATCTGGCCGCTAACTCCCCCTTTCTTCTTCCCAGAACTGTCCAGAAGCCCTGCCTATACCTCCTATTGGCCCTTTAGATTTTTTTTTTTCCCGAGACAGGGTTTCTCTGTGTAGCTTTGCATCTTTCCTAGAACTCACTTGGTAGCCCAGGCTGGCCTCGAACTCACAGAGATCCAACTGCCTCTGCCTCCTGAGTGCTGGGATTACAGGCGTGCGCCACCACCACCTGGCGGTCATTTAGCTTTTTATTAAACCAATCACAGTGACATATATCTAGCAATATTTCCCCCTTTTTTATGTATATAAAAAGGAAAAGGTTTTAAGTGTAACATAGTAAAACTATATACAATAAGAACAATTATAAGGTAAGAATTAACATTTACCATATCCAGTCCATTTGTATTTGGCAAATTTTGAGAAATTATTCTATTATCTATCTTACCTTGATGAGTTCAGAGTTTTTTACCTAAACTATTTTTTATCATAACTTGTATTACCAACCCAAAACTATCTATCTAGACTTCAAAACATTTTCTTAGACAATATAAGCTTTTATGTCTCTCAACTATATATTCTTTATACCTCTTTTGTGAGTTTCTTTTCTGAATTTGGTAACAAGGAAAACTGTAACTGTATCATCTTCAACTCCATCAGAGACCTGAGAAGGATATAATGTTACCTGAGTAAACACAAGGAAAACTATAACTGTATCATCTTCACTCCATCAGAGACCTGAAAGATATAATGTTACCTAAGTAAACAAGAAGTGTCAAGGAAACAACTTCCAAAACTATAGAAATGACAGAAACATCTGGCTGCCTGGCCAGTCACCCCAGGTTCCTCTGCAATGCTGGGGCATCCATCTTTGGCCTCCAGGTCTAGAATATCTGACAGGCTTTTCTGTAAGCGGGAATTTTGAAGGACTGCCCTACTTTGTCTTGTCAAAGTTAGGCAGTTGCTTTCTTTTGTGTCCTGCTTGTCCAGTTTGGATAGCATACTGTCAGCAGTCGAGGCAAGGGAAGTTTCTTTGCCCAGTGGCTAACTTTGCTACAATAAAAGCAAACTCCATATTGAGGTTCTTTGATTCCCACCATCTTTTGAAGTGAATTGATGCTGCCAGGAGCAGATGTATCTCACTGTCATGAAAAGCCTTATTAAAACATTTTAAATGCCATATTCTGTAGTCTTGGAAATATTTCAAGATCACCTATCTCCCTAAAATATATCTGTTTAACCTTGAAAACATACCTAATATGACTACAAGTTTGCTTAATATAGATGACTTCTACTCTGCATTTCTTAATTATACATTACATTTTAAAATAAGCTGCATAAGCACAATACCCCAAACAGTAGTAGAAACATACATAGATTATAACAAAAATAACTTTAAATTTGTATCAATATACTAAAATCCATACCAAGGTAAAATATTTGAGGTTTACAGTGTCTTTTTAATCCTATATGCCTATATCCCTCCCTACCCCATGTGCCCCTCCCCCCCCCCCCCTGTAAATGATGACAAACATAACCCACCAAATTACCAAAACCCACCCACCCCACCTCTTGGGAATGTGGGCATTGTGTTTGTTCTCTAGACTGCTTCCTGTTGTCTGTGAGTGACGGCATCTTTAGAGGACCTGAGAAAATTGAGGTAACAGTCAAGTCCTGGGAAAACTAGTCCTAACATATACTGTCCAGTCTGTGGAATGGGAAAGCACAAGGCTTATCTGCAGTCCTGGTTAGAATGGTCTGTGAGGCTCGACCATCTCAGTCAACAGCCTTGAAGTTGTTCTGGATGCAGAACTCTGAGGAAACTGCAACAGAGGCACTCTGAGAGGCTGGATCACCTGGTCTATTTGTCTTCATTGGTATCCGGTCCCCCCCCCCCCATCTGAAAATACACAGACTTTTAAAGGTAACTTGTATGTCTGCATCAACACAGTATGGAATGTGCAGTGTGCTCAAGTCAGTTAAAGATCATACCTTTTGTTCTATGTTTGAGAAGGTAAAAGGCATTTGTTAACTTTATGTTTGTTTGGACTATATAACCAAACTGTAATATATATCTCTATCCATGCCTTATGAAAGGATGCATGTAACAAGTCATGAGGACTCTGTAGCCAACAAGATGTATCATGTCTCATCTAGTCTCAGAGCTGTGCCCAGGTCAAAGGATCAGCTTGTATATCACCTGTCTTGTAGTTTTTCTTTTGTTCCTTTCCTTGCGTTTGTAGCCAAGATTTTCAGGAGGTCTTTCCCAGTCAAATCTAATCTTGATTAACTCTGAAGGGATCCATAGCCTTTCATTTGCAGTGGAAACAAAAGCACAATCTCTCCCCCAACACAACACATTTTTCAACTTCCATTCTGAAGCCGCAGCATCTCAAAAGTATCTAGGCTGGTTTAATCCAGCAGTCCCTTGCATCTCAGCATTTGCTCATCAGCATTCAAAAAATTCAAAGTCAACAAAGCACCACACAGGATCCCGACATCCTGTGTGTTTCCCATCCTTAACATGGCTTATTTATTTATTTTTAATTATTTTCCTCTTTCTTTAAAGACTTCACTTTATTATCTTTAAACTTTTATTTTTCTATGACTGTCTATACCCATTTTTGTTTTTTCTTTAGCATCAGGCACATTTTTAAACATTCTGTATCTATTTAGTGATTTTTTTTTTTTTTCCAGGCTTGGACACCCCCACCCTGGCTTTTCTCCTCTCTTTACTGTAAAAGAAAACAAGTGATACCCCTGGGCAGGATAGACAGGAGTCTATCCCTGGCTCCTCTCTCAGCCTAGTGGCTGTATTTCCCAGGGGCAACCTGGATAGGGCCTGGGCCACAGGGCACTCAAGGTCCCCATCACCCTCAACTCTACACACCTGCCTTTTCCAGAAAGGTCCTAACATGACCAAGCAAGGTTGCTACAGTGCTAGGTAGGGCTACAAGACACAGACAAGCCCTTTGCTTGAATGACGGACAGGAGCCACTTGAGGCTGCCCTGTGGCTTACCCTAAACTGATACCCTTAATAGTAGCTCGAAACAGTAGAAACGGGTAGCACCACATGGAGCATGGTCGCCACTACTACCATGAGAGCTGACTGACGGGCTCAACGATGAATCTGGGTTAGAAGGACTGGTGATGGTTAGTGAGTCTATCTTAATGTTTACTGTGTGTTGGGGCACACGGGTGTGAGTTAGACAACTTGTGGGCATTCTCTCCTTCCACCATTGTATGAGTTCCAGGGACTGAACTCAGGTCCCCACGCTTGGAGAAAGGCGTCCTCATCTGCTGATCCATCTTGCAAGCTCAAACTTGTTTTACATTTTATATTTCTCCTTGATTTGCTCTTAATCTAGTAAGTACTATATGAGTTATTTGTTAGGTTTGAGACAGGGTCTTGCTCTGTTGCCCAGGATGGCCTCAAATGGGTCAGACTCCTGTGTCACCATACCCAGCTTTTATGAGGGGTGGGAGGTGGTGTACAAAGAACCCAGGCTGAGGGCATGAAGGGAATTTACCTAAACTGAGCCTCTGACTGAGATCATCCTCTAGTTCCTGGGCCATCTGCAATCTCAGGGCATGCCCTGTCCCTGCACATAGAACAGCTGCACCCCATCAAGTATGGCAGAAGTAGTTACTGTCTTGTCCTATGTTTAGTACTAAGGGTTCAACCTGGGGTCTTATGCTTGCAAGTGCACACCTGCTGAGCTACACCTTCAGCCCTCTTAGATTTTTATTTTGAACTCAGTCTGTGTCCCAGGCAGGCTGTGAACTTGTGGTTCTCCTGCCTCAGCCTCCAGACTCTGGGGTGACAGGCTGGTGCCACCAAGCCCCATACACATTCTGTTCTTTGTTTCTGTCACACCTCAGGCTGTGGCTAAGGCTCTTCCCTCAATTCCCAGATTCCCCTTGGAGGCTTCCAGCCCACAGCTCTGAAAGACAGTTCCTTGACTTCCTACTGAAGGTAATGACTGATATCCACTGATGTTCCTTGGCGCTTCGAAAGCATGCACCACTGTGTTTGGAATGTTCCTAGACTACGTATACCTGGGTCTCAGAGTCATTAGGAGCTGTCTGTTATGGAGGAAGAGCCGCAGCTGGGGGGACCTAAAGTATGAGTGAGCCAACAACTAAGTGAGAAGATGCAGTCCACACCGTGAGGTGGAAAGGGTGGGAGGAGGGTAGTGTGTCCTAGAGACCAGCCTGGGTCATGAGAGGGCTGGAGTCACACAGATGGAGGGAGTGACAATTTGCAGGCCAGGCTTGGCCTTCAGTTACTTCATCTCATAAACACCACAGCCTTGACCTAAGTTACTCAGTTTTGAGTGTAAATGTCAAGGAAGAATGACATGTCTACACAAGTGAACACCATCGGCCACCATACTGGGAGGCACAAATATACTTGTGCCAAGAAATAGTGATTTCTGTGACCATATCAAGTCACATCAGAAACACCAGACACGTGAATTTACCAATTGCACTGGATGGGACCACCTCACCTGGGGCTATAAAATGAGCATTGGGCTAGGGAGAAGCGTGGAAAGGAGCTAGCCGCCAAACCTATCGACCTGAGTTCAATCCTTGAAACCCACCCAGTGGAAGAAGAGAATCAATTCCTCCAACTTTTCCTCTCACCTCCACTTGAACACACCCACCTCAAAGAGCCCACCTAACAGACCCACACCATGGTTCCGCAGACTCACCTGGTCCCTAGCAGCCTGCCTCTTCCTGTGTCAGCTCTCTGCCCTCTGTACAGCCTTGCTTAAACGAGAAACCTTTTTAACCCTCTCTTGGCCGTTCTGCCAGTATGTATAATTGTGTGATGTGTAACTAGAGTTAATATTCATAATGAAGACAGAAATAAGGGGCTGGAGAGATGGGCTGGGTTAAGTAAGTACACTTGCTCTTGCAGAGGACCTGGGTCCGATTCCCACCATCTATAATTCCAGGTGCAGATCTGACACCCTCTTCTGACTTCCAAGGGCATCTGGCACATAAATGCAGGCAAAACACTCATATACCTAAAATAACAAATAAACCTTAAAAAAGAACAAGACTGAAACAAAAGATTGGTTGGCATTGTTTGGCTATCAATCACAGCTGAGATTTACTTGACAAATACTTGTGAATTTCTTTTCTATTTCAAACATGGTCTCGTGTAGCTTAGGCTAGCTTCAAACTCACTATATAGCCAAAGGTTGCCTTTGAACTCCTTGCTGATGTCTTGCTGGGATTAGAGATGTGAGCCACCACACCCAACTAGTAATTTATTGCTATTTAATAAATTCTGACATGGGGATACTCAAACGTGTCCCCTTATGTTTCTGGCTGGGCTATTCCTGGCTGTTGGGTTTTTCTGCTGCCCTGTGAAGGATGGTGGGGTGCAGTAAGGTCTGTGGTATCAGACAGACCCCTTACCACAGATGACCTTCCTGCAAAACCAGACTATGGTATCAACCTTGTAAGGTTGAGCGAATGTCACATGCCAAGCTGCTGTCCCTACAGTCCAGAACTCACTAGTGCAGAGACCTATGAAATGTTTGCTCACATAGCACAAGGGGGTCATAATTGCTTTTCTTTTCAACTTTTTTGGGTTGTTTTGTTTTTCAAGACAGGTTTTCATATATATATAATTTTATTTTATGTGCTTTGGTGTTTTGTCTGCGCATGTCTGTCTGTGCGAGGATGTCAGATCTTGGGAATTACAGTTGCGAGCTGCCATGTGGGTGCTGGGAGCTGAACCCAGGTCCTCGAGAAGAGCAGTGAGTGCTCTTAACAGCTGAGCTACCTCTCCAGCCCCATGACTTCTTTCCTTTCATGAGAAACTACTTACACAGCACAGGGCAGGAAGCTCCAGTCCTTCCTGGGCCTCGCCCTGCTGCTCTCTGCTCTCCAGACGTGTGTCTCCCAAATCATTCCTCCAAGAGCTCTGGGCTGTTGCCTGACCCTTCACGGCCCTTTGACTGACAGGGTCAAGGAAGGAGTGACACGTAAGTTTCCAGATCCTGTCAGTTTTGCTTCCTTTCTTTGACTGCACCAAACACTGCAGAGCTTGTTTTTTTTTGGTTTTTGTTTTTTTTTTAAACATTTGAAGCATTTTCCTGGCCTGGAGCATTTCATTCCTGGATGCTGGGAATACTTCCTGTCTGCCCTGAAGCAGTCTAGGTCTGTGTACACCTGCTCAGATGCCCCAAGCCTCAGCCCCCACACCCTGATCTGCTCCTTTGTTCACTGGGCCCACCAGTCTGGTTTTCAAAGCATGGACTGGTTCCCACCGGTGGCTGCCAGATGTGACAAGACAAACCATTAGCTCTGCCTTGAAGCTTGTGGTGGATGCACCTGGTAGCATACAATAGAGAAATCAAGGGGCAGTGCACTAGAGATGACTGACAGCCCTCTCACAGGCCCACCAGGGCCAGTCTCTGCTTCTCTGGGCTGTCAAACAAAGAGCAAGGATGGAGGTCAGAAATGAGAAGCAGGGTGCACATCTGGCTGGCAAAGCTTCCTCAGAAGTCCCAGATGTCAACTTTAGTCCACCACTTGGAGACTACCTTGGCCTACAGGGCTACAGGAAATTTGGCAGCCTTTTTTGGGGTTTTGTTGTTTATTTTTGTGCACGGGCATTTGGCCTGCAAGTATTTCTGTGCGCCATGTGCAATGTCTGGTGCCTGAAGGGACTGGAAGAGGGAATGAGGTTGGTTACAAATCCTTAGCCACCATGCGGTTACTGAGAATCAAACCTGGGTCCTCTGTAAGAACAAAGTGTCTCTAACCACTGAGCCATCTCTCTAGTTCTCCCCACTCCTTTCTTTGTTGTTTTGTTTGAGACAGGGTCTCCGTAGCCTTGGCCGGTCTGGAACTCACTATGTACACTGGTTTCAAATTTGTAGAAATTCTGTGGTGGTGGTTGTTTCGAGACCTTGCCATGTAGCGTGCACTGCCCAGAACTCGGGTCTTTCTGCCATGCCTGTGTTTCAAGTTCTGGACTTACACACATGCCTGGCTTCAGATTGCAAGTCTACGGCAAAAGGAAGGCAGGGCAGATGTGAAGCTGACAGAAGACCCTGCCACCTCCCCCAATACCTGGCCAGAGCTAACAGATAACGTGGAGTGGTAGATGGTTCAAGCACCAGAGGACTTTGGAAGAAGCCACGACCTACTCATGCTGTTTCCTACTGCTTACTGACCTCAGACCTCACAGCACCCACCTGGGCTTCCTGATACGGCAGAGGGAAATGGATCCACCTACGACAGACACAACTGTGGACCCATGAGAATGACATCAGTCCCTTCTTCCTAGGGCAGTATCCCCACGACCTAAGGGAGTCCATTTCTTAAAGAGACCCATCAGTGAGGCAGAAAAGCCACCTCCAGTTCAGGGGGCCTCAGGACCCAGACCCCTTCCTCTCAAGTCCCTTCCCACTCAGGCCTCATCCCTTAGACCCTTCCTCACCCTCACCGCCAGTTCTTAATCCATCTCTAGATCAGGCTATCAGGGACAGCACTCCACTGTGCTCTAGGGGTATACATGGTACCTACCCCAGGCCTTCCTCTGGACTTCAGACTGGCTGCCCTCTTCTCCTCGGCAGATGTCTCTCCTACCTGGACTCCTGTGTGCTGACCCCAGGCCATCTGGGTACTGCTTCTCATATGAGGTTGGCCCACTTAGGGGTGAAGAGGGACAAGCTCCACACTTGCCCTGTCACCTACCGCTCCCACCCAGCCTCCCTGGACCACACATACTCAAGCCTTGCGCTGGCAAGCCTGCACCTTGCTCATTTGCAGGTTCATGACCCAGACAGCTCTTCCATTGCTGAATGCAGGAGGGCCCGCTGCATCTTCCTGCAGCTGAAGATGGAAGGGCAATTGCACGGCATGGAGCGGTGGCCTCTACCTGGTTAGTATAACCTGTGGTAGGAACTGGAGATTCCCCTAAGTCTGTATGTCCTGACTCATTGTCCCCAAGCCTGCACTTCTTTCTTCCTTGTCTTTGTTCTGTGTAGCCCTGGCTATCCTGAGAATCAGAGATCCCAGAGATCCACCTGCCTCTGCCTTCCCAAGTGCTGGGATTAGAGGTATGCACTTGCAGTTAACCCCCACATGTTTCCGTAGCACATTTAATGTTTATGTCACCTTCTACTAAGTAAGGGTAAGTACCATTGAGGTAGGGCCACGGTTTCCTTCAACAGGCTCTGTCCGACACGTAAAACACTAGACCTAGGCGGCACGAACGTGGCAATCCCCGCAAAGCAAGCCAGGGAACACTCTGGAGGTTGGGCTGAACTGAGTGTTAGCTGGGAGTAGGCCATTTTCCATTAGGAAATGGGGAGCTGCTGCAAGTCTGGTGCTGAGCTCCAGGCTGCTGACAGTGCAGCAGTCCAGCAAGGCCAGCAAGGCTCGGGTGGGGGCAGCTGGCACAGTTTTCTCTGTGTCCACAGCAGCTTACTGTTCTAGCTCAGAAAGGTCCAGCTGGGGCAGAAAGCCCCATTGCACTGTTTGTAAAGGGCAGCCAGCGCCTCTCTGAATGGAGGTTGGAAGAGATAGTCAGGCCCAGGGAGCAGAGAATGAAAACGAAGAGGCTTGTATTTTAATGTTTCTAGTGTTTCCTTCACTTAGTGCCAATATGAAATGTCCCCCAATTCCTCTAATGGTTTAGAGATGAAAAGATATATTCATGTCAGTCACTCAGAAGCAGGCTGGAAGGTCTTCGGGAATACCTCCAGAGAACAGCCTAGCCTACCAGCCAAAGATGCAGGAATGGATGTTCATCCCAGCTGCACTGTCCTTTATGGCCTCAGCAGTTTTGGGCTCATAGGGACTGGGGCTTTGCTACCTCAACATTTTAGTATGGGGGGGGGGGGTGGGGGTGGCAGAGAACCTTGCTTGCAAGTACCCAGACAGGCAGAAAAGCACATTCCCAGCCAAGTCCTGGACAGTTGGTTTATGAATCCATCTTTTGGTCTCCCGAGTTTCCCGGGGCCAACACTGGGGTTCACAAGCCCAAGGGGTTGATAAGCACTTGTCTGTGCTTTCTGGCGATAGGTAGAGCTCTTAACTACAACTCCTGGCGCGGGAGTGGGACATTTCTTGCACTTGTGTCACTGTTTCTGGGTGAGAAGGATGCCACTGCATCTTCCCTGGGAACTCACCCCCAGGCTTAAGGCATAATGACACTCAGCAAATTGAGAACAAACAAGAAGCACAGGCATTAAAAAGCTTAACATTAGCGTTTATTGTATTGTATAGAGCCATGTTATACATGCTTGGTGCTTCAAACTGAGTTATGTTTTCCTGGATGCGAAGCCATCTGATGCTTGATGCGGATGCTTTAAATACTATAATATTTTTGTGTCTATGATCTATGAGCTAAGGAAAAACCAAGGACAATTCCAGAACAGCAAAGAACACTTAAAAAGATGTACATGACACACAATGCAAAATCCTTGAGCCAAGGCCTATAGGAGTTCCCAGAAAATGAAAACACAACTTTTCTTGTCATTTGTAGACATCAGAGTCTAACAGCTGCTGGCATTATGAAAGAGGTGACTCCGGTACTGACACATTCTCCCCTCCGTTACGCTATGTATGTATGTAGACACCATGTGGCCCCAGGCAGGAGATAACAACCCAGCACAGCTGCCCATCCCCAATGTCATTTCTTGGGGTGTCTGAGTGGCCTTAAGTAGTATCATCAAACCTGCCACTCCGTGGAATGCCAGACAATGTGCTGCCAATTAATACATCCCCTTCCTCAACGGGTTCCAGAATGCTGGCTGGGCACACCTTGTACCAGTCTGTGGAAGGTGCATCCTGCCCGATGACCTGCTGCCAACATCCAGCCCCAATGCTCCCTTACTGGTTTTATAAGGGACAGAGTGACATTTGTTCACAACTGCCACCCAACCTTCCTCTAAAGTCTAAATAATGTCCCAGCTGGAGGATGATCTTCCTGGCACCATACGGACCAATTAGGCCCAAAGATGCCAGGAAGCCTCTTAGCCACACATCTATCCTCTCCCGCCTGGTGCCACTCATCTGAAGGGCCTGTACTTAAGCCATCTGAGGCAAGCAAGGCACCTGAGCACACCCTGAGAACAGTGACAAGCGGTGGGAAAAAAAGGTCAGTACTTTGGAGACCTAATCAGTCTGGTCAATGCTGCTGGGAGGTGAGTGATTTGAAGCATGAAGTACCCTTTGTTCTAACCAGCCAAAGAGCAGATGAGGTGTTCACCCAGAGTTGCAAGCAAGCACATATGCCTCGGGAGTTCTGACTTCCTAAACTCAGCTGAAATCTTAGGTGGAGTGCATCTGCCAGGCCCTGTTAGGCCTGGGCTCTGGAAGGTGCTAAAGTCACACTAACACCAAGGAGCCGCAAAGTCAGATAGGGGCCTCTTATGGCTGGAGCCGAACAATCTGGGCTAGCAAAGGGCTGCTAGGACGAAGCCTTTAGTAGTAATGGCATCTACTGGCAACTCTGTGCTCACCCCTTGTTCTGACCCTCGAAGACCCTGCTCTTGCTGTAGGCTAGATGTTGAGAGAAAACATGAACATTGTAGACTGACAAAATTAAGCCAATTCTGGAGCACAGAGGAAAGGTAGAAGCAGTCAGGTCTCTGCCTGTGTGGGGAGTAGGTAAAATTAGGGGGCAAGACTTCCTGGGTCATAGACATACACTCTAGTGTGAGTGATCTGAGGTTATACCACAGGTGAGTCCTGCAGAGTGGGAAGGTGGGTGGGTGCTAAGCCAGGCCAGCACCGTATCACCCTTGGAGCACCACACACCTCACTGACAATAGGTTCTCATCGCTATGGAGACACCAGCTACAACTCTGCCTAGAAACATGGGCAAGCATTGCACATACCAATCCCTCAAAAGGTCTTCTATCCCCAAACTTAGCAAAACAAGTGGCATTCAGAAGAACCTGTGCATGGAAACCAAATAGGGGGGAAAAGTCTTGGGTTTTCCTCAGCTCCTCCGGCCTGGAGTCTGGACAAAGCACACACATCGCATGGGACCAGCACGGCGTGAGCTCAGCATCTCTGTTGGAAATCAATGTCACTCTGGAGTGACAGCTCTGTATACAGATAATATGCCCCCAACCCCACTACCAAAGAGGGGCAAATAACAAATTCAAAAATAGAAAACAACATCTTATTAGGTGTAAACTTATCCTCTGGAGTTTTTACATTACATTTGCTAAAAACATGCATTTATTTCTGCTCAGATGTAAGAAAATATGTCTATCGGTATTACTTACAAATCAGATTAATTCTCTAGACAATGGACTCACTGTTAGAACACCATTTCAAATTTTAGTAAATTACATGTATAACAAAATAATAAATTCTAACAAGCAAAATGGGTTTAAGCCAAAGCCAATGAGAAGCAGCTTTCCTCTGGCCACTGCCACTCATGTTAGTTCCCTATGCTGCTGTCCTAAGCCCAAACTGCAGTCAGCAAGGACCTTCATACCAAGCTGTCTTTGAACCCCCAAATGAACTCCTAACAGAAGTTAACTGCACACTGAGAAGACAATGCTAACACAGAAAGGGCAAAGACGATGACTGTTCCACTCAGACAGAAAGGGACAGAAGAGATGGCTGAGAGCATCTCCCAAGGAATCAAGGCACAGAGGATGAGGCCTCACTCCATACATAGGCCTGACTCTCAGGGTGGCTGGCAGGCCCACTGCACAGGTCTGCTCTGCTGTGGAGCCTTGGGCAAGGGTCTTGAGGAAGTGCCAGGGCCAGGCTCAAAGGTGGCACAACACTGGGTTAGGGTGGGCAACGTGGCTCTGGACTCCTACTGCAGGGCATTTGGGAAAGCTCTACCTGATGGTAGGGAGCGAAGGCCTGGGTGCTCACAAAAGCACGGATGAAGCTCTGCCCAGGCCTGGCAGAGAATCACATGGGGCACTTGGCTCGGAAGGGGCCCCCTCCTCAGGCTTACCTCTCTCCTGACTGCCAGGCACAGCAAAGCCTGTCATCCAAGCACAGCTCGGTCTGCTGATGAACTCAGTCCCGTCAACTACTCATTGGATAACAGATTCTGGACGAATAAAAACAAGTGTCCCAAGTTACGATTTTCATTTATGGTTCAGAAGGCACTTCAAAATTCCACAGAGCCACGGGGTCACTGTTTCTAGGTCACCAATCCTCCTGGTGAGGCCATAAGAAATCAGGCTAAGTGTTCGACCGGTTGGTCTCCCAGCCTCTTTGTGACTAAATCTGGTATTGGTTTGTCATTTACTTTGTAGTTAAGCATTCAGCACAGAAAGACAGACAGTTAGGTTTGCATTTTGAATAAATGAAAATTTGATGTATCACGGCAGTTTATAAAATATTTAACAAGTCTGGTATTTGACTTTAAATTCAAAAATTATACTCATACATTGAAGAGGTCACAACATGACAAGTCAAGTACTCACTGAGTACAACTTTCTAATAATCTAATCGCCTTGCCGCTCTGCACTTAGTGTGTTTACAAGCATCAGCTACTGGCACTCAATTGCTACAGCTGCTAGCATCTAATAAGGACTGCACTGGATTTCCTATTGGACAAGCCAAGGAGCCACTGCCCTTGAAGGCAGCCTGAGTGATGAGAAGAAAGGCCCGTCCTCCCTTGGTACACCCACTGCCAGTTGGTGCCTTCCATTCAGAAAGCATCAGGCTCCACGCAAATGCATCACTCCCACACGCACCAAGATATCAAGGGCAATCCTGTTGGCCATGGGCCATCTGGTGTACTCTGAGGTAGTTCCTTAGCTCAGGGTGCCTACTGCCTACTCCTTCGGAATTCAGGGCGTGTAGGAAATATTAAGTGTCCATGCATGGATCTCATCACAGTCACTGTCACTGAGTGCAAAATAAAGGAAACTCGAGTTGCTTTATTTAGCTTCCAATTTCTGGGAGGCTCAAGAATTCTAAGTATTCTGGACAACAGAAGGAAATAAGGCTGTGCTTACAGATCTCTTTCTGCCATTATCTTTCTTTAGGATTGCTATTTTATTGTTGCCCTTTCTGTTACACGGGATGTACACATCAGGTGTTAAAAGGTACAATACATTCTACAACTGAGCACCACTTTCTGTAACTGAACAGGCAAAGAAATTACACTGAACATCAGCATCTGGCAGTATTTTTGGGAAAAAAAAAGTGACTAAAATGGGTTTAAATTGATTAACACTATTAAATCACATCTAATATTTGATACTACATGATTCAATACAGCTATACGATACAATTATACAAAATGTGTTAACATCAAAGAATACAACCAAAATTAAGATAGCAAACAAAACCTATATAACTTTTTTTTTGTACAGGAAAATACTTTTGAAGTATGCATGTAACTGCCCATTCTTTTAAAGAAAATCTACCGCAAGCAAAGTTATCAACCTCCAGAAAAAAATCACACAGCATTACTAAGCATATCCCCAAAAAGTGTACAATATGCACACTTGGAAAATACAAAATTAAAAAAATTGTAAGCAACAGGTGAGCTTCATATTTATAAGAATGTGAAAAGAAGTCCCATTTTTAGCACTGTTGTATAAAGAATTGTCTTTTGATGCGAAGTTCATGAACTGTCCTCCTGTTGGGACCACACTTTACAAAAACACCTTGTTTTTGAAACGAGATTACAGAGCAAGATAGAGCATCTTAGCAATGTCATCTTATTAAAGTATTTTTTAAATTTTACTACTTTATCAAAACATGTCCCTTAGGTGTGTAGGATTCATTTTTAAAATTCTTCCTAGAAATAATATACAAAGGAGAGGCATATTTATTCCCAATCACACTCCTGAAGATGCTTCCCGTGGTCGAGAAGGTCTTCTCTCTTCTTTTCACTGGTTGTTTTTGGCTTTAGCGTGTGTTAAGATGTGAGATTTCAGGTTAGTTGACTGAGCAAACTTCTTATTACAACCGTCGAAGGGGCACACATAGGGCCTGTCTCCGGTATGGATTCGCACATGCGTGCGCAAATTGAAGTCCAGTGAAAAGCGCTTCCCGCAGCCTTCGAATGTGCACTGTCAAGGAAAAACCAGACATCAACCCACTTGGCAACTAGGACCAGACACTAGGGGTCGATGACATGTTGCTTGGATGAAAAACCACCTATTATTTTACTGAGCCTGTCTCCTTCCTGTCCTGGAGAACTTTCTGGGCATATTCTAGAACTGACAGACAGAGATCTCAACACTACAAGCCCATGGTGAGCTCTTGAAAAACAAATGTGTTGTGCTAAGTGCCAGTTTAAGGCTCTAGTACTTCTGTAGACACCCCAGACAGTAGAGTATAGATGATTAAGACATTTTGTGATGCCAAATGTCACACAGAATTGTGTTACAGACTCATTTGCTTCTATAAGCAGCACCGAGTGTCACCTGGAGCCACACATAGTAGCCACAGCCTTTCATAAGCATTCTATCGGTAATTCAACACATTACTCACTTCCAAAACATGGGACCTTTGAGTCTCTGTGAACACACTACAAATTTAGTGTGGGCTTACTCTCTCATAATCCTGTTTCTCTCAACAGACATCACTCACCCAGGATCTAACACCTGCAGTCACACACAATCACCAGGAACCCAGTCAGACCTTCAGGGAGCCATATCAGGGGTGGGAATAAGAGACCACCAACCCCCAACCATGCTTGATATCACCACCCTAACTTTCAGTTTGGGGAACAGGAACTGGCTCTACCTGAAAGGGCTTCTCTCCAGTATGAACCAGCTGGTGTCGTTTTAGCTTTGAGCTCTCAACGAACGCTTTGCCACATTCTGCACAGACGTGGACTCTGGGACCGTGGGTGTGCAGATGCTTTCTCATAGCAGAGTTATCCCTGAACATCTTTGTGCAGCCCTTAAAACAGAGAAAGAAGCTTAGTGGTTCACACTGCAAACTGTGAGAAAGGACTCAACCACTCAACAACCTTCACTGATTTTTTTTTACAGCAAACAACCTCCCCAACCCTCCTTTAAATTTACTTAGCATTACAGAACATTAAGGCTATTTAAGAAAAAAAAAAAAAAAAAGCAAACAAATCAGACAGCTGAGAAAAAGGCCTTATTATTTACAGCAAACCCGTGCTTTACAGGTGAGGAAACTGAGGCTTAGAGATGGATTGAGGTAGACTTGCCCAAGGTCACACTACGAGCAGTAGCCTGCCAAGCTGGGAGTAGAACCCAGCACCCTGGCTTCCAGCTACACCACAGCCGCCTCACCCAGCTAGAGCCCCCAGATGAAGTAACAGAAGCACCGAGAAATAAAGGGAGTTAAATGACGGTAGTCCACCACTACCTTTGGTGGGCCCCGTATTCTGTGCTGCAACAATGGGCTGTCATTCTCCATCGCCTACTGTCCCCTCTTCTCTCTTTGCCTCTTTCCCCTTCTTGACAGAGAAAGAAGCAAGAGGGTCTCCAAGGAATGGCAACTACAGAAGAAATTTATTTGGTGAGACACTGGGAAAAGGAAGAGGCAGGCAAAGCGATACCAGTGCAGGGGAGGCAGATGGATGTGTGGTGCCCGAGAGCAGCATGTCCTCAACAATTTCTTCTGCAGTTGTTGCCCATGATGGAGTGAGTGGGGAAATGGTGAGACAGCATGACAGAAGGACAGCACAGGTCACCACTAGACAGCTTCACAGGCAAAAGGGAGGGGAAAGCCAGTTTTCCACCTTGACCTCTAGCTTCAGCTCCCATTTAACAGAGAAGCAAAGAGATCCCGGCACTTATGGCATAACGGTTTTCAAATGCATCTTCATTGTGGCTCTGATAGAAGCCACCATGCACCCCATACCTCCACACCACTAGCATTTACGAGTACAGAGATGTAGGTGCATGGTCTTCAGTAGCAATCTACCAGAGCACACTTATTCTTCTCCAACTGCTGTTTTGGGAAATTCTTTATTCATGGTTTCGTTCCCCTTTGTTTCTCAACATTTACATCTTTCCCTGTTTAAGTCCAATCAAATTTGACCCCCACCCCCACACACTTCAAACTACTTTTCAGCAACCCGCTTTTACTTTAAAGACCAGAGCTGCGTTTGAAAACGGTTATGCACCCTTCTAGTAGCACAATTAACAGAGTAAAAAGAAAACTGAAGAAAATCACCAAGTCTTTATTTGGTCTATTCTAGCAACATCCAAAATAATTTCCAAGTTTCAATCATGAGCTTAGGAGAGTCTTTCATAAAGACTTGTGGGTGAGAACAACCCAGTGTCTTAAGACAGACTTGTTTATGATTCAAAGAATATAGTCCTAACACAGTACAGTCAATATACAGAATAAGAACACTGGCCCCTATAGCAGCCCCACTTAACTAAACAAAACAAAATTAACTCCCTCGTGTTTAGAAACCAGAAATCCTAATTCCTCACTCTGTTTAGTTACCAATATGGAAATCAAAGTACACGTTCCTTACAAGCTGTCTGAAGCCTAATCGGCAGCTGACCAACACTCCCCTCGCATTACTTACTTTATGAGGGCAAGCTATTGTTCTTGGAGCATCATCTTCTTTAATTTTCCTTGGCTTCATTCTTATTGAAAAAACAAAAAAAGAGAAAGAGAGAGAGAGAGAAAGACAGATTTGTAGGAGTGGGTCACACTCTGACAAGCATAAATCAAATAGTCCCGAGATTTCTCCTTGTAGCACCAACACTAAGCTGATGGTGCCTTCCTTCCACAAAGGAGAAAGGACCAAACTGGCCAGACTGCTAGCCGGAAAAGCAAGTGGTGCTCTTCCGACTTCCTAGGTAAGTGCTAGCTAGTGCTTCAAAAGGCTGCATTGCTGCCTCTTGAGAACGCTGTGTGGCTTAGAATGGCACCATCAGCACCATTATCATGTGACTCCAACATCTGCTCTTCCCACCTAACCCCGTTAAACAAAATAAAAAGCCCCACAAAGATCAACAGCCCTGACAACTTCAGACTAATCACTTAGTCAGGGTGGGGCCATGGCAAGTTACCCAAATCAGCTGCTTTGATGACAAGGGTGTCTTATAAAAAAGAGAACAATGGGCATCGGAAGTTTCAAAAATATACAACATCTTTAAAAAACAGTAACACACACACACACACACACACACACACACACACAAAATGGGCCCATGCCATACAGACACAAATCATTCAGGAATATAATTGTGCAATTGACTAGTACTTTTAAGCAGAATTAGTTACACCCTATACCCATGTAATAAAAACTAACACTCAAAGGAAACCACCAGTGTGCACTGGCTACTTCCAAGAGACTGGTGGACCGGTGGCATCGCCACTTTTTGGGGGTGGGGATAAGACAGGTTTGTCTGTGTAGTCCTGGCTGAGCTTGAACTTACAGAGATCCATGCACCTGCTTCTGCCTCTCGAGTGCTGGGATTAAAGACATGTGCCTACCATTGCCCAATGAGCAATGTCTCTTACACTGTTTGTAAAGTATTTATTTTGGTGGTAGAAAGAGATGACAGTTCTTATAGGACTTTTAATTTTACTTTGTTTTTGAGACAGGGTTTTGGTAATATGGCAGCTGGGAGAACCCCAGGTGAGGCTACTATCCACACAGCTTGTCAACAAAGAACCTGTCCATATGCTACATACTCAAGCAACCTTGGTTTTTATGAAAACTTTCTTTCCAAACATTCCTTACAGACCTGTGTATGATCAAGGGTCAAAAAATCTTGAGTTCATAGAAAATTAAAAATTTAAATTGTGAAAACTTTTTTCTCTCCCAAGTTCTGCCACATCATACTTTCCTATGAAGGTTGATACATAAACAATAATAACTAAGCCAATGGTCTCTTAACAAAGGTGACTTGTAATAGTAACAGAGGCCCAGGTTACTCTTTCCACTCAAACCGGGGAGAGTAACTGGTCCTCCCTACACTGCCAAACCCTGTGACCTGGCAAACCGTCCATACCTAGAGACGGAGCAGAAGCTACTACAGTGCCTGATGATTAATCTCAAAACAGTCTTCCCAACTCCAACCCTGCAGACACACTTCCTAAGTAGATTACCAGTATGCCAGTTAACAAGCATTACTTAGGTGCCTGCTCTTAACTAGGCTCTGTTGGTCTCAAATGCCTGTCTCTACTTAAGTACTAGGATTACATGTGTCAATCTGTACCAGTCTCTGTTGTCTTAAATGCCAGTAAATCCTCAAGTTTGGGGTTCAGTTCAGAGTAGGATAGGAGGCCAGTGCTCCTGCACCACCTAGAGGTTAGATCGGCATGAAACAGCAGCAATTCATGAACACCTCTACTTCTTTCAAGTCTCTAGTTATTTATTTATGTTGTTTGTGACAGGGTTTCTTTGTGTAGCCCTGGCCATCCTGAATTTCACTTTGCAGTCCAAGCTGGCCTTGTACTCAGAAATTCACCTGCCGCTGCCTCCTGAGTGCTGGGATTAAAGGCAGCTAACGGGTGTGCGCCACCATCACTGGCTTTCTCTTAAGTGTTAATGAGGTGTTTTGAAACAAGCTCTTTATATATATCCCAGACAGGTCTTGAATTTGTGACTTTCCTATTTCCACATGCTAAGTGCACCACTCTTGGCTGGTGGTATTACTTTTTCCCCCTTAAAATGTCATTGTCAAAAGTGTGTGCTAACATTCAGTATGAATTTTAGAATGAGAATTTACAATGCATTTGGACAAACCTAAGACTCAGAATCAATGGAGGACTTAACTATTTGTAGCAAAGGCCACTCTCCCCCCCAACCCCAGCCCCCACTCACCCAACCCCCCAGCACCTGGATGCCTTTTCTTTCATTGACTGGGATACTTCACAGACCCAGACACGATGAAGACAAAACAGCATGGATATGTGACTTGGAGTTGGCTTCTACTAGCTTCATGACCTTGAGCAAATCACTCAACTTCTCAGCCTCAATTTCTTACTCTGTAAGCAGGCACAATGCTCCCTATATCAGAGCTGCAAGGAGTCAAAGACAACACACACTGGACACCTGGGCAGTGACAGTTACTACTATCACTGGTCACGTGGTTAGAAATGAGTTCATCCTTTTGTTCCTTTGGTTTCTGAGACAGGGTCCCAGCCATGTAGCCCAGATTGGCCTTGAGCCTGCCAATCTTTCGCCTCAGGCTCCTGCATGGCAAATCTACAAACACCCGCTACTGCACCCAGCAAAATTATCGTGTCATTTATGCTAAACAATCCACATGATTCTGATAGTCTGAACTATCTTTCAACCAAAGGACCAAGAGACTGAAACAAAACAGCACAAGCAGAAAGGGGCCCTAAACAGTTAGTTTTCTACTCTAATAAAACTAGAGGGCCTGTTGTGCATCACGGCTGCTAGACTTGACAGAACATCAATCACCCTGTCACACATGGAAGGAGCACTAACATCAAGACTGGACTCCATAGCTCACCCCTGCAGCACAATTTAACAGAGCACTGTTTAACCAAAGTCCCAACTAATTGATGCACAACAAACTCAGAGCAGAGCCAACAGGCAGAACTTGAGCTGCTAGGACAGTCTCTGCTGTCACATAGCTATCCTCTGCAAGCGCCAGGGTCTCACCAGAAAACCCAGCGTGGTCTTGAACTTGAAATCCTCTTGCCTTAGCCTTTCAAGTACTGGAATTATATATAGGTTGTGTATTCACCACACCCAGCTCAGACTACAAGATTTTACAGTGCTAGCAGCTCTAAGTAAATAAACAAAAAGAACTGCCTACTTAAATAGGAGACCAAACTCACTTCACCAGGCCCCAGCCTGAACAGGCAACTCAGGAAAGTATAAAGAACACCCCCCCCCCACCCCAAGTGGCACCACCTCAAAACCAAGACCTTTTTTTTGGGGTGTGGTGGGGGGAAGAGACCCAGACAGGGTTTCACTGTGTAGTCCTAAACTGTCCTTGAACTTACAGAGATCAGCCTGCCTCTGTCCTTGAGTGCTGGGATTAAAGGTGTGTGCCCCCCGCCCAGCTTTCATTCTTTTAATTTTTATCTTGCTGAGGATGACTTCTCCTTAGCACTAGAGAACAGACACAGCACTTGGCTTAGACTCTCACGGTAAACCTAGGGTTTCTGTCAGGCAAGGCAAGCACTTTTAAAAAGGAGCAATTCTTACCCCCAGCTTTAAAGACAGGACTTGCAAATAAAATTCACTATTTTTTAGCTTCCATCTTTCACTTAAATATGTAACTATATATGCTAAGCAGCCTAGGTGGTGTGTGGCAGGTCTGAGACATTCTTTGGTCAGCTTCATGTCCAGGACAGTATAACCACTGCCACAGGATGAAAAAGAGAGAAACATAGGAACTTCCAGCCATAAGCTCAGAGCTCAAGGGTCTTCAATCACAGCACAGAGGGCAGGAGGAAGGCCAGAAGAACAAGTTTCGTCATAACTGGCGGAGATCATGTGGTGTGACCCCCAACAGTGAAACTTGGCATTCTATTGTCAGAGTTCCAGTCAAAGGCCTCCAGAAGACCCTATTCCATGATGACACAAGAGTCTCACAATGTGAAGACTTGAAAGTAACAGGGCATGGAGGCTTAGATATTCCTCTCGACCATCATTGTCCTATAAGTCCACGTAGGTTAACATGATCTTTAAGGGATGTAATCCAAGATGGGGCTAAATCCAATCCTCAGTCCCCCTTGGTGCCAAACTTTCATTTTTTTCTTTTACATACTAGCAAAGTAAGCACGGCAACACCCGATTGATTCTAATACAGAATGGAAGTCCTAAGAGCTGACTGTAAAAGACTGCTGAGAGCTGGGCCGTGGCATGCATGCACAAGGTCCTGGGCCACATAAAGACTTTGAATGCTCCTTCCTTTTAAAATACCCTCCATGGCCATGGCATTCACGACATCGTTCTCTGTAAGCGGCCTTCTCCCTGCACCTTAGTTCTTTATCTCTGGTGCTTTGAGCTACTGGGGGAGAGGGTCAAAACAATGCCAAGAGTCCCCTGTGCCTAAGTTCTACTGCTCACAACCTATAGCTTCCCTCTCTCTTTCAAGTCTTTCCTCTTCAGTCCTCTCCACCCTGCCGCGGAAGAAGTGCTGCGATGTGTCACAATGGAGACTGCACTCCTCCCTCTCCCGTCTTTTTTTTTTTAAGATTTATTTATTTACTTTGTATACAGCATGTCTGACTACAGGTCAGAAGAGGGCACCAGATCTCACTACAGATGGTTGTGAGCCACCATGTGGTTGCTGGGATTTGAACTCAGGACCTCTGGAGGAGCAGTCAGTGCTCTTAACCTCTGAGCCATCTCTCCAGCCCATCTCCTGGTCTTTTAGAAGGTTCTTCATTGGCAGTCACTCTGCTGCACGTCTCTATTTCAAATGATTCTCTTCTACTCTCAATACTTTCTCTTACTCTCCAAACACAAGGATTTCCCTAAACTTCCCTTTTTAGAACTTCCATAATATCATGATTCTAGCATGACTTTATTCTAACTTCCTTCCTAAAACCACCAAGTCCACATGAATGTTTAACCCCTAAATCCACACACTGCCTACCTTGAACACTGATGGAAGGGTGATAATTTAAGGTAGATGTTGGTGGCCTTTTTTCTCCCCAACTAGACACACACACAGCAAATGTTCCTCACCTCCTGTCATTACTCTGTCTACCCTACTATTCTATTTGAAGCCTTCTCCCAAATCCAGGGGGAACCTGCATCAACCCATCTTAGACTTGGCTATAAGGCAATCTTCCCCCAAAGCTCTTCCTCCCTGTCCAAGTCTTTAGCAACTGCCTCTGCAAAAAGCCCACACAGCTCTGGCCAGCATTTATGGACCTAAATAATCTGATTCTAATTTACCTAGACTCCATTCATTTTCTTTAAGCATCCCAATTCCCAGGCATGACTGTACTTCATTTGTATTTTCTACTGTGCCATTCTTTTCTGGTATGCATGCCCTAACATGAACACTCTAGGTTCAAGCTGGGTATGGAGATAAAACACACTTATAATCCCAGCATTTAGGAGGCTGAAACAGGATTTGAGATCAAGGCCAGTTTGGGGTGAATAGCAAGTTCTAGGTCAGCCGGGGCTACAGTGATACTATCTTAAAACTCTAGGCTCCTCAGGGTCCACATCAACTGCTAACCTGTCTACTACATACTATTGTTTCTACTCCTCTTTGTGTCCTCACTTAATTCTAAGCACCAAGGAAAAGCTGGTTAATTTCAGGAGCATAGTATTAAACTCAGGCACAGTATTTGGTTCAGTATGCCCCTAAACTATACTCCACTGCCAACTCTGTACATTATAATTTCAATCTTTATTTGTAGCTTTTGAGGGGAAAGTTGCTTAATATGATTCTAGTAACTGTACCAGAAAACACAAATGGTAGCAAAATCTGAAAAGCAGTGTTGTTAACAATGCACAGAGCCTTAATTTTGCTAAGCTATAACAAACAATTTTAAGTAAAATAGAATTGCTAATTCCCTAGGTAAGGGAAGATGCTGGACTAATGGCAATTCTATTTTACTTAAAATGTTACATATTCGTGCTCCCCTACCCTACCATGTCCTCATGAAAACTGCCTACAATCATCCCTCATTCTTTTTTTTTTCCCTCCCCCTCCCCCAGATCTGAGGACCGAACCCCGGGCCTTGTGCTTGCTAGGCAAGCGCTCTACCACTGAGCTAAATCCCCAATCCGTCATCCCTCATTCTTTACCCTCCACTCCCAGTTTGCTCATGTAGATTTCATCTATTTCTCCTTTGCTGGGCTATCTGTATGTCTCTCTTAGGGTCCCTCCTTGTTAGCTAGCTTCTCTGGAGCTGTGGGTTGTAGTCTGGTTATCCAACTAGTGTCCACTTATGAGTGAGTACATACTATGTTTGTCCTTCTGAGTCTGGGTTACCTCACTCATCTAATTCTAATTCCATCCATTTGCCTGCAAATTTCATGATATTATTGCCCTTTTTTTTTTTTTTTTTTTACTGCTGAGTAGTACTCCATTGTGTATATGTGCCATATTTTCTTTATCTGACTGAAGAATAGATAATTCTTCAGTTGAGGGGCATCTAGGTTGAGTAATATAAACAGCAGAGACTTCTGCAGAAACCCATCCTATCTCAGGCAAAACAAACAAGCAAATATCAGTGAGTACAGATCTTGACTGATCAGCTTGGGCAGCCACACAAGTCCCAACTTTAAGAAAACACCAGGAGTTATACTCATCACACACTATGAACTGGTGAAATTCCTGCTGTGGTCAAAGCATCCAGGATAAACCTGGACACACTGCAACATGCTTGGACCAACAAAGGGGCACAGAGGCGATGTGCACACCCACCTCAAAACAAATCACGTGCAACTTCCTTAACGCCACAGCAACACCAGTTGTGGACCCAAAGAGTATGTGCCTCATCTCACAGTCTGCAAAGATCTAGAATGCTGCCCTTCACACATTAACAGCATTAGCTATTACCAAAACCAAGAGTTGTTGCTTTTGTTCTCAGAAGTGTCCCTATAGAAAGAATACAAACCATCACTGTCACTTGGGAACAAAAGAATACAGCTGGCAAGATTCAAGCACTTCCTATATAATAGAAAAGAAGTAACATTCTTGTAACTTACCTAGCAAATTCTGCCAGTTGCTTAGGGTCTGAGAGGTCAATGCCAGGTATCCCTCCAGGAGGGAGTTTCTTGCCTGTCATATATTCAGAATAATCAGGAGGTGAGTTCTCTCCAATGATCTGCTCTTCAACCACTGTTTCATGGTCAATATCTTTTTTTTCATCTGAAACACAGATTGATCATCTTAACTAGACAAATACATTGAATATAAAAATAGCTTTCAGTGGAATCTTAAGTAACTATTTATAGCTACCGCCTCAATTTCTCAACCACCCATTCTGTGTCCTCCATCTTTTGAATTCCTAATTCTTCTCCTGGGTCATCCAAACCTTCAGACCCCACAGACCTTTACATTAGAGCTCTGAGTTAGCCTACCAGAAATAGCTGGTTCTCCACAAGTGTACTGTCACACACTCTCCAAGTTTAATCTTCCTGTCTAACTGGATGTCTCAGTTTTGCCTTTTTACTCATTTCACAAACTAGTACACGGAAGATAAAGAACGCTCTTAGAGTCGAGCAATCATATTACACGTTCTCTCTCTCCTAGCAAGGAAAAGTAAAGGAGACAATACCAAACACCTCTCTAACCTTCCACAATTCTTTTTATAATAACAAGTTTTATTTTGTTTTAAGAACATTTTATTTACCGGGTGGGGGTGATGCATGCCTTTAATCCCAGGGCTGGAGGGGCAGAGGCAGGCGGATCTCTCATTTCAAGGTCTACAAAGTGAGTTCTAGGGCAGGAACTCTGTCTTGAAACATCAAAACAGACAACTTTCAGGGGTAGGTTCTTTCCTTTCAGACTTAGTAGGGATCAAATTTAGGTCATCATTCCAGCTTTCTCAGCAAGCACTGCTGAGCCTCATCTCCACCCTCTTATTTAAGTTAGCCTGAACCTCCTGCTTCCACTTCACAAGTACTGGAATTACAGGTGTAATGCACAACCTCACATAGCTTACTCCACCATTCAGTCTAGAAAACACTGTATGTAAATCAACACTAGAAATCTTTACATAACAGTAGTGACATTTTACTCAATGTTTGTGTATAGCACTACCTTTATCACTATATACATTCCCTATGAAGTGGGCAAACCAAAGAAACTGAGGCAGAGGAAAATTAAGCAACTCACCCGGGGGCTAGTGGTTAAAAAAAAAAAAGTTCTGTTTGTATAAAACACAGACATACATGGGGGAGATGTGTATGAAGGTCAGAGGACAACTCAGTCTGTTCTCTTCCTTCCTCCATATACGACCTGGGGACTGAACTCAGTTCATTGGGCTTTACAGCTTACGCAATGGATCAAAGGGTCTCACTGAGCCCCCCCTTTTAAAAAAATAAATAAAAATGAAACTTTTATTTATTGGATATAAACTCTCAAGCCTAACCCAGAGACCTGTGTGCTGAACCATTAAGCCCAAGTGTCTCCTTAGGAAATAGAAAGAACACACTAGTACATCCATATATTGATAAAAGCCTACCGATGGATGTGTGAAGGGATCAATTAAAACAGACTATGTGACTAATAATCAGCAGTTAGAGGTGGGTCTCCACACTGTCAGATCATTTCCCTTCATTTCTAGTTTTCAGTCTGCTCTGCCGTTAGCAAGGTCGGTCTCTCACCAAGATACACTACCACACCAAACCTAACTGTACAGAAACATGATGGTAGATAGGAAAGCTAGCGTTGTTCTTTCTACTTTCCCAGCCCCCACCAAGTTGGCCTTGAACTTGTAGTGACCATCTTCCTGCTGGTGTCAGTTATACACATTTGTGATACAAAAATAAAAGCAAAGGGCTCTATGCATGTAGTTCGGTTGATAAAGGTTTGCCTCTCATGAAGCCCTGAGTTCAGTCAATCTCCAGTACTATATAACCTGTGCCTGATGGCACAAGCCTATAAACCAGAATTGGGTGGTTCAAGGTCATCCTCTAATTTCAAAGAAAGTTTGAGGCCAGCCTAGGAAAATTTGTTGAGTGTCAAATCTGCAGCACAGAGAATTCCCAAGCTAGACTAACCCTTGTATTAGTTCCACATATATTAGCTAGGGCCTTGAAGATGCCTGTCACTGGCAAAGTGGCCAGAGACAATATAGTCTCTACCCTCAGGGAGCACGTTTTTAGAGAAGGAAGTTAAAAGATGAAATACTCTTATGAAGCCACACCTCCAGCCCTTTTTTGAGGCCCAGTTCTTACTATATTCAAAAGCGTAAGAACCTGGAGAGAGGGGCTGGGGAGACAGCCACTAATAAAATGCTTGTTCCACAAGCCTGATGAGTTCATTCTCTAGTACTCACGTAAAAATACAGGCATAGCATGTAGAACCCCAGCTCTGGGAAGGCAGAAAACATGCATGGGGATCTGCTGGACACCAGTCTAGCCTACTACTCTTTGAGACCCAAGTCCCAGTTCCAGGCTGTCAAAATCAAGGTGGGGCCAGATGGGATGATACATGCCTTTAATCCCAGCAGACAAGAGGCAGATGAAGAGGCAAACTGAATTTGAGGCCAGCCTTGTCTACATAGTGAGGTCCTGTCTCAAAATCAAAACGTGAAAAACAAAACAAAACAAATGAGGTCACTTTCAAGGGAAAAAAAAAGGATCAAAACATGTTTAGGGGGCTGGAGAGATGACTCAGGGGGTTAAGAAAGTGTACTGCTCTTTGCAGAGGACCTGGAGTTGAGTTCCCATTCCCAATGGCTCACAACTCCAGCTCCTAGAGACCAGATGCCCTATTCTGGACTCAGCTGACACATGTGTACGCATATGCACACACCTATATATAAATAAAAAAAGTACTCCTACTTTTAAAAACAAAGTTGTTTGTTTATACAATCCTTTCTACTTGTTTACAGATCATCTAAGGCTGCTTTCCTGATGCAAAGACATGGGGATTTGATTGGCTTTAACAGAGAACACAAACCCACAAAACCCAGTGTTACTACCTGGCCCTTCCTTCATACACTTGACCTACAGATGAAATTTTATTTAGAGAAAGGGGGATTAAGGTAGTAATTTTTCTACTCAGAAAGGGAATAATTTCTGAGAAACATGATTTGGTGCCAAATAAATACAATAAAGATTTCTTTTGGAAGACTAAACCATAGCTTAGTAACAAACCACCTAACTGCTGAAGTAGCCAAGTGTGGAAGAGATAATCACCACCACCACCACCACCACCACCACCACCACCACCACCACCACCACCACCACCACCACCACACCACGCTTCTCTTTGCTTTGACATGTCCATGCAGGCTGTCATGAAGTTAAGTACAGGGAATAAAAAGGAATCTAGGTTGGAGAATGGTGCCATTCATTGGCATACAGACTTCATTTATAGCCACAGAAACATTGAACACACCCACTGAAAATGGAGAAGGGTCCCGGAGATATCCCTAATTCCAACAATGGAAAAACCAAGACCTTGCAAAGGAGATCAAACAGTTTAAGAAGGTGGAAGCGTATGTACACAGGGCTGCATCATCCATTTTGTCATCACTATATACCCACATTTCTACAGTGTCAGCAAAGGAGCATTCTTACCTTCCACTATTTTATGCTGAGAATCCAATTTGGGTCCTCTGCAAGAGCAGTAAGTGCTCTCAACCACTGAGGTGCCATCTCTCCATCCCTGTTTTGTTTTTTGTGTTAGCATCTTACTTTGTGATGCAGGCTGGCCTGTTCTCATGTTCCTCCAGCCCCATTTCCTTACAGTGCTAGTGTTGGTTACAGGTATGCACACACCACATACAACTTTCTGCACTGGCTATCATTACTTTCTTTTAAATCTAATACTGAAAAATTTTCTGTACACAAGAATGCGAGCTGATCCACTTTAAATGTTAAAGACACTATTGACTTCTGCGAACCAGAACAGGTGATACTGTACATAAGTCAAGGCAAACCATGCTCAGGAAGAAAATGATCTAATACTGGTCTAAAATTATTAATGCACCAGACCCAGGGGATATGTCCCATCTTTGGCCACTGGTCTACCAATGTGTTAGGCCATGTTTATAAATATACTAAGTTGCATATGGCCCATGGACTGCAGGTTGGACACATCTGTTAAGAGGTTCATTGCTAGTTTCCTTTGAAGGCAAAGTTAGCATGGAACCGGATCTGACAAGGTAAACCAAGGCCTATGTGAAAAGGCTGAGAACATAAGACCCTGACTGAAAAGAAGCGCAGTGGCAAGAGTGCCCCGTTGAAATGCCAAGCTACAACTGTCCTTTATTTCCACCAAAACATTATGGCCAAATGCAGATGATCCAGAACTACCAGAGCATAGCTAAGCAGACCAAGATGCAGTTTGGAAGAAAGTAAATCTAGCCAACACTGTCAGTGAGCAGGCTGAGCTACTCATCTGCATTCGGCATTCTTTCTGCACATGGTACGACCTGCAGTCAGAAAGGTACAGACTAGTCAGTCCCTCCTGGTCCATCTCCTGGTAGTTCAGTTCCCTTAGCAATGATCACCTCCAGTATGATAAGTAAAGCAAGGGACTGAAAACAACCTAAGTCACTAAGACCTAACCAAGGAAGTTACCAGAAAGGCAGGGAACACTCCAGGTCTAGCAGTCCAAAGAGGAGTCTCTATGTACCAACCGAACAGGTTTTCTCAGCTTTCTTTTGGTGCCTGATAAAAGGTATTTAATAAACACATCTTTCTTTGTCTGCCTCTTCTCATGGTTGTTCTCCTTCAATACCTAGAACAAAGCCTCTTTCCTCCAAGGCCTTTGGTTCTTTTTTTTTTTGTTTTCTCACCCATTAAATAACAAGAATTCAAACCACTTTACAAGATTGGTAGCATGTTAAAATGCCAACTTTCTATCTGGAATGTAATGGAGCTGACTATACAAACAATTTTTTGTTTTCTTTTTAGACAGGATCTGTCCTTGAACAAACAGTTAGCATGGAACCAGATCTGACAAGGTAAACCAAGGCCTATGTGAAAAGGCTGAGAACATAAGACCCTGACTGAAAAGAAGCGCAGTGGTGGCAAGAGTGCCCCGTTGAAATGCCAGGCTCACAGTTCAAGGATGACCTTGAACTCACTAGGATCAACCTGCCTCTGCCTCCCAAGCACTGGGACCAAAGGCATGTGCTACTATGCCCAGCACAAATTCTTCTCTTCTCCTCCCTCCTCTCAGGCCATTAGGGATGACCACATTTTGCACTATAGAACAGATTTCCTAGCTACCTGCAGACAATGTGCGTACACAGCAGTCGCCTCTGATAGTGGCTTATAGTTTGAGATCAGGAGTCAGAACCAGTATGAGCTATGGTCACTATGAGGATTGTATCTCTTGAGTTTGGGAATAGGGATGGGGGTTGGTGGTTGCCACAGTCCTTGACTCATGACCCCTGCACAAATCACAATTTATAACACTTCTTGCTTCCTAATCATCCCTTCTTTGTCTGATATCCCTCTCCCTCTGACTCCTTCAGGTGATTATAAGGACATTGGTGTGATTATATTTAGGGCCCGCCTAGATAATCCAAGATCCTCTCTCCTTGCCTCAAGAACCTTAGTTTAATCAGAGGCATAAAAAAAGTAACACTCAAATTCCAGGAGTTAGTTAAAAGACCTGAGTATATTTGGCAATATTTTTCAGCACTGCACAACATATTCACATAAGGACTTTAAGCTGAAGATGTAAAGTATGGAATCCTTAGTTCAAAGGTAAACACACTCATGCAATCTCACACTTCAAATTACTGTATTTCAACAAATCTAAATCTTTCCTTCATTTCATACTTCTGAAGCCAGAACTCAAACAACCTGATGAGATGAGGTATTCTCCACCAGGCTTAATGGTTCTAAAGAACAATAAGCTCAACAACCACAGCAAGTATATCCATAAGATGGAAGAGCAGCTGGGCGGTGGTGGCACACACCTTTAACTCCAGCACTTGGGAGGCAGAGGTAGGCTGATCTCAGTTGAGTTCAAGGCCAGCCTGGTTTACATAAGTGAGGCAGGAGGATCTCTGTGTTTGAGGCTACCCTGGTCTGCAGAGTGAGTTCAGGGATAGTCAGTGCCACATGAAGAAACCCTATCTTGAAAAACTGAAACAGAAGACAGGAAATTCCAACTAGGTAATATTTCAAGTTTTACACCTTTCAGACATTTCTGGCAGAATCACTGTGAAACATGACACCAGGCTGATGGAAAAAAAAAATTTTTTTTTTTTTATCATTTTGTATACCATCTTCTCTAGCCATTTGTATACCATTTTTCTTTTTCTTTTTTTTTTTTTTGAAACAAAACTGAGGTTTGCTAAAAGTTTACCATAGATTTAAATGAGATTTATGGGAGAAAGCAAAAGAGGTACTTAGAAAAAAGGGTAATTGGTAATTTACAAGCAAGACATGAGTGTGGGTTTCTCAAAAGAACTGATTTTCTTCCTTTCTAAAATGACAGGTTTCTTGGGGGCCAGGAAGATGGCTCAGTATTAAAAGCATTTGTTTCCAAGACCAATGACCTGAGTTGTGTCCTTGGAACCCACACAATATAGAGAAAAAATCAACTTCTGAAAGCTGTCCTCTGAACTCCACATGCACACTGTGGTATGTATACATACATGCAATATTCCTGCCTTAAGCCTATAGTTGCTCTAGTTACACCCAAAGCCCCGCCTTTTAGTCTTTTCACCTTGTTACCAAGGAAGGAGAGTGTACTCCTTCTTCACGTGACTGCCATGAAAGAAGCTCGTTAGAGTTGACCTCAATGATTCTGCTTCGATTTTCCCAATGTCCAACCAAATTTACCTACTCATGCACTTGCTGGCTGGATTGAGCCCCCATGTGTTCCATCTCTGGCCATTCTGGTTTCACTTTCTCTCTCTGTCTCTCTCTCTCTGATTTTTTTGAGACAGAGTTTCTCTGTGTAGCTTTGCCCCTTTCCTGGATCTCTGTAGCCCAGGCTGGCCTCGAACTCACAAAGATCCACCAGGCTCTGCCTCCCCAGTGCTGGGATTAAAGACGTGTGACACCACCATCCGGCTTGGTTTCACTTCCAAAGTGACATCTACTCAGCACGGACACCATCTAAGTCCACACTGAAATGGCACTGCTCACTATTCAGAAACAAGAGCACAAGAATTACCTTTAAAAATTTTACAAACTATGTATATGGCTTCTTATTAAACACTTGGTCATTTGTAAAGAAGTACAATTTCTTTGCTTTAAAGACTGAAAATGGAGACTGGGATCTGACTAAGTGATAAGGGTGCACATTTAACACACATGAAGCCCGGCATTTAATCCTTGGCAAAGGAAGAAAAAAAAAAAAAAAGATGGGTGTGGTAGTGCACATCTATAATTCCAGGACTCAGGAGACTGAATCAGGAAGATTGCCATGAACTTTAAGGCAGGTTGGGCTACAATGCAGGATTCTGTTTCAAAAAAAAGATGATGATGATAAAGAAAAGACTAGGGAATCCCTACTTCATCCTACAAAATAAATAAATAAATAAATAATACCAAGGCCAAGTTCAGAAGCCTTGGCCAGTGCTCCCTAGAGAGCAAGTACGATGTGGTTACTAGTACAATTCCCTGAAACCACTGGGCTGTTACTGAAAATTAATCATAGGGTTGAGATACAGCTCAGTGGGAGAGTGCTTGCCTAGTATGTGCAAGACTCTAGCTAGATCTCCTACCACAAAAAGCCACTAAGGACCTTACTAATAAGTTACTGTGAATGAGGAAATGGCCCAACCTCATGTTGAGACCACGTATGTTCAAATACACACCAGTATACCAGCCAACTAGCACCTAGGATCTCTGTACCATTTCCTAGAAGTCTAATAAAATTAATGTTTTCAACATCCAAATCGTGTTTCAGGTATCTAATCAGCAAATCCATGGTTCTGAATACACTCGTATAGAGAGCACAAGCAAGCACAGCACCTGAAGAGTTGAGAGGAAGAAGACTGCCTTGAGTATAAGTCCAGCCTGAGCTACTTCACAAGTACTACTCACAAAAAGATGGTTCAGTAAGTAAAACTGATGGACCCAAGTTCAGAGATCAGAACTCACGTTAAACTCAAAGCTGTGGGAGGGTGAGAGGTGGGGGTGGGGGAAATGGAGGAGTGGAAACGAGGCATGCTGACCCAGCCTAGTTGCAGGCTTAGTGAGAGACCCATCTCAAAGAAATGAGGTGGACTGCATTGAGCAGGGCACCTAACATCTTACTCTAGTTTCTGGAAGTCCTCATACATAGCACAACACACACATACACAGAAAAAAATTGTATGGTATGAGTACTTTCCTGATTAAAACTATGTAACAAAATTCAAAGTAAATAGCCTGAGTTTTGAAACTATAAAGTTTTCACTTTTATTCTTCATATTTTGATTAGTCTTACTCTTATTCAAAGTAGGAGCAAGAACACAGAGACAGTCAGTCACCTGAGCCAGAGGAGGAGTTAAAAGAATGCAGATCTTAGGAAATCCTTTCTATAATATAATATAATATAATATCTGCTGATAACCCACTACAAGAGTCCCGAGTTTCTGTTTTCAGAGACTGGACTGCCTAGGCAAACTTCAAAACAAGCAGAAAAACACCCACCTACAAGTCCAGTGTAGGTCTCTGTCCTCTTTTTAAAATGTGTGTGGATGTGCCTGAATGTATGTCATGTGCACCACATGCATGCTTGGTGCCCAAGGAGGCCAGAAGATGGAACTAGAGTTATAGACAGTTGTAAGTCACCGTGTGGTGCTGGGAATCAAACCTGGTCCTTCTGAAAAGCAAGCTCTTAACTGCTGACCATCTACGCCCTCAGCCTCTGTTTTTATGTCTTTTCTTTCAAAAGCTTAAAATGCTAGTGGCAGTAGATAGGACAGGAGTCCCGACCTTTCCTGAAAGGGACTTTTTTGCTCCTGTTGGCAGAGGAGAGAGCAGTTGTCAGGGGCAGCTAAAGGAAAGGTTAATAATAACCTGCAGGGGAGAGTCAAAGGTCACACAGGCTTTTTAGTAGGCTGGGACCCCAAGTCACCAATTCAGAACTGGGGTCTTAGACTGAGGTTGCCTTATGTAGGACATGTAGTTAACATGATTGCTTTGGAGAGTTTTGGGGACTTGGTTCTGTGGAAATTCAAGACTATGGTCTCTTTACTCCATGATAACAACATGCTAAATGAGATTACCATAGAGGAATGGCAAATGGCCAATACTGACAAGCCTTGAGTTTCTGAATGTATAGAACAAGAAAAAAATGTAACACATTTAGTTCTTCTATTTCAGGTTAGGATTGGTTGTTTTCTAGAGTCCCATGTTTTCACTCAATTAAGCACAAAGCTCTTCCATAGTAGGTCTAACAGAAGATAGATAGAGCCACCTAGGTTTCTCTCAAGCCTGGATGCTTTTGCTAAGTGATTTCCTTTGCTGCTAGTTGTATAAAAATAAAGCACTCCTGTATGAACCTGATGACTATTTTTAAAAAAAAAAAAAAAATACAGCTGTCAATAATGAAGGAAAAACTAAACACCAATCTGAAAACTACAAATATTTCAAAACATAGCCAAACTGTAAGTATCAAAAATAAGTTTTAATTTTATCCACATAATCATCTATATTACGGAATCATCCTGCCACTAAAAATGGACGAGCACATGCTAAACCAGACACAAAAGGCAAATATTATCTGATCCTATCAATATAAAGTATCTGGTATAGGCAAACTCAAGAGACAGAAAGATAGTGAAAAGAGAGGGCTGGGGCGTGACTATTCATAGGTCTGTGATGAAGTCCCTATGGCGATTTATGATTATCACTCCAATTTTGGCCACAATGTTAGATCCTTGCCTCAAAACAAGTAGAAGATGGAGGTGGCACACACCTTTAATCCCAGCACTGGGGAGGCAGGGGCTGGTAGATCTCTGCGTGTTTGAGTCCAGCCTGGTGAGTTCCAGGACAGCCAGGACTGTATCAGATCTCAAAAAATTATAAAAAGCAGCAAGAAGTGATAATCATTTGTTGTGTAACAATTTCTTAGAGAGATTAAAACATTCCATTCTTCAAGAAGCTCCTTAAAGCAAGAAAGGCAAACTCAAAAAAAGATTCAGGAAGTCCCTGAAACTGGGAGATTCTCTAGGCCCCTCCCTGCCAGAGTAAACAATAAAAGCTGAGGCTTCCCTCAGAGAATGAAACTGAGCTGCAAAAAAGGATTCTCACAGCAGACCATCTGCATGGAAGGGTTTTAGATCAACCAAGGCACCTGGAAAGGACACTCTCCAACCTGTTAAGCTACCTGGAGGCTGTGCAGTGTGCTCCAGGTTCCCAGCCTGTGAGCTGTCACCCATGCTGGGGTGGGCTTTAGTGATACAGCTGTCTTTGAGTCATTTCTGCTCCTGTACATAACTCCCATAAAACTCATTGGCTCACCAAAGTGGACTTCCGGTGGTATGCATACTTTGGTCTGTGTGGATTCCCTATCTAGGGTGAGTAGACCTGTGTGTTGCATCTCCCCAGGAAAAGTTTTGTCACACAACAACACTGCACTATGAAAACCAAGAGAGTAGGTGAAGGAAAGGGGCAGGCCTCTATGCATTCTAAAGTAATGGTTACAGTGCTCTGCTACTGTTTCAATCAAAACATGACTCCCACAAACAATGCTGTTACTGAAGTTCAAGGAGGTAACAACCACACAAAAACAAGACAAAACCCAAGTATCTGGTTTTCACAAATTCCTACTAAAATGTGTTTAAAACCAAAACTCCAAGAGGTAAAAACAAATTACTAGTGTCTTAAGACTACCCCTACTGTTGCTGGGCAGTTGTAGCTCCTGCCTTTAATCCCAGCACTTGAGAGGCAGACTCATCTCTGAGTTCAGTCCAGCTTGGTCTACAGAGTGAGTTCTAAGACAGCCAGGGAAACACAAAAAACCCTGTCTCAAAAAATAACAAGACTAACCACATGTACAACTTTTGTTTGTTTGTTTTGTTTTTGGAGACAGGGTTTCTCTGTGCAGCTTTGCACCTCGCTCTGGAGAGACCAGGCTGGCCTCAAATTCACAGAGATCTGCCTGCCTCTGCCTCCCTAGTGCTGGGATTAAAGGCTTGGGCCACCACCACCTGGCATATTATTATTATTATTTTTTTTTTACAAGGGCTACTAAGTTTGGTGCTTACGTAAATCTGTAGCTTCCTAGTTTAGCCAGTCTAATGCATTAATTAATTCAATAAACTATACAGTGTGGAGTTGCAACTCATGCCTAGGATCAAATGAGATCCATTTCTACCACAACAATACATGTGACACATTTAACTAATCTGCTTCCATTTCTTCTCTTGTACAGTCTTAATTCAGTTCTGAAGATTAAATTATTTTCAGAATCTGAACTTGGGACATGCATAGTTGACCACACACCACTTAGCTCCTTTTTGGTTGTAACTGCAAGCCACAAAGGCAAGGAAGAAGGATCATTTACCACCAAGACATTTCTGAGGAAATAGGCCATCCCTTGCTATTGCCATCAAATATTTATAACTACTGTTTTTTGCAGACGACTCAGTAACACACTAGACAATTAAGGTTTTAAAGAAACAGACATTAAAATGCTCCCAAGCTGCTCTATGTGCCCTTGCAAGCAGCCAGTCACACAAGGGAAGTAATGACTAAATGCTGACTTAATTGTAAATCAACCCACATTAACCAAGCCCCTCACTTTCTCCCCTCAACTGGCTGCCTCAATACACAGTACTTCATCAATCTATAATACCACACACTACCAAGTTTTTTTCTTGTCTGGAAAAGCTAGTTAACAATTTGGTAAGATCAAATGCCAAACAGGTAAATCAAACTGTTTTATATGGTTAATGTACTTAGTACTCAAATTTGATAAATTCACCTAAAGCCCTAAACCTACTTTCATTATTCCATTTCTACTAAAGGGAAAAAAGGGTTTTTGTTTAAATATATCAGTATACAAACTATTTGTTGCCACCAAAATGTGTGGCAGGCAGAGTTTGATTAATCACTAGGTACTGGCTAATTCAGTTTTATGTCAACATAAAGCTCCTGATAAAATGCTGAGCAGATTCTAACCAGAGATTCATTCCGTGCAGAACAGCGCCCTGAGCACTTCCTACTGGATTTCCGCAGGGCACTCTCCCTCCTCTCTGAACCGCAGACCCATCAAGCTTTCTGTCATCTTGATACTACTAGACCAGCTTTTCCGTTCAGGATCTTCATCAATTTCACTCATTCCCCTGAATTTTAACAAATAAATCACATCACATTGAGGCTGTACCCAAATATGAGAATTTAGTAAAGCGTTAAGGGTCTCTCAAACTCAAATTTTATCATCACAAGGGCTACATGAACTAGCTACGGTGGGATTATTCTGTCTAGGTAGTAGTACCCCAACAACGAAGCTAGCTAGCATGTCAATAACCCAGTACTGGATAAAAGGAACGAACAGTCGACAGCCTTTCCGTACCTCTAAATTGAAAGGAATTTACTCTTTCAGCTTAGGCTACTTTGGGCCCTACACGGACTTTCGGTAAAAACCGTTTAAAATAGTAAGGCAAATTAATTCTTTTCGTGGGGGAAACTAGTAGGACTACTGTTTGTAAAGAGGCCACAGACACAGGAAACTTGCCATTTTTATTAATATGGTGACAAATGTCCACAGCTGTGCAAGCCAGCCCAGCCTATCTGCATAGAGCCCAACACTTTAAAAAAAAAAAAAAACAAAAAAACAAAAACACAAATCCCACAACGCGTTAAGACTCAAAGGCCAGAGAAATGCTCGGCCCTTCCCTTCCCAACTCCCGTTTCGGGTCGAGCAGGCGAGGAGCACGCTGGCGGCGTGGGTGACAGGCTCCAACCGCCGCCGAACCCGCACACGCGAGCCCTACGTGCCACACAAGTCCCGCCCCGCAGCGGCGACGGCCCGGGCCAGCGTGACCGCGGGGCAGCGGCGGAGGGCTCCGCGCCGCCCGCTCCGGGAAGACTTCGGGGAGACGCGACGCGTCCAGAGGCAGCGGGGCGGGGCCGCAGCCCCCCGGGGGGGGGGGACACGGGACGGCGGAGGAACGGCGCGCGTCCGCCCCGCGCCGCAGCCCTGTCAACGCCCGGCGGGTGGCCCCGCGCGGGGCGGCGCCCTCAACCGGCCCGCCGTGCGTCCGTTGACACGGGCGTGGAGGAGCGCCGGCCCCTCCCTCTCCGCCCGCCGCCCCAGCCCGCTTCCGCTCGCTCCAACTACGCCATTGCGGCCTAGCCGGGCGCCGCCCCTCCCCCGCGCCGCCATCTTCGCGGCCCGCCGCCCCCGCCATCTTTTGGGGCCGCCATACTTGCCCGGGCGGAGAAGATGGCGGCGCCCATCACACACATAAAACATGGCTTCCCTTCAAAACAAAAACATCCCGAGCCGCGGCGCGCCGCTGGCACTCACCTGAGGACCACATGGTGACGGAAAACTCGCCCTCCAGAGTTTTGATCTGCACCTGCTTCTGCTCCCACTTCTTATTGCCCGGGTCGGCGCCGCCGCCGCCGCCCGCCGCGCCGGCCCCGCTGCCCAGGTAACTCTTCTTGCCGCTCTTCTTGCCGCCGCCCTTCTTAACGCGGCCGCCGCCCGACGAAGACCCGCCGCCGCTCTTGCCGGCCGCCGCCACGGTGACCAGCGTCTGCTCGATGTAATCGTCGTCTCCGCCGGCCGGCGCCGGCACCGGGATGAGGATCTGGTCCTCGAACCCGTCCTCGGCGCGCAGCCCGTCCGAGTCGTCGCCACCCACCACCTCCTCGCGCGTCTGCACCAGAATCACCTCCTGGTGGTGGTGCACCTGGGTCGGGTCGTCGGTGACCAGCGGCTGCAGCGCGATCATGGGCGGGTGGTGGTGGTGGTGGTGGTGGTGGTGGTGGTGGCCGGCGTGCCCGTGGCCGCCCCCGCCGCCGTGGTCGCCCCCGCCGCCGTCCTCGTCGTCCTCGTCGTCTTCCTCCTCCTCGCCCACCACCGTGGTCTCGATGGTCTCCACCGGGATGGTCTCCACCTCAATCTCGTGCAGCTCCACGATCTCGGCTGGCATCTCCGAGCCGTCCGTGGCAATGTAGAGGGTGTCGCCCGAGGCCATGGCTGAGGGCTCCGCCGCCACGGCCGCGGCAGCCTCGGCTCCTGGGCTGCGGGAGGGCGGGCGAGGAGGCGGCCGGCCGTGGGGAAGGAAGGCAGAGGGAGGAAGGCGGCGAGCGGGCGGGCGGGCGTGGGGGGGGGGGGGGGCGGGCGGCGGGGGAAGGGGCGGGCGCGGCGGCCGCGGGGCTTCCCCGCCTCCCTAGCTCGGTGCGCCCCGCGCTCGCTCGGCCGCTGCTTGTCCGGCTCCCCGCCTGGCTTCGCCTCGCCTCGCCTCAGCTGCCCGCCCTGGCCGCGCCTCCTCCCGCCCTCCGGGCCGGCGTTACGCTGCCCCCTTCCTCCTGCGCCTCCGCCTCCTTCCACACAAATACCAACTCCTCAACCCGAGCCCAGATCTCGCCGCCGCCGCCGCCGCCACACTCTGCTCCGGCTCGGCCTCGCGAGACTTCCGCGAGGGCCTACGGCCCGCCCCGCCGCGCTCCCACTCGCTGTTCCGGGCTCTCGCTCCTCCCTCTCTACCAATCGCACTGCCCCACTACTCGCAGAGGCCCCGCCTACCCGCCCCAGGCTCCTCCCGATTGGGGGGCCGCTGGGGCAGGGGGCGTGGTGGCCCTCACGCGCGCCGGATGGGCCCCCGGCGCGTGACGTCAGCTCCGCGCCGCCGTCGCCTTTACGGCACTCCGCGTCGCGCGGACCCCGCCTTCCTCGGTGCAACAGTGAGGAAACCGCCGCTTGGGGCCCGGGCCGCTTTCGGGAGTGGGGCGTCGGCGCTGCGCCTTCCGCCTCAGGAGCCGGCGAACGGTCCGCGTGACCCCAGCGCACGGTAACTAGAACTGGGGTGAAGGGGGGCGCGCGCCTCGGACTGGTGTGTTGCCGGCTGAGCGCGCGAAGAGCGGCCGCGTCGCCGCAATAAAATCTGCTCTGATGAGAAACGCTTGTGCTTGTGTTTTTTGTTGTTTTCCGTTTGTCCTGGACTCCTGGTTTCCGCGAGCGGTGGCACTGGGAGTGAAGGAGCGAGGGCAATGCCCGCCCTGAGTGCCGGCCCAGGGCCCTGCAGCTCGCGTGCCGGTGGGTGGCGCGCGCTGGGGAGACCGCGGCGGGCGGAAGCGGCGCGCGCAGCCTAGGGTTCACCGTTGGAAGTGTGTCCGTTATTCTTTTATGACCCGCGGAAACTGGAGACCGAGCCGTTGGGTGCCTGTTGGAACTGCAGTGGGACTCGACTATCATAGCGTTCTAAAATTTCCCTACTATCTTTGGATACCTTGACACAGGCTTCGCCTATTCCTCGCTGTCATAAATACTCCGTTTGCTCACAAGTCTTTGCTTTTGACTCCTTGAAAATTGCGCTCCTTTCTTTTGTGCTTTCCTTTTTATAGCTGTAACAGCTTGTGGGTTTTGTCCTCCCCCCGTGCAAATCATCAAGCCAAATTGCTTAAGATACATTGTAGCGAAGTGCCCCCCCCCCCCCCCGCATCCTTTCGGCCGACGACATGTACTTTAAAGCAACACAAAGATTGCATGCTTTTTCAAGTGAACCACGAAAGTCCAAAATTTGGGGAAGTGTCTTATACTTGTTTCTACATTTAACGATCTACTTCATCTGTTGAACATTCTGCTTTACTCTTGTCTACTGGAGTTGTTAGTGTTGAGGCTGGAGAGTAGTGCATTATATGCATCTTTGATCAACCTTGTTTAAACAGTTACACATCTTATAATTTTGAACATAATGTCGAAGCAAGATTTACTTGTGCATGCTTATAGTCTGGGGGGAGGGAGATCAGTCAGAAGTTTAAGGCCAGTCTTGGCTACATGTATACCTAAAGTTTCTGAACTAAATAGCTCCCCAGTCCGTCCTGAAACTTAAAGTCCTCTGCCCCTGACTCCCAAGTTGGAGTTACACATTTGTGCCTACATTAGAGTCCTTTATCTTGGCATGAAGACAAATGATTATTGACATGCATTTAAAAAGGTATCTATCTCTCTTACACCAGCAATTGCATGCTGTTTTCCTCCTGCCTGTATGTGCAGGGGCTCTGGCTGATCTGTCTACAGTGTAGTGCCTGGGAGTGATTATTCACTTTTGGATTCTTCCATAAAGTAAAATGGAAGCAGAGACTAGAAGTGTTCTGTGTGATAGTCTTGACCAATTCTTAGTCATTGGAGCCAGCCCTTTAAAAGTTCCAGCTATGCCGGGCGGGGGTGGTACACGCCTTTATTATTGTTGTTGTTGTTGTTTTTGTTGGTTTTTTTTTTTTTTTTTTGGTTTTTTGAGACAAGGTTTCTCTGTGTACCTTTGCGCCTTTCCTGGAACTCACTCTGTTGCCCAGGCTGGCCTGTGGAACTCACTCTGTAGCCCAGGCTGGCCTTGAACTCACTCTGTAGCCCAGGCTGGCCTGTGGAACTCATTCTGTAGCCCAGGCTGGCCTTGAACTCACTCTGTAGCCCAGGCTGGCTTTGAACTCACAAAGATCCACCTGGCTCTGCCCCCCAGTCTGGTATTAAAGGCATGCGCCACCACTGTCAGGCTGGGAGGCAGGTGGATCTCAGTGAGTTCAAGGCCAGCCTGGTCTACAGAGCTAGTTCCAGGACAGCTTGGGCTGTTACACAGAGATACTGTCTTGAAAAGTCAACCAAAAAATAAGTTCCAGCTTGCTCCAGATCTTCCCATTTGCTGGGGAGGTAGACCAGAACAAGCATAGACTTGTGAAAAGGATTGTGACAGCTGTGCAAAGCTTTCTAGTGTCTTAGAAACCAGAGCTTTCTCAACCATTATTGGATGAGAAAATGTAACAGGTACCCTGTGAAGAATGTTTTCTTTGGCCACTTGGCAAAGACAGCAGCTAAACAGAGCTGTGACCTGTTAGGTGAGAAGTCTTTGATGCTCTGAAATTGCTGTCATTTCCCATTTGTCTGAAAGTTACCTTAAATGTGTTTGATTTAAGGCATGAGAATGGGAAGGCTGGAGGGCAAGAGTGGACAGAAGAAATGTCAGTTAGAGGGAACCTGATACCTCTTATCCATGCTGTGTTTAGTGAGAATCCACTTGGGTGAGTTATGTATACTAAGCAAACATCACACAGCTACAACCTCAGTCTGCCTGCCAGCCTGCCTTCTTCCCTGTCTACCCCCTTTTAAAATAGAGTCTCCTGAAACATGCTATATAGACCAGGCTGGCCTAAAGCTCAGAGATTCATTTGCCTCTGCCTCCAAGAGCTAAGATTAAAGGTGTGTGCCCAGCCCCCACTCCCTTTGAATAAAATCAGGCCAACTATTACATTTGTAGACTAGCACAATGACTCATGGTTGTGATTCCAGTGCTCAGGGAGCTGAGACAGGAAGATCACTGAGAGTTACAGTCTAGCCTGGGCTACTAGACCTTGTCTCAAAAAACAAAACAAAAAGCCGGGCGAGCGGTGGTGGTGCACGCCTTTAATACCAGCACTCGGGAGGCAGAGCCAGGTGGATCTCTGTGAGTTCCAGGCCAGCCTGGGCTACAGAGTGAGTTCCAAGAAAGGCGCAAAACTACACAGAAAAACCCTGTCTCGAAAAAAAACAAACAAAAAACAAAACAAAAACTCTGACTGTATCCTAATTCTACATCTGGTACTGTGGGGTTGATTCAGGGATCTCTGTGTAGCTTTGCGCCTTTCCTAGAACTCACTCTGTAGACCAGGCTGGCCTCAAACTCACAGAGATGTGCCTGCCTCTGCCTCCTGAGTGCTGGGATTAAAGGCGTGTGCCACCACCGCCCGGTTGTTGTTGTACTTTTGCTGTTTGTGACAGTCTTGGTATATAGCCTAGGCTTGTCTTGAACCCACAGCTATCCTTTACCTCGGCCTCTCCAGGGCTAGGATTACAGTACATACACCACTACATCTCATTGACTGTGCTTTTAGGTTAGTTCTAATATCTAGTTATTTTGTAGTTAATTCAAATAGAAAATTGGGGCTCTGTTAAGAATTGAAACTACTAGAGCTAGACAGGAAAAAATGGAGTATTTTTTTAGTTGTAGGAGCTAGAGCTCTAAAAGCCTAACATCTAGGCTATAAAAGAGATTCTTCAACCCCTGAGATTAATACATATATTAGGTTTGGAGTGTGAATCAGGTGAACTATTGTAACTACATGACGCATCCCGTGTCATGTCTGTAAACCAACACCGTTTACTCATTGTTTCATTTTGTACAGCCTTGGTGACACTCTTGTGGAAAATGAATCTGACTATTGCTTATAAATAAAAGAAAGTGGAAATTTTATCATAAATTAACTTCTTTTTTTGTTCATATAGTACTTTCCAATGGATACATAATAATGGGTTTCATATGACATTCATACATGTACATAATGTATTTCAATAAACATACTGCTCCATCTGTTTCTCCACTCATGCTCCCACTAAACTGCTTCCTTTTCCCAGCTAGCCCCTTACTTTCATGTTGTCTGTGTGTCTGTCTATCTTCTATTAAGTTGCATGACCATGCTAGTGTTTGTAACCACATTTCATTGCATTGCTGTTGCAATATGAAATTGTAGGGAGTTGGTGTGTGTGTGGGGGGGACAGGTCAGTATGGTACAGTAGGAAGAGTTTGTACAGATGGGAGTTATCTGGTCCTCTCTGCCAGGAATTTTGTGCTTGATAAGGGGTTAGGAGAGTCCAGCACCTGCGTGAGGCCAAGGGAATGCTTTGATAAACAGGCAGCTTGTGGGCCAGAGAGGAAGTTGGCTTTGAACAGATAGTTCACCAGCACTTACCTAGCTTCTGTTTATTTTTAATATTTTTGATAATGGGTGGTGTTGAGCACATGAGTACAGATGTCCACAGATTTATTTTTATTATTTTTGATTATGGGTGGTGTTGAGCACAAGAGTACAGGTGTCCACAAAGGCCAGAGGTGTTAGATCCCCTATAGTTGGGTCTTGTGTGTAAGCAACCACTGATGGACGTAGATATTAGGAACTGAACTTGGGTTCTCTGCAAAAGCAGAACATGGTTTTAGTCACAGAACCATCTCTCCAGCCCTTTTATCTATCTCTTAGGAAGAGCAGAGAGGTTGAAGCCAGGATCCATCCTAGCTTCATAGAATAAAGACCTCCAAGAGGAAGGAGCATTCCAGCTGTGACTTGGAAGTTGAGCAGAATATGAAGTGCTCAGGCCAGTGCTGCTGCAGAGTAGCCTTTAACACGGGCTTCAGTGTGAAAGGGTCATAAAAGACAGTTGATAAGTTTATAAACATTTGAGACAAGTCGAGGTACTCTGGGAAAACATTAGTTAGCAAGTTTGCAGAAACTGCAGAGGACATCTAAGTTAGCACATTAGACCATCCTTTTTTAATTGTTTTTTAAAGATTTATTTATTTATTATGTATACAGTATTCTGCCTGCATGTGTCCCTGTAGGCCAGAAGAGGGCACCAGATCTCATTACAAGTGGTTGTGAGCCACCATGTGGTTGCTGGGAATTGAACTCAGGACCTCTGGAAGAGTAGTCGGTGCTCTTAACCACTGAGCCATCTCTCCAGCCCCCTTTTTTTCATTTTTATGAGCCATTTTTTGTTCTGAGTTGACACAGGTTAATCATTTAAATTAGACTAGAAATTTAATTCTAATGTGTGGTTAGCATATGCAGTGCCCTGGATTCTGTCCCTACTCCTCCCTCAGAAGACCACAAAGCCACTATGGTGGAGTTAAACAGCTAACACTTAAAGGCAGCAGCAGCCAAGATTGGTGAGACAAGGAAAGGAGACATCACTCATGTTCCAAGACAACTACAGTGCAGAGGCAATTGCCTTAGCCACATTTCCATCCCTGTGTCCTGTGTAGTGTTAAACTTGGGGATTAAAGGTTGGGGGGGGGGGTTTCTGGAGAGATGGCTCAGTGGTTAAGAGCACTGACTGTTCTTCTAGAGGACCCAGGTTCAATTCCCAGCAACCACATGGTGGCTCACAACTGACTACAATGAGACCTTTTGCCATCTTCTGGCCTTCAGGGACACATGCAAGCAGAACACTGTATACATAATAAATAAATCTTTAAAAAAGGGGGGGGTGGGGGGAGAGCAAGGACTTTATTATATTCAGAATCACAGCCAGGCAGAATCATATGCCCTTGTAGTCCCAACTATTGGAAAGATTGCTTAGAAGCCTGGGTAAAAGCAGCCCTCCTCTGTGCCACTTAACACCTGCACACTGTCACAGTCCTCGCCTCTCACCTGAGCTACTCTAAACATTTAGCTAGCTTCAGTCACCTCAACACCTCTTATGTGTATGTTTGTGTTTGAGTATGCACACATGCATGCATATGCCTGTGGAGTCCAGAAGAGGGTGTCAGATCCCCTAGAGTTGCATGTAGTTTGAGCTGCCCATTGTGGGTGCTGGGAACTAAATTTCTCTGTAAGAGCCCCAAGAACTCTAAACTACTGAGCCATCTCCAGCCCCACCATCTCTGTATTTTGACCTTCATAACTCCAGTTGTCTTCATTATCACCTCTTGTCAACTGCTGTATCTTGGTCCTTATCATTCCTAAGAACAGTTTCACATCCAGAATCATAAATGTCCTGTCTTTCCCAATTATAACACCTTCTTTCCAACTGTCCCTTTATTTCTACCTAAGACCTTCAGTAGTGTGTGTTTTGTGACACACTGTAACCTGGGTTGGCCTCTTTCACTATATAGGCCACACTCACACTTTCTCATTCAACCTTCTGGATGCTGACTTTATGAGTGTGAGCCACCATATCCCATAGGCCTTCAGTGTTCTAATCCATCTTTCTTTCCTAGACTAGAAATTTATCACCCTCTCCTTCTGGTACATGCGCCTGATAAACTTCACCCTTGGACCACCTCACCTATCTCTAGTTGTGGAATTCTGGAATCTGTTGGAGAAAACACTCATGTAGGCTTTTACCATTGCTTACCAATGGTCCCAGTACCAGCTAAGTATTTAATGCTAAGTAAAAATTGTTTGGTGAACTAAGGATGTAATATTGATCAATTGGTAGAGTGCTTGCCTAGCGTGTATGACTCCACCCCCCAAAAGGATTTTGGTTTTGTTTATTAAAACAGCCTCACACAGCCCCAGCTAGGCTCAAAAACTCATTTTGTCATGGAGGATAATGTTGAATTCTGACCTTTTTCTCCATCTCCTACATACATGGATTACAGGCCTGCATCATCATGTCAACTTTTTCCTGCAAGTTCTTAACAAATCTACTTAGATCCATCTCCCTAACAGAAGTCCATGGCTTCCTACATGAAGGAAATTGAAGGGGCTGGACATGGCTAATCTGGGCTACATAGCCATACCCTTTCTTCAAATCAGATCAAATGGAAAGGTTCAGAATTCACCTCCACAAATGCCAGCAGTTTTCATTTCCATTCTGAACTGATCAGCAGACAGTTCCTTTCCTCTCAGGCCAGGCTCCTCTCCCTGTTCTGCCTGCTCTTCTGAGTCTTTGCGCCTGCCCCAGCATTAGCAGTCTCCTGTATGCTGACCATTGTATGCTGACCATTGTATGCTGACCATTCTCAATAAACTCCAGGGCTCTGTGTCCCATGGGCACCTACACTGATCCTGCCTCCCTATCCCAGCCTCTCCATCTTCAACTGCTTCATCTCAGCAGTTTCCCTTACTGTTTACCCCTAATTGCCCACAACCAAATTCTGTAAATCATCTGTCTTGGTTGGATTTTCTGTGGCTGTGATAAACACTGTAACCAAAGGCAGCTTAAGGAGAAAAAGGTTTCTTTAGCTTATACTTAAACTTTACAATCCATCATCAAGTCAGAGCAGGAACTCAAGGCAGGAACTGAAGCAGAAGCCATGGAAGAATGCTGTTTTACTGCTTGCTTCCTATGGCTTGCTCAGCTAGCTTATACCAGCCAGGACCACCTGCCTAGGGGTGCCACTGCCCACAGTGGGCCTCACCCTCTCACATCAATCATTAATCAAGAATATACCCCCTCTGGGCGGTGGTGGCACATGCCTTTAATCCCCGCACTTGGGAGGCAGAGCCAGGTGGATCTCTTTGAGTTCAAGGCCAGCCTGGTCAACAGAGCAAGATCCAGGACAGGCACCAAAACTACACAAAGAAACCCTGTCTCGAGGGGAAAAAAAAATTATATATATATATACACACACACACCCTAGGCATGCCTATAGACCAGTCTTTTGGAGGCAGTATCTTTGACTCCTTCCCCACTTCCCCTTGAGTGACATCAAATTGATAAGCTAACCTCCTAAATATTTCTCAAACATTCATACCTATTCCTGCTACTACTACCTTCATGAAGGCTCAAAAGCTGGCTCCACCTGTATCCACACCTTTCCCAAAGAATTCCTTAATTTTTATGACATTAATATACAGCCTCATCGCTTGTTCAAACTTTTCTGGGACTTCCAAGTGCCTCGGGGTACTCAACAAACATTTGAGCCTCAGGTCTCATTGCCCTACTCTCTTGCTACCTGAAGATAGTATATACCTTCGTCTGAAGGCCCTCATCTCCTTCTGCTTTCTCTTCTTGAAATGTAGTAGGAAGAATCCTTGGAAAGAATTTTGTATCACTGCTTAAACTGTTGTCCTTATACTTACATTATAAGAACATACTCAATAGTGTTTCTAATTTTCCAGAGAAACATGAATTCTTTTTTTTAATGTGTAAAAATGTTTTGCGTGCATGAGATGGCTCAGCAGTTAAGAGCCTTCATTAGTAAGTCTCTTGAATAGCCACACTTGTAAGCAAACAGCAAAATAGCTGAAAATTAGACACAGCTCTAGAAGGTCATTTAAAACACTGAGAAATCTCGAGGTGGTCATGACGCACATCTTAATCCTAGCACTCAGGCAGAGGCATGTGGATCTCTGAGCTGAGACCAGCCTGGTCTACAAAGCTAGTTCCAGGACAGCCAGGGTTACATGGAGAAACCCTGTCTCAAAATGCAAGCAAGCAAACAAACAAAAACATTGAGAAATCATGGGTCAGTTGGGCACTTGTCTTGGTTGGCAGGTACTGGCCTAGCATGCTCAAAGTCCTGGGTTCCATAGCCAGCCCTTCCTAAACCAGCATGGTGTCCCACACTTGTAACCACAGCACTCACATGGTGGAGGGAGGAGGGCTAGCTCAGGGTTACCCTCAAGCTACATAGATTTGGGTGCTGTCCTGGGGTATGTGAGACCTTGTCTCACACAGGCCTGGAAAGATGGCTCAGCAGTTAAGAGTGCTTGCTGCTCTTGCAGAGGACAGTCACTTCCCAACATCTACATGGTGGCTATCAACCACCTATAACTCCAGTTACAGGGGATCTGATGTCCTGTTCTAGCCTCCACAGATCCTGCATGCCTGGTATAGATTCATACACTTGGGCACACATATAAACGTGAAAAAAAGTGTTAAAAAAATTAAAAATCATGGGGCTGGAGAGATGGCTCAGAGGTTAAGAGCACTGACTGCTCTTCCACTGACTGCTCTTACAGAGGTCCTGAGTTCAATTCCCAGCAACCACATGATGGCTCACAACCATCTGTAATGAGATGTGGTGCCCTCTTCTGGCCTGCAGTCATACAGACTGTATACATAATAAATAAATAAATCTTTAAAAAAATTAGAAATCATTAGTGTTGTAGTTACTTTATAACATGAAGAACTGTTTATCCTCAAACTACATGAAAGTAATGTCTATTCCTGTTTATTTTCTCAAAGGCATAGTCCAAGGAGAGTGAGTCAGTCCTAAGGAAATCCTTGAAGTAGGCAGTGCTTTGGGAGAGAATCCGGCAAAGCTGGCATGGTCTCTCATCCAGCCCTTCCGAAGAAAATGCTCTTAGAAGTAAAGCCTATCACAGTTACCACCAGGAAAGAGTCCATTTCCTGTGATAGAAGTATGGTAAGGAGGTGCTAGGAATGAATTCTGGGGTCTCATGTGTCCAAAGCAAGTGCTGTCCCACTGAGCTCTGCCCCACCTCCAGATAGTTACATTCTAAGGTGTATATTTCATGGTGTTTTTTTTTTTTCAAACAAAAAACTCTGTGTGTGTGTGTGTGTGTGTGTGTGTGTGTGTGTGTGAGAGAGAGAGAGAGAGGGGGGGGGGGGGGGGGGGAGGGGGAGAGGGGAGAGAGAGAAGGGGATGGAAGGGAAGGGAAGGGAAGGGGCAGGGTGGATGTTTGCTGTACTGCACGTATGGAGATCAGAGGACAGCCTCAGCTACTGGCTTTTGACTTGTTTGAGACAGAGTCTCTTTGCTGTTAAACCACTGCACACACCTCGATAGCTGGCCCATCTCACTGTAGGAACACTGCAATTGCTGACACATGCCACCACACCCATTTTTACGTGATATGCTGGTAGTTTTCTGGGGGTAATGATAGAAGAAAGCAAGCTAAACAAGTCATGGAGAGCAAGCCTGTGGCCTCTGCTTCACTTCTTACCTCCAGGTTTCTACTCATAGTTCCCTTTCCTTCCCAAGTTGTTTTCAGTCATGATGTTTATCAAAGCAATAGAAAGAAAATTAGGACACATAAGTTCTGGAGACCCAAACTCCAGTTCTCACACTGTACCCTCTGAGCCCAGTCCCCAGATGCCCTAACTAAATGATTAGCAGGTCACAGGCAGAAGTGTCTACAGGTTTACTCATATATCTTCTACCTATTCAATGGTTCTCCTTCTCCTTCTCCTTCTCCTTCTCCTTCTCCTTCTTCCTTCCTCCCTTCTCCTTCTCCTTCTCCTTCTCCTTCTCCTTCTCCTTCTCCTCCTTCTCCTTCTCCTTCTCCTTCTCCTTCTCCTTCTTCTTCTTCTTCTTCTTCTTCTTCTTCTTCTTCTCCCTCACCCTCACCCTCTCTTTCCCCCTCCCCCAACCCCTCCCCCTTCTCCCCCTCCTCCTCTCCCTCCTTTTTTTCCCCCCCAAGACAGGGTTTTTCTGTGTAGCTTGACGCCTTTCCTGGAACTCACTTTGTAGATCAGCTGGCCTCAAACTCACAGAGATTGGCCTGGCTCTGCCTCCTGAGTCCTGGGATTAAAGGCTTGGGCCACCACCACCCAGCTTGTCATTTTTCTTGAGTTCTGTTCATTCCAACCTTTTCTTCGAGTTCTTACTGCATGAGCAAATAGAATCATTCTGGTTTCCACTTGCAGTAGATAGCTGTCCAGCAGTGTGTCCCTGCTGCCAGGACTCAGTATACTCACACTTTTTAATGAGCAGTGCTGGGGGCCCAATGAGAGCGAACACATGCTTAGCATGGGTGTGGCCCCAGAGCCACCCCAGGCATGGGAGGGAAAGATAAAACTACACTTCCAGATGAACCACTGCTTGCTTTCACATGTGTGTCATTTCAAATCTCGTTTCCCTACTGCATATTAGAACAGTTGTTTTTAGTATCCAGATTTAGGAACTTGAATATGTCATCGTTAACATCTTCATTTTAGTAGATTATGCAAGGAAGTAACTGCAATCTAGGAGGAGGGTCTTGATTGTTATCTAACCTATTATCTTGCCAGTTGAGTGCAGGTAACTATAATTCTTGCTATCCTTATAAGAATTGTTTCAAGTACATTCATTCGTTAATGGGTTCAGTTGGCACAACCCTTAAATCATTAGTACTGTCCGCTCTACTGTAGGGCTTAGGGATATTTAAAAATGCCTTCAATAGATGGGTTGGGAGATGTTCTCTGACTTTAAACAGTGTAAAAGTGGGGTATATGTTTGTGGCAGGTCGTAAGTAGCCCAGGCTGGCTTCAAACTTGATAAGTAGTGGAGGATGACCTTGAATGGGCCTACCTCCTGAGTGGTGGGATTACAGGTATTTGAGACCAGTCCCTTCCTGTCTGTCTCTTCACCATGGGGTAAGTCATCCCACCCACTTCACCTGCTCACTCCTATGGTGTTGAACCTTCCCATGTGCACACCCAGAACTATTTGAACCAAGAGACTGTGGATCTCTGAAACTGACCCCAAACAAATCCTTCTGTAAGTGGTTTTCTGAAGACAAATGCTCCATAATACATGCTTCATGCCCGCACAGCATCCCTCCTCGGCCCTTCCTCTTCACATGGCTCAGCTTTTTGATTTTCCAGTAGTAGGTAGAAGTCATTGTGGGTGTTTTGTTTTGTAGTGCTGGGGGTTGAAACCAGAGTCTTATGTTACTAGGCCCTGAAGCACATCCCTAGTCCAAGAGTAGAAATCTTCTGACCCCTTGATGGGCAGGGGAATGTACTTAGTGCCATTTTAAAATAGTTAAGGCAATCAATTTTGTTAGATGTATTATGCCACAGTAAATGTTTTAATGTGTGCATATACACACACGTGTATATGTGCATATGTGTGTGTGTTTGTGCATGTATGCAGGTGTGCATAGCCCATGTACATGCAAGAGGCTAGAGATCATTGAGTGTTCTCTATCATTTCTCCATTACCTTGAGACAGGGTCTTTTCTGAACTTGGAGCTGTTCTGTGGCTACAGTGGTGGTCAGCAAGCCACAGCGATTTGCCCACTCCCCTCCAGAGTCAGGTCCTCTGCTTGGCCAGTGAGCATTAGGCAGGCACTCTTGCCTCTGAGCCGTCTCCTGAGCCCCTCGCACATTAACCTTTCAAGTGCACGTTTGGTTTACTCTATACAAGTGAACATAAAAGCCATACCTAAACCCTGGTGCACAGAGGCAAACTTTTTCCAACATGCTTCCCAGTTCTCTTGTTATGCCTTTTCCCAATCCTGTTACGATTACATGGTACACAATGCCCTACATGCCTGCTTAGCCATGCGGTTCTAGTTATTAGAATTAGCTATAAGAGCTAGGGCTCACCGGGCGGTGGTGGCGCACGCCTGTAATCCTAGCACTTGGGAGGCAGAGGCAGGGGGATCTCTGTGAGTTCGAGGCCAGCCTGGTCTACAGAGCTAGTCCAGGACAGGCTCCAAAGCTACAGAGAAACCCTGTCTCGAAAAACCAAAAAAAAAAAAAAAAAAAAAGAGCTAGGGCTCCATAATTCCATATGAATAAACCACAAAATTCACAGGAAGAGACACCAGCCACACAGAGTGATTCCTCTTTTGATCTTTACCCTGTGTTTGATGGCTGTTGGCAGCAGTCTGTCAGGTCTGCTGCAAGGCACTGCCCCACCGTTATGAGTTCCTGTGCTCACACACTCGGCCTTTCTGTACTGTGTTGTAGGGGAATTCTCTGTTTTCCTGGGGGCCTGCACCAGCCACCAGAACAGTTCATTCAGTCTTCTGACTACACAGGCACAGCCCTTGCTACCCAATGAACCATGGGGTTCATTGCTGTTCTTGTCCTTCTCTGTCCTGGAGTGTCACAGCTCTGGTCACCTCCCATGAGCTCTTTGGCCCCCATTTCCCTATAAGTAAAGCCTCATGAGCCACAGTCCCTCTGCCAAGTGTTTTTTGTTTTTTAAAATATATTTATTAATTTTTTTTTTCATTTTACATACCAACCCCAGTTCCCCCTTCCTCCCTTTCTCCCGCCTCCTCACCTCCCTCCCACTCTACCCCCATCCACTCCTCAGAGTGAGTAAGGCCTCCCATGGTAGTCGACAAAGTCTGGCATACCAAGTTGAAGAAGAGCCTAGCCCCTCCCATTGTATCAAGGCTGAGCAAGGTGTCCCACCACAGGGAATGGGTTCCAAAAAGCCAGTTCATGCATCTGGGATAAGTCCTGGTCCTGCTGCCAGGGACCCCATAAACAGATCAAGCCACACAACTGTCACCCACATTCAGAGGGCCTAGTTGGGTCCAATCTGCCAAGTGTTTTTAGTCACCCCATATTACCCACAAGTCCTCCTTCCCATGCTGCCTGTGGACATTGAAGCCTTCAGCTTCCTCAGCCTTCCAGTGTAACAGGAGCCCTCCCTTTGGGGCCACCTATTTCCCCCCGACCTTCATCTTGGGTGTTACAGGCAGCTTCAGGCTTTGAACTGGACTTAAACGTGTGTGTGATGAGACCTTCACTCCCCCTGCTTCTGTTTCTACGCGGTTGAGAGCTTGGAGAAACTCAGGAGAGAGAATAAAGAGTGGATGAAACTTGACTGCCAGACTCCCGCAGAGGTAGCTGAGTGCAAAGAGCATTTCAGCTGTGACATCCATCGCCCAGCTCAGAGGGACTGGAAGCCAGCTAGACAGAGGAAAACCAAGTCCCTCCTCTGCCTGTAGCCTGTCACTCAAGAGCTCTCCCCGCACCCTAGCGCCCTCCTGCACTCCACTCCCTAGTCTCCCCAGGTCTCTGTGCACTCTGTCCCCCTGCTCCTCTCCCCAGGTCCCTGTCTTCTCTCCTGTCCCTCCCATGTCGCCCTCCCCCCTCCCCACTTCACCTCCCTCCTCCCTAGCTGAGCATTAATGTATAGATTTCACACTTGTCCCATTTTTCAGCTATGGTTTCATGTGTTATTAATAGAGCCAAAGATGAGTTGTGCTCGGAGCCTCCTCCCTCCCCCAAGAATATTCCAGCATACGTATTTTTTTTTTAAACTTCATGGCTTTTAATTGATTTCTCTTCCCATGGATCCTCAGACTTCTGTAGGAACGCTCCTTGTTCTCTGAAGCGGGGAATCTGGAACTCTGCACAGCACTCCAAACAGGGCCTCAGCTGGCCATCACCTGTCCTGCCCGCGTTCCCTTCCCCCAACCACTACACGTGCCAGAAACCTAGGGATGGACCTTTGTCCTGCCAGGTGAAGGAGTCGCATTAAGTCCCTCCCTCTCCCCTTAAGGCTGCACTAAGTCCCCGTCTTTCCCACATATCTTTTGGGGTGCAGACACTGGCAGAATAACACTTCCTGGGTCTCCTCAGTCCCTGGGTTCCCTGTGAACTGGATTCTGTCCAACATGCTGAGCTTTAGAGAAGCGGGCCACCAACAGCCTTCCTGGATGCCCTGCATCCCGCCCTCCCCCAGCTCCCTCCTAGCTGTCAGGCACACGGTTCCCTCAATTCCTCAGACTGCCAGGATAGTCCCTTCTCTCACTAGAACACCCAGAAAGCACTTCCCTCCCAGCACTGAGCAGCTGCAGCCTCCCAGTCCCCGCTTCTCCGCTCCACCCATTTCCTCCAAGTACCACTTGTGTTTGTTCTTACTCCAGGGTCTGCTGCACAGAGCTGCCCTCCTTTTGGTAAGGGGCAGCCTGAGATACGGCAGATACTGGCTCGGCAGCCGCATATGGATGGACGCCGGGCCAGGTACACACAGCTACTGTAAGGCCTCTGTCTTTTCAACCCCGCCTCAGGAACCAGCTCGCACAGAAGCAGGCCCGCTGCCACTTCCTGCTATAAAATGAGCCTGTTATATTGGGGTGGCTTGAAGATGGCAAGTCGTCTGTGTTTAGCCAAGTTGCTACATACATGGTTTTGCAGGGTTCTGCAAACAGCAGGATTCCATCCAGGAAGTTCTCGGCAGGGCGGGGCCTGGATCACTGATGTCATTCACTGTCCACGGCAGATTTACAGGCTTTCATTGTGGGGAAAGGCTCAGCTCTGCCCCCTCTGGGGCTAGAAGGTCAGTTCTCTACTGGTTGTGAAAGCAGTCTGGGCTGCTTTGGAGTAGGCTAGCTGTCCAGGAAGCTGGTTAGTGAGGCCCGCCCCTGAGAGGTCAATGGGGCAGAGATAGCATGCTATGACCAGGCAGTTCTCATCCTCAGCTCTCCAGCGTCTGCCTTTAAAATGACCAACCATTTAAACCTGGTGGATTCAGTACAGACAGGTCCTGTCCCCTCCTTCCAGGCCGAGCAAAGTGTCCCTGTGTAAGCCCAAGGTTCCAAACAGCCAGCTCATGCACTAGGGACAGGTCCGGGTCCCACAGCCTGATTGCCTCCCAAACAGTTCAAGCTACTCAATTGTCTCACTTATCCAGAGGGCCTGATCCAGCTGGGGGCTCCACAGCCTTTGCTTCATAATTCATGGGAGTCTTGGCCCTGGAGGAGATGGGAATGGAGGGGAGAGGATGGGGAGAAGGTGGAGGAGGGGGGAGGACAGGGGAACCCATGGCTGATGTGTAAAATTAAAACACAAATATAATAATAATAATAATAATAATAATAATAATAGAAAAAAATGACCAACCATAAAGTTTGTGATAGAGATGGGGAGTTAACTGGGACAAAGACCAGATGCTAAAAAGGAAATTGACACCACAAGGCAGAGAACAACCCAGCAGCCGGGGCTTGCAGGGCTTCCGGACTTTTTCATTTGCCTATGACTAGAAATGCAGGAGAAGATGCAGGCTAGGGCAGGGGACTTAGTCAGGGTGTCTGACTGAGTCCTGGAGCTGTCAGTGTTCTGACCAAGCAAAGGAAAAGGCAAGGTAACTTCCCCAGGGCCTAAATCCCTCTGCTGTCAAGTTCTTGGCTTCCTTTCCCATCTGCCTCTTGACTGCTACACAAGCTGGAAGCTGGGAAGAAGGTCTGGGAAGCTACCTCAGCCTCCAGTGGCAGGTGAACACAGAGGAGCTTGGGCTTGACCTTGTAATTTTGGTGGCAAGGACCTGGGATGCTGGTAGCAGAGCTTCTAAGTCCAAAAGTCTTAGAAGCAGAAAAGTCCTGGTATAACTCAAAATTCATGGTTGAAGATCTAGGAACTCAGGACTGCTGGGGTAAGTATAGATTACAAAGCCAGCACACCTAAATCCCAACACCACCTGTCCTCTGCTCTGAGTGCTGAGCCCTCATGAGAGGTCAAGGCTGCCCTGGAGACACAGACACACCCAGAACAAAGCTCTACCAGCTTTCTAGGGATTCCTAATCCAGTCAAACCCACCTTGATTGACAAGTCTTGATGCATGGCTTTGGGCAAATGATCTCAAGTTTCTGAGTCCCGGAAAGTAAGCAGTTCTGGTTGTCAAGGGGAATGTAAGAATAAAGCTAGGTAGACAAGGTACAACCCCTTGACTCCAGGATATTTCTAGGAAACACAAGGATGTAGGAGGAGGTCTATCCCACAACAGGAGACCTAAATTCTGCTGGTCTCTGGTGCTCGCTCCAGCTGACCTTGGGTTTAAACTATGGTGTCTGTGAAATACCCCAGAACACCCTAACTTGTATGTTTTCTGCTGGTTTCCATGTGGGCTTTATTTGTAACTTGCGGTAGGATTCAGGAGCCTCCAGGTGTGCTCGAACCAGGGCAGGGGGCAAAGCTCACCAGCCTGCTTCTGTGAGGATCCTCTAAGCCCCTAAAGGATAGGGCCACCTTAATCTGTGTCTTGCCAGGGCCTGGTAAAGCTCAGAGGTAGTAGCTGAAGGGACAGATTCACGGGGGAAACCAGGCCCAGACCCAGCAGGTTTAGTGAGGGGGTAAACATTTCTCATTGGACAGAATAAAAAGCCAGATTTAGGCCTGGAGAGATGGCTCAGAGGTTAAGAGCACTGTCTGTTCTTCCTGAGGTCCTGAGTTCAATTTCCAGCAACCACATGATGGCTCACAACCATCTGTAATGAGCTTTGGTGCCCTCTTCTGGCCTGCAGGCATACATGCTGTATACGTAATAAATAAATAAATAAATCTTAAAAAAAAAAAAAAAAGAAGCCAAATTTATGCCATCCAGAATCTGTCCATGTATTGGACCATCCTTTCCTACTCTTAACAATGCATAGGAAAACAAGAGCTAGTGTACCTGCATGCAGGTGCTAGAGGAGGCCAGAAGGGGGCGACAAATCCCCTGAGGCTGAAGTTAAAGGTGTCAACTGCTAACCATAGGTGCTGGGAACAAAGGTAGGCGTTTTCTGAAAAAGCAAGATATGTCTTGCTCAGCCACCCCCCCAGGACCAGCAAGATAATCTTGATCCTCCTGCCTCCACCTCCCAAATGCTAGAATTGGTCATGCACCATCAGGGTGGAGGAGGGCAGGTTTTGGTCAGGGAGTGGCTTAATTGGGCCCCTCTGGGAAGCTATTTTCCAAATGACAGTGGAGCAGACTGTCCCTGTTGGGGCTTGGGTTTGCGTTCATAACTCAAGTCTAGTTTTTGAAGAGTACATCAGTTCTACTTGCTCTGCCTGCTGTTTTCATGCCTACCTGGGAACAGAAACCTCAGTAGGTAATCCAGGTGCCTGGGTGTTCCTGGACCTGCTGCCAGCTAACTGCTCATGTGGTCTTGGATAGGTCACTTGGCCTCTCTGTGCCCTAAATCTCACCTCCTACATTCAGAGCAGCCACATTAGCCCAGTATGGTCAGAGATGATGTCCTCAGCCTCCACCGCTGGGTACTATATGCATGTGGCAGCCTCCAGAACAGGAGAAACAATCCCAGACCGGGGGAGGGGGGGGACAGCCTAGGTATGGCCCATAGAGTAGCAGGTCAGCCCTGGAAGAACCAGTCTAAGAGATAGGCAGGGTTAGACCTGACCCACCATTGCTGTGCACAGGTCTCATGTACACACACTGCTTCTGAGGAGCCTCCAGACAGGGAAGTGGGAGAGGGTACAGCTGGCAGGCAGAGTTCCAAGTGTAAAGTGGATGGGCACATTGCTTTCTAAAGAGCATTTCCAGGGTTCCTCCCAGGAATGAGCCTCTATAGACACCAAGGTAATAGAGGGTGTTGCTGTGGGATAGTGTTTCTGTACGCTGTGAATATGTGTTGCTACTATTGGTTGATAAAGAAGCTGTTTTGGCCTATGGCAACACAGGATATAGCCAGGCTGGAAATCCAAGAGTGTAAGATGAATTACTAAACAGTCTTATTTGTAAAAACCCTGAGCCAGATATTGGGGTTAAAACTGAGAGATCAGAGGAATAGGCAAGCCACAGCCAACCTTACCTCACCGACACCTCCGTCTCCAAAGAGATCTACTTCCTGTATAACCACACCTATATGCCTTTCTGTCCCTGAAATCTCACTTCCTCTCTCTGCCCAGCTACATCACTTCCTTTTCCTACCCAGCTCTGTCACTTTCTGTCTGTGTGTACAGACCTCCAGACTTTTATGCTTAAGTAGTGTTGGAATTCAAGGTGTGTGCCATCACGCCTGGCTCTTTTCCCAGTGTGACCTTGAACTCACAGAGATCTGAATGGATCTCTGCCTCATGAGTGCTAGGATTAAAGGCGTATGCTACCATTGTCTGACTTCTATGTTTACTATAATAGCTATATTTTCCCTCTGAGCCTCAGATAAGCTTTATTAGGATGCACAATACATTGGGGGACAAAAATATAGCACCACATTTCCCCTTTTTTGTCTAAAATAAAAAATTATAACCAATATAAAAAAACTATATACAATAAATACAATAGCTATATACAATATATACATGCAATAAATACATCAGAAATGTCTAGTCCATTTGATTTGACATTATCTATTCTATTTTTGTGAATCTAAAGGATTGTATCTAATTTACCTTCTATCCTAATTTGCGTAACCAAAACTATCTTTTTATGTCTTTCAAACTTATACACATAACACCTCTTTAGTGAGTTTTTTTTTTCTGAATTTCTTAACAAGGAAAACTATAACTATCTAATCTTCAACTCCCTCAGAGACCCAAGAAGGAAATAATATTACCTAGTAAAACAGGAAATGCAAACAAGCGATTTCAAAAAAACTGTGAGTTATGACAAAACAGCCAGCTGCCTGGACAGTCACCCAGGGTTTCTCTGCAATGTTGGGGCATCATCTTTGGCCTACAGGCTTAGCATATCTGACAGACTCATCTGTGAAGCAGGGTTTTCTTTTCCTTTTCTTTTCTTTTCTTTTCTTTTCTTTTCTTTTCTTTTCTTTTCTTTCCTTCCTTCCTCCCCTCCTCCTCCTCCTTCCTCCTCCTCTCTTCTTCTCTTCTTCTTCTTCTTCTTTCTTTCTTTCTTTCTTTCTTACTTTTTACCTGAAGACCAAACCCAGGGCCTTGTGCTTGCTAGGCAAGCACTCTACCACTGAGCTAACTCCCCAACCCTGAAGCAGGGTTTCTAAAGAGCCTTCCCACTTTGTCTTGGCAATGATCAGCAGTCCTTTGTTTTGTGTCCTGCTTGTCCATTTTGGAAGCATACTGTCAACAGTTGATGCAAGGACACTTTCTTTCACAGTGGCTAACTTTTGCCACAATGAAAGAAACTCCATGTGAAGTTTCTTCAATGACCATCATTTTCTCTGAAGTAGGTAGATGCTGCCAGGAGCAGACATGTCTCAATGTCATGAAAAAAGAAAAAAATATGTTATTAAAACATCTTAAATGCCATATTCTAAAGATCTCTGAAGTGTTTGAAGATTACCTGTCTTTCTAAAATATCTCTGCTTAACCTTGAAAACACACCTAATATAAGTTTGATTGTAATGACTAACTACTAACTTTCATTGCTTACATCCTAAATGGTTGGTAATAACTTTCAAGGATTAGCAAATTGCATTACATTTTTAAATGAACTGCAGAGGTACAATACCTTGAACAAGATTAGAACTATATATACAATATATTCTAACAAAATGAATCTCAAATTTGTAGCAATATACAAAATCTGTATACAATATACAAAAATCCAATCCAATGTAAAATATTTAAAATTAGTAGTTGCCTTCTAAAAGGAGATTCAATAATCTACTTTTTATCTTATCATATCTATATCCTCTCTTTTATCTTTTCACAGTAGATTCAACAATCTACCCTTTATTCTATCATTTCTAAACCTTTTTTTCCAGAGTAGATTCAATAATCTACCTCTTACCTATATCCTCTTTTTTTTTTTCAAACAGGAACTTTAAATCTCCTTTGTTTAGCCATTTTACTGACCAGTAACAATAACAACTTGTAACCAACCATCCTAAACAATGACAGTTCTCCAAAACCCATTGAAAAACCAAAAACCACCTACCTCACCTCTTGAGAATGTAGACATTGTGTTCTTAAAATTACTTCCTGCTGTCTGGGGGCAAAGGCATCTTTAGGGGATCCTGAAAAGAAAAATTTGGGGTTTATTGTCAAGTTCCAGAGTAATAGCTGTATCATTTGTTGTCCAGTCTCTGTACAATTTGAAAGTGTAGGGCTTATCTCAAGTCCTCACTTGAACAGTCTGTGAGGCTGGATCATCTCAGCTAGAAATCTCGAAATTGTCCTGAGCAGTTTGTAGTTCAAAGCTGATCTTTGTGTGATGTTTGGCAGCTTAGTGGTATTATCATCATCCATGTGGAATCGTCATTGTGGGGCCCTATCATCTTTTTGGAGACTTCAAATTTGCTGTTAGGTGTCGTCATGATACACTGCAGATAACTGATAGAGATTGAAACATGAAAACATGTACAGAAAGTTAGATGAAGCCTTTTTTCTAGAAGTAGTATTCTATATGGCCATTAATATTGTGACAAAAGTTTAAAATATATACACACACACATATAAATCTTATAAATTTTGATATAAAATTTATACCTTGCCCAGTTTCTGGCCATTTGGCAGGTCCCTGTGGGAAGGCTCCCCTTTTCCAAGACTGCAGGAAGACCCTGCAATTTCCACACCCTGCTCCCACACCCATCTGCCGGAGACCCCAGCCACTTCCTGAGACTCAGAGTACAGCCGCCAGCTCCTAACCGGCCAGCACTCTCATCTGAACCAGAGCTCCCATCCAGCCCAGAGCTTCCATGTGGACCAGAGAGAGGCTCCCTAAATCTGTCAGCTCTGTCTGGACCAAGTGCACTGATAAGACCAAGAACAAACCCAAGAGGAGATGGGCAGACATCAAGGCAGAAGTACATACAACAAAATAAAGAGCAATACAGCATCACCAGAACCTAGACCTTCTCCAACAGCTAGACCTGAACATCACGGAATGGAAGAAGAAGAAGAAAACAACCTTATAAGTAACATCATGAAGAGGCTAGAACCTTATATAGAAGAAATAAAAAAATAAAGTAGAGGAACAGACAAACAAAAAATAGGAAGAACACTATAAAAAACTAGAGGAAAGGACAATTAAAGCAGAAGAAAACAATAAGTCCTTGAAAGAAAATCATGAAAAAGCAAGGGAGACAATCCAAGACCTGAAGAGGGAAATAGAAAAAATGAAGAAGACACTAGCAGAAGGAATGCTGGAAATAGAAAATCTGAGTAAACAAACAGGAACTTCAGAGGCAAGTATAACCAACAGAATGCAAGAGATGGAAGAGAGGATCTCTGGTGTTGAAGATACGGTAGAAGAAATAGATTCATCAGTCAAAGAAAACACTAAAACAACAAAGTCATGACGCAAAATGTCCAAGAAATTTGGGACACCATGAAAGACCAAACCTATGAATAATAGGGATAGAGGAAGGAGAAGAATACCAACTCAAAGGCACAGAAAATATATTTAACAAGATCATAGACAAAAATTTTCCCAACTTAAAGAAGGAAATGCCTATGAAGATACAAGAAGCCTATAGAACACCAAACAGACTAGACCCCCAAAAAAAAGTCCCCTCGCCACATAATAATTAAACAACTAAACGTACAGAATAAAGAAAGAATATTAAGGGCAGCAAAGGAAAAAGGCCAAATGACTTATAAAGGCAAACCCATCAAAATAACACCTGATATCTCAATGGAGACTTTGAAAGCCAGAAGGACCTGGACAGATATAATGCAGACACTAAGAGACCATGGATGCCAGCCTAGACTAATATACCCAGCAACACTTTCAACCATCATAGATGGAGTGAACAAGACATTCCAAGACAAAACCAGATTTAAACAATATTTATTCACAAACCCAGCCCTACAAAAAGCACATAAAGGAAAATTCCAACCGAAGGAAGTCAGATACACCCATGAAAACACAGGAAATAGATAACACCACAGCAGTAAACCCCAAAGAAGAGAAGTATACACACACTACCACCAAAAAATAAAAATAACAACAGGAACGAACAATCACTGGTCACTAATATCCCTTAATATCAACGGACTTAATTCACCTGTAAAAAGACATAGACTAACAGAATGGATATGGAAACAGGACCCATCTTTCTGCTGCATACAAGAAACACACCTCAAATTCAAAGACAGACACTCCTAAGAATAAAAGGCTGGGAAAAGACTTCCAATCAAATGGTCTTAAGAAGCAAGCTGGTGTAGCCATCCTAATATCCAGCAAAATAGACTTCAAACTAAAATCAATCAAAGACTTTCCAATCAAATGGTCTTAAGAAGCAAGCTGGTGTAGCCATCCTAATATCCAGCAAAATAGACTTCAAACTAAAATCAATCAAAAGAGATGATGAAGGACATTACATACTCATCGCAGGAAAGATCCACCAAGATGAAGTCTCAATTCTGAACATTTATGCCCCAAACACAAGGGCACCCACATATGTAAAAGAAACATTACTAAAGCTTAAATCATATATAAAACCCCACACATTAATAGTGGGAGACTTCAACACCCCACTTTCACCTCTGGACAGATCTCCAAATTGAAACTTAACAGAGAAATAATGGACTTAACTGGTGTTATGACTCAAAAGGACTTAATCAATATCTATAGAACATTCCACCCAAACAAATAAGAATATACCTTCTTCTCAGAAACCCTTGGAAACTTCTCTAAAATCGACCACATACTTGGCCACAAAGCAAATCTCAACAGATACAAAACAATTGGGATAACCTCCTGTGTTCTATCAGACCACCATGGTTTAAAGTTAGATTTCAACAACAACAACAACAACAAAAAAACTACAGAAATCGTACAATCTCATGGAAACTGAATACTGCTCAACTGAATAACCAATGGGTTAAGGAAGAAATAAAGAAAGAAATTAAAGACTTCCTAGAGATCAATGAAAATGAATACACCACATAACCAAACTTATGGGATACTATGAAAGCAGTGCTAAGAGGGAAATTCATAGCACTAAATACCCACATAAAGAAGCTGGAGAAATCTCACACTAGTGACTTGACAGCACACCTGAAAGCCCTTGAACAGGAAGAAGCAAATTCTCCCAGGAGGAACAGACACCAGGAAATAATCAAATTGAGAGCTGAAATCAATAAAATAGAAATAAAGAGAACAATACAAAAAATTAATGAAAGAAAGAGTTGGTTCTTTGAGAAAATCAACAAAATAGACAAGCCCTTATCCAAACTAACCAAAAGACAGAGAGAGGGAGCATTCAAATTAACAAAATCAGAAATGAAAAGGGGGACATAACAGCAGACAATGAGGAAATCCAGAGAATCATCAGGTCATACTTCAAAAACCTCTTCTCCACAAAACTGGAAAATCTAAAAGAAATGGATAATTTTCTGGATAGGTACCCCATACATAAGTTAAATCAAGACCAGATTAAACCATTTAAATAGTCCAAAAACCCCTAAGGAAAGAGAATCAGTCATTAAAAGTCTTCCAACCAAAAAAAGCCCAGGACCAGATGGTTTCAGTGCAGAATTCTACCAGATCTTCAAAGAAGACTAATACCAATACTCTTTCAATTGTTCCACACAATAGAAGCAGAAAGAATATTACCAAACTCCTTCTATGAGGCTACAATTACCCTGATTCCTAAACCAAACAAAGATGCAACAAAGAAAGAGAACTACAGACTGATCTCCCTCATGAACATTGATGCAAAAATACACAATAAAATACTGGCAAACAGAGTCCAAGAACACAGCAAAACAATTATCCACCATGATCAAGAAGGCTTCATCACAGGGATGCAAAGGTGGTTCAACATACGAAAGTCCGTCAATGTAATACACCATATAAACAAACTCAAAGAAAAAAACCACATGATCATCTCACTAGATGCAGAAAAGGCATTTGACAAAATCCAACACCCCTTCATGATAAAGGTCTTGGAGTGATCAGGAATACAGGGAACATACTTAAACATAATAAAGGCAATCTACAGCAAGCCAACAGCCAACATCAAATGAAATGGAGAGAAACTCAAAGCAATACCACTAAAATCAGGAACAAGGCAAGGCTGTGCCCTCTCCCCATACTTACTCAATATAGTACTTGAAGTTCTAGTCAGAGCTATATAAGACAACATAAGGAGATTAAGGGGATACAAATTGGAAAGGAAGAAGTCAAGCTCTCCTTATTTGCAGATGACATGATAGTATACATGAGTGACCCCAAAAATTCTACCAAGGAACTGATACAGCTTATAAACACCTTCAGCAACATAGCAGGATACAAGATCAACTCAAAAAAATCAGTAGCCCTCCTATATACAATAGACAAACAGGATGAGAAGGAAATCAGTGATACATCACCCTTTACAATAGCCACAAATGATATAAAATACCTTGGGGTTACTCTAACTAAGCATGTGAAGGACCTATGTGACAAGGACTTTAAGTCCCTGAAAAAAGAAATTAAAGATGTCAGAAAATGGAAAGATCTCCCATGATCATGGGTAGGCAGGATTAACATAGTAAAAGTGGTGATCTTACCAAAAACAATCTATAGATTCAATGCAATCCCCATCAAATTACCAACACAATTCTTCACAGACTTGGAAAGAATAATACTCAACTTCATATGGAAAAACAAAAAACCCAGGACAGCCAAAAGCATCCTGTACAATTAAACAACCTCTGGAGGCATCACAATGCCCGGACCTCAAGCTCTACTATAGAGCTACCCTAATAAAAACAGCTTGGTACTGGCATAAAAACTGACATGTGGACCAACGGAATATAATTGAAGACCCTGACATTAACCTGCACACCTATGAACATATAATTTTTTGACAAAGAAGCCAAAAATGTACAATGGAAAAAAGAATGCATCTTCAACAAATGGTGCTGGCATAACTGGATGTCAATGTGTAGAAGGCTGCAAATAGATCCACATCTGTCACCATGCACAAAACTTAAGTCCAAGTGAATCAAAGACCTCAGCATAAATCCAGTTACTCTGAACCTGATAGAAGAGAAAGTAGGAAGTAGTTTTGAGCCATTAGCACCGGAGATCACTTTCTAAATGTAACACCAGTAACACAGACACTGAGAGAAACAATCAATCAATGGGACCTGTTGGAACTGAGAAGCTTTTGTAGAGCAAAGGACATGGTCAAAAATACAAAGTGACAGCCTACAGAATGGGAAAAGGTCTTCACCAACCCCACATCTCACAGAGGGCTGATATCCAGAATAGATAAAGAATTCAAGTAATTAGACATCAAAATGCCCAACAGTCCAATTAAGAAATAGGCTATAGAACTAAACAGAGAATTCTCAACAGAGGAAGCTCAAATGGCTGAAAGACATCTAAGGAATTGCTCAACATCCGTAATTATCCGGGTAATGCAAATCAAAATGACTCTGAGATACTACCTTACACCTGTCAGAATGGCTAAGATCAAAAACACAAAAGACAGCTTATGCTGGAGATGATGTGGAGCAAGGGGAACTCTCCTCCACTGCTGGTGGGAATGCAAGCTTGTACAGCCACTTTGGAAATCAATATGGTGCTTCCTTAGAAAATTGGGAATCCATCTCCCCCAAGACCCAGCTGTAGCACTCTTGGGCATATACCCAAGGAATGCTCAATCATACCACAAGGGCATTTGCTCAGCTACATTCATATCAGCATTGTTTGTAAATAGCCAGAACCTGGAAACAACCTAGATGCCCTTCAACTGAAGAATGGATAAAGAAAATATGGTACATATACACAATGGAGTACTACTCAGCAGATAAAAACAATGACATCATGAGGTGTGCAGGCAAATGGATGGATCTAGAAAAAATCATCCTGAGTGAGGTAACCCAGACTCAGAAGGACAAACATGGTATGTGCTTACTCATAGGAGGATCCTAGATGTAAAACAAAGATGACTAGACTGCTACACAACTCCAGGTGGCTACCTAGAAAACGGGACCCTAGGAAAGACACAGGGATCACCCAATGACAGAGAAATGGATGAGATCTACATGAACAACCTGGATGACAGTGGGAGTAATGAAGGGCAAGATTTGAGGGAAAGAAAGCCTAGGGGAGCAGGAGATCCCAGCTGTATCAAGAACAGAAAGGGAGAACAGGGAATAACAGACAATGATAAATGAGGACCTCATGAGAACAGGAAGAAGCAAAGTGCTAGAGAGGTTCCCAGAAATCCACAATGATACATCCACTGTAGACTCCTGGCAATGGTCGAGAGAAAGCCTGATCTGACCTAGTCTGGTAATCAGATAGCCAAACACCCTAATGGTTGTGCTGGAACTCTCATCCAATAACTGATGGAAGTGGATGCAGAGATCCTTGGCCAGGCCCCAGGTGGAGCTCCAGGAGTCCAGTTGTGGAGATAGAGGAGGGAATATAAGAGTGTGAATTGTTGAGACCAATATTGGAGAGGTACAGGGACAAATAGCCAAACTAATGGAAACACATGAATTATGAACCAAAAGCTGTGGAGCCCCCAACTGGATCAGGCCCTCTGGATAAGTGAGACAATTGAATAGCTTGAACTGTTTGGGAGGCACCCAGGCAGTGGGACTCGGACCTATCCTTAGTGCATGAGCTGGCTCTTTGGAACCTTGGGCTTACACAGGGACACTTTGCTCAGCCTTGAAGGAGGGGTTGGACCTGCCTGTACTGAATCCACCAGTTTGAATTGAATTCCCAGGGGAGTCTTGGCCCTGGTGGAGATGGGAATGGAGGGGAGAGGCTGGGAGGAAGGTTGGGTCAGGGGCGGGAGTGGGGAGGACAGGGGAACCTATGGCTGATGTGTAAAATTAAAACACAAATATAATAAATAATAAAAGGAGAAAAATATTAAAACATAAAAAAAATTTATACCTTAAGAAAAGTTTTAAATAATCAAAATAGAACCAAAGAATTATGAAATTAGTGGCAATAGAATAGTCCCTTAATTTTGGTTTTCTTCTGTCACATATCTGATGGCTCTTTGGACATGATACAGAGATTTTGCAGTTCCTTTTAACAAGCATTTTTGGGTTTTGAGAAGAATAGAGTGATGCTCCAACTCCAAAGCCAGCTTAAT